>NC_053434.1:52432810-52799211 GCF_007990345.1 Gossypium hirsutum
TCCCTAGTCGAATGGTTTCGGGACTGCTAAACCGAGTCACCGAAATGTTTGAATGTATATTATTGTCTAAAATATGTGATTATGAATGTGTGGAAAATTTCAAGCTTCGATTTAGTCAATTGCATGTGAATTTAGTCCATAGGACTTATGTGAGAAAGTTTAAAAAATGTGATAGGGTAATTTATAAGGACCAATTTAAGCAAGGAGTGAAAATATTGGCTTTGCATGTCAAATACCCTTTTTTATACATAGTGGCCGGCCATGATGGAGCATATATTAGACTATGTGGTAAATTTCCATGAAGTGGACATTATTTTAAGTAAAAGAAAAGAAATGATAAAAGAAATATTAGGATACTAAAAGAAAAAAAAAGGAGGGAGGTTATCACCTTGTTCATCTTGGCCGGTTGTAGAGAGGAAGAGAGGAGGGTAGCATTCGGTCATTTGAAACCTAAGGAAGGTTAGTCTTTTGTTTGGTTTTGATAATTTTCACATTTTTGATATCATTGCTTTGTGTTCTTAAACCCCATGTTCAATTTTGTGAATGATGATGATTTTGTGTTTGCCATTGATGAGTGCTTGAGCTTTTGATAGTTGTTGATGAAAATGAAAGATATGTTAAGATTAATATGTTTTGTGTTGAAGTTTTTGGTGATTTTGAGTAGTTAGGCTAAATTACAAAAATAAATTTTTGAAGGACTCAAAGGTGAAATAAATGAAATGTATGGACTTATATGGTACTAGGAAGATTGGCCCTTAAGGAGTGTGACCAATTTTGTGTATTTTGTGTTTTGTGGAATAAAGACTAAATTGTGAAAGTGCGAATATTAGGGGTAAAAATGTAATTTACCCATTTATGCGTTATTAGACTAAATTGATGAAAATATGTTAAAACGAGATTTATTTGAATATGTTAAGATCAAGAAACCAAGAATTGGATTTAGATCGGGGAAAATCGAAAGTAGTTGAGTAGCCGATCAATTAGTCGACGACATCCGAAGAAAGTTATAAGCAATTAGATATTAAAATTTCGGAATAAATGTTAGTTATATATGCTGAAATGGAAATATGATAAATGTATATATAGCTGAATATGATATGTGTGAATTATATGTTAAATTAAGGCTTGGTAAGCTAGCTATTAAGGTGAAATGCTAATGTTAGTATTTGATTTGGTAATAATCTGTTTGGGGACAGCAGCAGTAAGGTGATTTTGGAAAATCGCCATAAATTGTAGGAGTTGAATTAGAAGCTGAGTGAATTATGTCATTAAAGCTTGAAGAGTCTATTTTCTTACAAAAGAAACTATAAAAACAAAAGAGTTACCGATCTTGAGATATTTGAAGTATTGTGGGGCTGAGTCAAAATGACTACTGGATTCCCTGTTCTGTTTTTAGAAAATCATTATAAATTGTACAAAATGATTATAAGATAAAATTTATATGCTTAGACTCCTTAATGAGTCTAGTTCAAATGAGATCAAATACAACACATTTGAATTCTGTAAATGAGAAATTGGATTCGTAGTGAAGAGTGGTCAGAATAGTCAAACAGTGAAACAGGGGAAACTTTAAGAAAAATCTGGTATTGATTGGCCAAGCCTAAAATTCTGAAAATTTTATGGATGGAAGATATACGAGTCTATATTCAGGGAAAATTAACGGCAAGTGATTTGGAGTTTAGTAGCTCCAGTTATAAATAATTTAGTAACTACTGCTCAGGAAAACAGCTCGTAGTGAATATGTGATTTGTTGTAAACATTAATGAAAATTTGCCAATGAATTATTTATTGATTATTATAAAGCTTACTATAATCTATGTGTGTGAAAGTCGGATCAATATATATATTATTCTGAAAGTAATACTTGAATAGTCGATTAATGACTATTTTAAATTTTGTTGAACTTAAGCTCAAGAGCAAAGGGGAACTAGATCCGATAAAGGGAAGGAAAAAGTAATTGAATAGCCATTGAAGTCGTTCGACGACATCTGAGGTAAGTCTTCGAGTAATGACCCTACTTGAATTATATTGAAATGATTAGTCATACTATGACGGATAGTCGAATGTGCTTAGAGACTATGTTATAAAGCCGATTGAAATCATGCTCTTTGTGTGTGGCTATTGAGCCGAAATTTGAAAGGTTTAATAAATGTTTTGTGTTTGAGCCTTAGTAACGAAGAAATGATATGGATGTGTTATGATTATTGATATATGTGTGCATGAGCATTGGAATATATCCGGGCTAAGACCCGAAGGCAATTACGCGAGTTGATATATCCGGCTATGACCCGAAGGCAATTATGCGAGTTGATATATCCGGGCTAAGACCCGAAGGCAATTATGCAAGTTGATATATCCGGGCTAAGACCCGAAGGCAATTATGCAAGTTGATATGTCGGGTTAAGACCCGAAGGCAAATGTGTTTGCGGCTATATCCGGTTAAATACCGAAGAGACTTGGGTTTGAATGTGAGCGCTTGGTGCTGTAATAAATTCTATTAATACGCTCGACTAAACCGAACGATAAGGTATGTTTGCATGTGCTTAGAAAAGTCGATTAGTTTTAAATAGTCTTCGTGAAATCGACTAATGAATTTTCGGCTTTTAGAAAGGTTGATACCTTGTGTATATATGTTGATGAAGTGTGAAGTAAGTATGATTATGAGAATGTGTGTTAATAAAGTGACTTAGTTAGCTATGTGAATGTAATACTGTAGTCAAAGCCGATTTCATTACTTGAAACTTACTAAGCTTAAAATGCTTACCCGGTTGCTTTGGCTCTCTGTTTTATAGATTTTGTTCGTTAGCTATCGGATTCGGGATCAGCGAAGTCGAAGTCATCCACACTATCAAAGGTCTTTTGGTACTCTTTTAGTTGAACTCTGGATATGGCATGTATAGGACTACCCCCTGTTGTTTAAGTACTTTTTGTGATGTATGTGTGTAAAGCCATGCGAAAATGGCTCGTAGAAGTGGAGTATGGCATTAGACCATTTGTGTTTATGTATGTATATATGGTTTCACGATGTGACTATGGTTTGGAATGGAAGTGTTGGGCAAATGATCAGCCATTGGAATGGCTAAATATGATCATATGTGGACCTATGTATGACAAAACCCTAGTTGGTCCATGGTAACCACGAAATAGGTAAAGTTTACCTTGAAAACAGATGCTGACAGCAGCAGTGGTGTGGATTTGAAAAATCACAAAAATTTGTAGGAATGGAATTAAATAGTGAATAAATTATGTAATCGAACCTTGATGAATCTATTTTCATATGAAAGTAACGAAACAATCATATGAACAGTATATTAAGAGATATTAAAGTTCTCGTGAAACAGGGCCAGAAGGTTTCTGGATCTCCTGTTTCGACTTTGAAAATTTACCTTAAATTAACCAGAGATAATTAGGAGTCATACCATATATGTATAGATTCCTCTCTGAGTCTAGTTTCTATAGAAACAAACGGCATCAGTATTGGAGCCCTGTACAAGGAGATATCCAAGTCGTAATGCGCAAAGGTCAGGGTAGTCGATCCTGTAACATGGGAGACTTTGACTAATAAACTGTACTAATTGGCCCACCAAAAATTCTAGAAAAAATATGTAGATGGACATGTGAGTCTAGTTTCAGGGAAAAATCACGAAACTGATTTTCTAGTTGTGAAACTCAAGATATGATTTTTAAAGCGACTATTACGCAGATTGGCAGTGTCTGGAAAATTTTTAAAAGTCTGTTAACACCTCGTGTTCGACTCCGGTGACGGTCCGGGTTCGGGGTGTTACAATTGATTGGTATCAGAGCCAGGTTTAGTCGATTCTAGGACTACCGTAATGCGTTGGGTCTAGCTATACATGCCATTTTATGTGATTATTTGATAGTGTGGATATTTCTGACATTTGCAAATGTGTTTATTTATAGTAATGGATCCCGATCCCGACCGAGCGGTAGCTGATGATCTTGAGAGTGTAGCGCCTGCTCCCGCACAAGGGACAGCGCCGGCGGACTCTCAACCTAATGCTAGTAACCCGAATGATGAAGCTAGACAAGCTTTCTATAGCGTGATGAATGATTGGTTCAACCAATACATTCGAACTAATACGGCTGTTCCACAACCTCCATTCCCGACAAACACCACCCCCGCACCTACAATACCTCCGGTAACTGACCAAATAAGGTCAAATAAGCCCCCAGTTGACAGAATCCGAAAACATGGGGCTACTGAATTTAAAGCTACGGATAGCGACGATGCCGAGCAAGCTGAATTTTGGTTGGACAACACTATCCGGGTACTCGATGAGCTATCTTGTACACCCGATGAATGCCTAAAGTGTGCTATCTCCTTGCTACGTGATTCTGCCTACTATTGGTGGAGTACCTTGACTTCTGTTGTGCCCCGGGAGCAAGTAACTTGGGAGTTTTTCCAAACTGAGTTTCGGAAAAAGTATATCAGTCAGAGATTTGTTGATCAAAAACGGAAGGAATTTCTTGAGCTTAAGCAAGGTTCTATGTCAGTTACTGATTACGACCGAAAATTTGTTAGACTTAGTAGATACGCTCGGGAATGTGTTTCGTCCGAGGCTGTCATGTGTAAACGCTTCGAAGATGGGCTGAATGAAGATATAAAAATGTTCGTTGGCATTCTTGAAATACGAGAGCTCGTAGTACTTGTCGAGCGAGCTTGTAAAGCCGAAGAGCTTAGAAAGGAAAAACAAAAAGTTGATGTGGGAACTGGGGAGTTTCGTAAAAGATCCTCGGGAAAGTCTCTTCAACAGGCATCGAAGAAATTTCGAGATGATGTGGGCTGGTCTAGAGGCACTTCGGGCCTTTTTAGACGAGATCGTGATCGACCCCCTGTGGGTACACGAGGCACTTCGGTCGCCAGTGTTGGGAATGAACGTCGAGACAGAACGGAATGTCGACATTGCGGTAAATGGCATTCGGGGAGTTGTAGATTCCATGACCGCTCCTATTACAAGTGCGGATCAGTGGACCACTTCATTAAAGATTGCCCGAGGCTGTCTGAACAGAATGTAAATCAGAGTGGGAAACCGGGTGCTACCACTGCTCGAGGTAGACCATCTAGAAATACGGGCAATGCTAGTGGTGGTCAGAGAGGATCTAGAGATGCTACGACCAGATCCGAGGCTCGTGCACCTGTTAGAGCATATGCTATACGTGCCCGCGAGGATGCTTCTTCGCCTGATGTTATTACTGGTACTTTTACTCTCTTTGATACTAATGTAATTGCTTTGATTGACCCCGGTTCTACTCATTCTTACATATGTGAAACCTTAGCATCCAGTAAGACTTTACCTATTGAGTCTACTGAGTTTGTAATTCTGGTGTCAAATCCCTTGGGTCGTTACGTGCTTGTCGACAAAGTGTGTAAGAAATGTCCCCTAGCAATTCGAGGTTCCTGTTTTCCGGCGGACTTGATGCTTTTGCCGTTTGATGAATTTGATGTTATTCTCGGGTTGGATTGGTTGACCGTGCATGATGCGGTTGTGAATTGCAAAAGCAAGACTATTGATTTGAGGTGCGCAAATAACGAAGTAATCCGAGTTGAGTCTACGGACTTGGATAGGTTGCCAGCTGTAATGTCCTCAATGTTGGCCCAGAAATATGTAAGAAAAGGGTGCGAAGCATACCTTGCGTATGTACTGGATGACCAAGAATTAGAAAGGAAACCTGAATCTGTGCCGGTGGTTTGTGAATACCCGGATGTTTTTCCTGAAGAATTGCCGGGTTTACCACCTGTTCGGGAGATAGAGTTTGGTATTGAGCTTGTACCTGGGACTACGCCGATTTTGATAGCTCCGTATCGTATGGCACCAACTGAGTTAAAAGAGTTGAAAGCTCAGCTGCAAGAATTGACGGATAGAGGTTTCGCTCGGCCAAGTTTCTCACCTTGGGGTGCACAGTATTGTTCGTGAAAAAGAAGGACGGAACCATGAGGTTGTGCATTGACTATCGTCAACTGAATAAAGTGACGATAAAGAATAAATATCCATTACCGCGTATTGATGATTTGTTTGATCAACTAAAGGGGGCCTCAGTGTTCTCAAAAATAGATTTGAGATCAGGTTATTATCAGTTGCGGATTCGAGATTCGGACGTACCCAAAACTGCTTTCAGAACGAGGTACGGTCACTACGAATTCTTAGTGATGCCGTTTGGGCTCAGTAATGCCCCTGCAATATTTATGGATTTGATGAATCGGATCTTCAGACCATATTTGGATCGGTTCGTAGTTGTGTTCATTGATGACATCTTGGTCTATTCAAGAGATGAGACCGAACATGCTGAGCACCTGAGACTAGTGTTGCAAATTTTACGGGATAAGCAGTTATATGCTAAGTTCAGTAAGTGTGAGTTCTGGTTAAGAGAGGTTAGCTTCTTGGGTCATGTGGTATCCGCATCGGGTATTCGAGTTGACCCGAACAAAATTTCAGCCATACTTAACTGGAAACCTCCGAGAAATATTACTGAGGTTCGGAGCTTTTTGGGGCTCACCGGTTATTACCGACGATTTGTCAAACGTTTCTCGATGATAGCCACACCAATGACGAAGCTACTTCAAAAGGATGTTAAGTTCGAATGGACGGAGAAGTGTCAGAAAAGTTTCGATCAACTGAAAACTCATTTGACTGAAGCTCCAATTCTAGTGCAACCCGAATCAGGCAAGGAGTTTGTCATTTATAGTGACGGATCCCTACTTGGGTTGGGTTGCGTGTTGATGCAAGAAGGTCGAGTGGTGGCCTATGCGTCGAGACAATTAAAGCCACATGAGAAAAATTATCCGACCCATGATCTCGAACTAGCTGCCATCGTATTTGCTTTAAAAATATGGCGACATTACTTATTTGGTGAAAAGTGCCATGTATTTTCGGATCACAAAAGTCTCAAATATTTGATGACTCAGAGAGACTTAAATCTGCGACAAAGGCATTGGCTTGAGTTGTTGAAAGATTACGAGCTTGTCATTGATTACCACCTGGGAAAGGCTAATGTGGTTGCGGACGCCTTAAGCCGGAAATCATTGTTTGCTTTACGAGCGATGAATGTACACTTGTCTGTTCTACCCGACAATGTGTTAGTAGCTGAATTAAAAGCCAAACCATTATTGATTCATCAAATTCGTGAAGCCCAGAAAGTTGATGATGAATTGGTTGCAAAACGGGCTGAGTGTGTTTCGAACAAGGAATCGGAGTTTCAAATTGATGGTGATGATTGTTTGAGGTTCAGAAGTCGTTTATGTGTTCCAAGGAATTCGGAACTCATTTCGATGATTCTGAACGAAGCCCATTGTAGCCGAATGTCAATTCACCCGGGGAGTACAAAAATGTACAACAATTTGAAACATCGGTTTTGGTGGCATGGTATGAAACGAGACATCTCCGACTTTGTTTCGAGATGTTTAATATGTCAACAAGTGAAAGCGGAACATCAAGTGCCTTCAGGACTACTTCAGCCGATCATGATACCCGAGTGGAAATGGGATCGAGTCACAATGGACCTTGTGTCCGGACTGCCATTGTGCCATTGTCAGCAAGTAAGAAAGATGCGATTTGGGTTGTTGTCGATAGACTAACTAAGTCGGCTCACTTTATCCCCGTGCGTACGGATTTTTCATTGGATAAACTACCTGAATTGTATGTTTCTCAGATTGTGAGATTACACGGGGTATCGATTTCTATTGTGTCGGATAGAGATCCGAGATTCACCTCGCGATTTTGGAAGAAATTGCAAGAAGCTTTGGGTACCAAGCTGCATTTTAGCACCGCTTTTCATCCACAAACCGATGGTCAATCCGAGCGGATAATTCAGATTCTTGAGGATATGTTGAGATGTTGCATCCTCGAGTTCAGTAGTTCATGGGAACAGTATTTACCTTTGATTGAATTCGCTTACAACAATAGTTTTCAATCAAGTATTAAGATGGCACCTTACGAGGCTTTGTACGGTCGTAAATGCCGTACACCATTGTTTTGGACCGAGCTCGGTGAAAGTAAAATTTTCGGAGTTGATTTGATTAAAGATGCCGAGCAGAAAGTAAAGGTAATCCGTGAAAGTCTGAAGGTAGCCACAGATCGTCAAAAGTCGTATGCGGATTTGAAAAGAAAAGACATTGAATATCAGGTTGGAGATAAAGTGTTTCTTAAAGTTTCGCCTTGGAAAAAGGTACTCAGATTCGGCCGTAAGGGCAAATTGAGTTCGAGGTTCATTGGGCCGTATGAAATATCCGAAAGAATTGGTCCAGTGGCATATAGATTGATTTTACCCCCTAAACTTGAAAGGATTCACAACGTTTTTCATGTTTCGATGCTTCGACGTTATAGATCCGATCCGTCATATGTGATTAATCCCTCGGAAGTTTAAATTCAATCTGACTTGAGTTATGAAGAAGAACCGATTCGTATCCTAGCTCGTGAAGTGAAAGAGTTGCGAAACAGAAGGGTCCCGTTGGTTAAGGTGTTATGGCTCAAACACGGGATCGAGGAAGCTACTTGGGAAACTGAGAGCTCGATGAAAGAACGATACCCAAACCTATTCACCGGTAAGATTTTCGGGGACGAAAATTTCTTAAGTGGGGGAGAGTTGTGACAACCCAAAACTGACCCTAGTCGGGAAGTGGTTTCGGGACTGCTAAACCGAGTCACCGAAATGTTTGAATGTGATATTATTGTCTAAAATATGTGATTATGAATGTGTGGAAAATTTCAAGCTTCGATTTAGTCAATTGCATGTGAATTTAGTCCATAGGACTTATGTGAGAAAGTTTAAAAAATGTGATAGGGTAATTTATAAGGACCAATTTAAGCAAGGAGTGAAAATATTGGCTTTGCATGTCAAATACCCTTTTTTTATACATAGTGGCCGGCCATGATGGAGCATATATTAGACTATGTGGTAAATTTCCATGAAGTGGACATTATTTTAAGTAAAAGAAAAGAAATGATAAAAGAAATATTAAGGATACTAAAAGAAAAAAAAAAGAAGGAGGGAGGTTATCACCTTGTTCATCTTGGCCGGTTGTAGAGAGGAAGAGAGGAGGGTAGCATTCGGTCATTTGAAACCTAAGGAAGGTTAGTCTTTTGTTTGGTTTTTGATAATTTTCACATTTTTGATATCATTGCTTTGTGTTCTTTAAACCCCATGGTTCAATTTTGTGAATTGATGATGATTTTGTGTTTTGCCATTGATGAGTGCTTGAGCTTTTTGATAGTTGTTGATGAAAATGAAAGATATGTTAAAGATTAATATGTTTTGTGTTGAAGTTTTTGGTGATTTTGAGTAGTTAGGGCTAAATTACAAAAATAAATTTTTGAAGGACTCAAAGGTGAAATAAATGAAATGTATGGACTTATATGGGTACTAGGAAGATTCGGCCCTTAAGGAGTGTGACCAAATTTTGTGTATTTTGTGTTTTGTGGAATAAAGACTAAATTGTGAAAGTGCGAAATATTAGGGGTAAAAATGTAATTTACCCATTTATGCGTTATTAGACTAAATTGAATGAAAATATGTTAAAACGAGATTTATTTGAATATGTTAAGATCAAGAAACCAAGAAATTGGATTTAGATCGGGGAAAATCGAAAGTAGTAGAGTAGCCGATCAATTAGTCGACGACATCCGAAGAAAGTTATAAGCAATTAGATATTAAAATTTCAGAATAAATGTTAGTTATATATGCTGAAATGGAAATATGATAAATGTATATATAGCTGAATATGATATGTGTGAATTATATGTTAAATTAAGGCTTGGTAAGCTAGCTATTAAGGTGAAATGCTAATGTTAGTATTCGATTTGGTAATAATCTGTTTGGGGACAGCAGCAGTAAGGTGATTTTGGAAAATCGCCATAAATTGTAGGAGTTGAATTAGAAGCTGAGTGAATTATGTAATTAAAGCTTGAAGAGTCTATTTTCTTACAAAAGAAACTATAAAAACAAAAGAGTTACCGATCTTGAGATATTTGAAGTATTGTGGGGCTGAGTCAAAATGACTACTGGATTCCCTGTTCTGTTTTTAGAAAATCATTATAAATTGTACAAAAATGATTATAAGATAAAATTTATATGCTTAGACTCCTTAATGAGTCTAGTTTCAAATGAGATCAAATACAACACATTTTGAATTCTGTAAAATGAGAAATTTGATTCGTAGTGAAGAGTGGTCAGAATAGTCAAACAGTGAAACAGGGGAAATTTTAAGAAAAATATGGTATTTATTGGCCAAGCCTAAAATTCTGAAAATTTTATGGATGGAAGATATACGAGTCTATATTCAGGGAAAATTAACGGCAAGTGATTTGGAGTTTAGTAGCTCCAGTTATAAATAATTTAGTAACTACTGCTCAGGAAAACAGCTCGTAGTGAATATGTGATTTTGTTGTAAACATTAATGAAAATTTGCCAATGAATTATTTATTGATTATTATAAAGCTTACTATAATCTATGTGTGTGAAAGTCGGATCAATATATATATTATTCTGAAAGTAATACTTGAATAGTCGATTAATGACTATTTTAAATTTTGTTGAACTTAAGCTCAAGAGCAAAGGGGAACTAGATCCGATAAAGGGAAGGAAAAAGTAATTGAATAGCCATTGAAGTCGTTCGACGACATCTGAGGTAAGTCTTCGAGTAATGACCCTACTTGAATTATATTGAAATGATTAGTCATACTATGACGGATAGTCGAATGTGCTTAGAGACTATGTTATAAAGCCGATTGAAATCATGCTCTTTGTGTGTGGCTATTGAGCCGAAATTTGAAAGGTTTAATAAATGTTTTGTGTTTGAGCCTTAGTAACGAAGAAATTATATGGATGTGTTATGATTATTGATATATGTGTGCATGAGCATTGGAATATATCCGGGCTAAGACCCGAAGGCAATTACGCGAGTTGATATATCCGGGCTATGACCCGAAGGCAATTATGCGAGTTGATATATCCGGGCTAAGACCCGAAGGCAATTATGCGAGTTGATATATCCGGGCTAAGACCCGAAGGCAATTATGCAAGTTGATATGTCCGGGTTAAGACCCGAAGGCAAATGTGTTTGCGGCTATATCCGGTTAAATACCGAAGAGACTTGGGTTTGAATGTGAGCGCTTGGTGCTGTAATAAATTCTATTAATACGCTCGACTAAACCGAACGATAAGGTATGTTTGCATGTGCTTCAGAAAAGTCGATTAGTTTTAAATAGTCTTCGTGAAATCGACTAATGAATTTTCGGCTTTTAGAAAGGTTGATACCTTGTGTATATATGTTGATGAAGTGTGAAGTAAGTATGATTATGAGAATGTGTGTTAATAAAGTGACTTAGTTAGCTATGTGAATGTAATACTGTAGTCAAAGCCGATTTCATTACTTGAAACTTACTAAGCTTAAAATGCTTACCCGGTTGCTTTGGCTCTCTGTTTTATAGATTTTGTTCGTTAGCTATCGGATTCGGGATCAGCGAAGTCGAAGTCATCCACACTATCAAAGCTCTTTTGGTACTCTTTTAGTTGAACTCTGGATATGGCATGTATAGGACTACCCCCTGTTGTTTAAGTACTTTTTGTGATGTATGTGTGTAAAGCCATGCGAAAATGGCTCGTAGAAGTGGAGTATGGCATTAGACCATTTGTGTTTATGTATGTATATATGGTTTCACGATGTGACTATGGTTTGGAATGGAAGTGTTGGGCAAATGATCAGCCATTGGAATGGCTAAATATGATCATATGTGGACCTATGTATGACAAAACCCTAGTTGGTCCATGGTAACCACGAAATAGGTAAAGTTTACCTTGAAAACAGATGCTGACAGCAGCAGTGGTGTGGATTTGAAAAATCACAAAAATTTGTAGGAATGGAATTAAATAGTGAATAAATTATGTAATCGAACCTTGATGAATCTATTTTCATATGAAAGTAACGAAACAATCATATGAACAGTATATTAAGAGATATTAAAGGTCTCGTGAAACAGTGCCAGAACGGTTTCTGGATCTCCTGTTTCGACTTTGAAAATTTACCTTAAATTAACCAGAGATAATTAGGAGTCATACCATATATGTATAGATTCCTCTCTGAGTCTAGTTTCTATAGAAACAAACGGCATCAGTATTGGAGCCCTGTACAAGGAGATATCCAAGTCGTAATACGCAAAGGTCAGGGTAGTCGATCCCTGTAACATGGGAGACTTTGACAAATAAACTGTACTAATTGGCCCGACCAAAAATTCTAGAAAAAAATATGTAGATGGGCATGTGAGTCTAGTTTCAGGGAAAAATCACAAAACTGATTTTCGAGTTGTGAAACTAAAGATATGATTTTTAAAGCGAATATTATGCAGATTGGCAGTGTCTGGAAAATTTTTAAAAGTCTGTTAACACCTCGTGTTCGACTCCGGTGACGGTCTCGGGTTCGGGGTGTTACATTACCGAACAAATCACAGTCCAGGACATCCGTTTATTACCATTCAGATGTAAGATACTATAAAGTCAATTATACAAATCATATGCACATCTCATTTATTTCATTTGAATAATCAAATCATAACATAACTTAGTGCATTACTAATTTCATGTGCATACATTAAAATATACACTAAGTTATAATATATAATTATAGCATTACAAAATTCGATCATAATAATCATTAAGCCAAACCAAAACAATAATTCAATACCAATCATGAATCACAATTATTATCTACTTAAGACATTAACCAATTTAATTCAATTACTAAACCAAACATTCGAATCAAACAATATACTTCAAAATAATATGGCCATTAAATTCATGCTATTCAGATATTTAAATATAAGCTATATATGTTTCATTTTATATATTAAGCACATAAATAAATACACCAATCTATATGACACGATTATAAAATTCGTTAATTTATAAAAACCTTGACTAACATTATAATATATTTCTATTGTATATTTAGATTTATTAAAATATGAGCAAGTCATCATCAAAAACCATAGCTCTAATAAACACCTATGCCAAATTAATAATATCAACATTATAGACTAAACATCACATCCAAGACTTATACACACTTACCAAATTTATTTCTTGCCAATTCGGCTAATGAAGTTAACTACCTAGATAGTACAGGTTATGCCAATTGGTCATCAACTAAAATATGTAATTTCCTATTCATAACAAAGATTGATCAAAGGCATACATTTATGAAACATACTTAATACTTACGAATATAGACATGCATTTTAATATAATCATGAAATCAAGCCAAATCATCTTATTACATAAATAAAATGCAAAATCAAGTCATATCTATTTCACATATTATAATAAAGTTCCTAGAACTTCACATTGCCGAAACATATAAATGAAAATCATCACTTATAATTACATCATATAAACCAAATCTGACCATTAATTCACTTATGATACATCTAACATCTTACTTAATTATTCAACCCACAGCTCAAGATCACAACATCAAGCATAACCCAATTATATCATACACACATAAAATGCACATAACTTTCAAAACATACTTAGATCACAACAAAATTCACACGACCATATCAATATGTACCACACTTATAAACCATAACCAAGATTACATATACTTAAGTAACATATTTAGCCATTTTCGCATGGCTTAATAATTACAACCTGAATCTAAGCTAGCCTATTCATGCCATAAGTTCAAGTTCAAACTTTTAAAAGTATCAAAAATAGTCGATAGTGTGATAGACTTCGTTGACGATCCCCGAGCCCGTAACTTGATCCAAAATCTATAAAACAGAAACACATATATTCACAGGGTAAGCTTTTATAGCTTAGACAGTCATAAGCAATTAAACAACTCAAATATATAAACAATTCATTTTAAACCAAGCAAAATATATTAACAATATCAAGCTTATTTTCAACTTACAAATTTCATAAAAAATATACCTGTACACAAAGCCATTACCTTGGCTGAATATTCACAAGGTTAAGTAATGAAATCATTGTTCAATTTTCGAAAGCCAAATTGTTATTATAAAACCTACTGCACATGTATTTGTATACATAAGCTCATAAATCAAGATAAAATTTTTATATACATACATTAACTAAATGTTCGATTATGCAAGATCGTATATATATGCATAATAAAAATCATTTCAGGAAGAATTATACTTCTTGTTCACAAGGCTGTATACATATGTCATATTCACATATACTTTTCATTCATGTTACACATGCTTATAACTAATATCATAATACTCACTTACCTTATTTCAAATAAGTACCAAGCCAATACATACCTGATCACTAAGCTAATTTTACATTTTTTTCACCGCTTATCAATGCCCGATGAACCAATCAGAATTGGATAGGACACTCGGATAATCACACACATTGTACAATGCCAAAGTCCCAGACGTGGCCTTACATGTAATCACATATCGATGCCACTGTCCCAGACAGGGTCTTACTCACATACATATGTCGGAATCACATATCGATGCCATGGTCTTACTCGCACACATAAATCAGAATTCTATGTCATGACATATGTATCCTAACTATTCCTAAGGTTCATACGGGGCTTTCGGACGTCGTAACTGGGTCGAAACGAATTCAAAAATGTAGTAGTCAAGCCTTTTCATATTCAGCCATAACAATTATAAATTCATACATTTCATAACAGCATATATTTATAACATTTAACTACAATTAAACACATCTACTTCCTTATAAACTTACCTCAGACGTTATAAAACGAAACAAGGTAGCTAGTCGGTGACTTTCGTTTTCCCCCGATCCAAATCCGTTTTCTTTGGTTCTTGATTTAAACATATTCAAATTAAGTTCATTCAAGCATATTTTCATTCAATTTAGTCCAAAAACACATAAATCAAAAAATTACCATTTTACCCCTGACATTTATAATTTTTACAATTTAATCCCTATTGCACGAAACACAAAATACACCAAATTTCTCCATATCCAAGCTAGGCCGAATATTACCCATGTCTATATAAGCTCATATAATTCATTTATTTCACATTTTAGTCCCACAAATTATTATTTTTTCAATTTAGTCTTAATTACTCAAAATCATCAAAAACTCCAATACAAAATATGTTAATCTAAAACATATCTTTCATATTTCATCATCAAACAACAAAAATCACAAGCTCTCAACAATGGCATAACTCAAAATATTCACCAAAATAAAAAATTCAAGCATGGGTTTTGTAGTACTCGAAGCAACGATCTCAAAAACATAAAAATTATCAAAAACTGAGTTGAACACTTACCTTGATTGAGCTTAGAATCAACTGAACCCTATCTTCCTTCATTTTCTTTTTATTTTGTTTAGTTTCGGCAATGAAGAACTATTATAACACATATATCAACTTTATTTTTTGTTTTATGATACATATTATAACCTATTTTAACTTAAAGTTTAATTTACAAATTTAACCTAAATGAATTATTATTTAAACTTTATATTATAAGCCTAATACCGTCCAACTAACATGAAAGTGGGCTATTTACAACATAACGGTTCCCATTAAAGAAGCCAATAGCAATTAAGTCCCTTTTAGAAATAACCACCAAATTTTCCTTTTACGCGATTAAATCCTTTTTATTTAATTAGATACCTAAACAACAAAATTAAATCACAAAAATTTCACCGATATAAATTGATACAAAATAAACACAGAAAATAATTTTTAAATATTTTCTTGACTTAGATTCATGGCCCCGAAACTACCATTTTGATTAGAGTCTAAATTGGGCAGTTACAGGACATGCCTGTGTCCTCAGCCTGTGTAACTCTCTGGCTATGATGTCATCCACAAAATAAGGTCACATGGCCAAGTCACATGCCCGTATGCTTCAACCGTGTGGCGAATTAAATTCCAAAGATTAGGTACAGACTTCACACAGCCTTGGCACATGCCCAAATCCTGAGGCTGTGTCCTTCACACGGCTGAGACACACGGCCGTGTCTCTGCCTGTGCGTTTACTACTAAGCATTCTGTTTTCCAAATTTAGGTGCAGGGGACACATAGCCTGACTACACGCCCATGGGCCAGACCGTGTGTTACACACGACCTAGACACACGCCAATGTGTCTACTCGTGTGGACAAAAACAAGGCTATCTACCAAGCCTTTTTTGCCACCCTTACATGCACCAACCTACACAACATCAAACATCTCCAATCCAAGCATAAACACATACCTAAAACAGCCACAACTAAACATCCACACATCGATTCTAAGCTATATTTTATCACATACAATATCTCCTACTTATCAATACAAACCATGCAATAACCACAACCATGAAGATTCTCATTAAATGCATTTATCAATAATAATTATTAGTCACCATATATGGTGTTATACAATATGAACCAACCTTTATGACAAGCCAACATATTTGGCTAAAACAATATGACACTTAGCAAGAAGACCAAGTCCCTATACATGCCATACTCAAAATGATAAATCTAACCATACCAAGTATTCTGATTGATAGCGTGATCGAGCCTCCGATGTCCTTTGATTCCCGAGTTAGCTTGGCGATGCTATAAGAAAAAGGAAAGGAAAGGGAGTAAGCTTAAAGCTTAGTAAGTTGCATGTAAATAAATAACAACTTCAATCATGCATCTTTAAGCACATAACATATTATAAACCATCACAACATTCTTGGTTTAACAATGGTAGATTTACCACATGTTTACACAGTACAAGTATAAGCCAAAGATTTCAATAAAGTCCCCAAAATCATTCTCATAAATAGAATTTACTCAATTTCATCCTTACCATTAAGGCATCATAACTAAGCTCATATATCATGAGTTTCGAATAAGGACTTGTACCACTCACAACATGATTATATCCTTTCATCACTTTACCATAAACTTAAAATAACCTGTGGAACCATTTGGAATACTAAAGGATACCCGATAAGCCTCACACTAGAGGGTAAATTGCCAATGCCATGTCCTAGACATAGTCTTACACTGGCTCACATGTCGATGCCGATGCCATGTCCCAGACATGGTCTCACACTAGCTCTCATCTCAATGTTGATGCCATGTCCCAGACATGGTCTTACACTAGCTCACATGTCGAGGCTGATGCCATGTTCCAGACATGGTCTTACACTAGCTCTCATAACTATACTGATGCCATGTTCCCAACATGGTCTTACACTGGATCTCATAATGTGGCTGATGTCATGTCCCAGACATGGTCTTACACTAGCACACATATCAACGTCAATGCCATGTCCTAGACATGGTCTTACACTAGCACACATATCAATGTCAATGCCATGTCCCAGACATGGTCTTACACTCACACACATATCAACCAAATGTGCAAGGATATCCAATCTATTCCTAAGGTTCAATCGGGAGTTTACCACATTAAATTTCACCATGCATTACTCATAGTATTCAACCATATTATAAAAAAATCAATCATTCAATACATAATAATGATAAAGTTGTAATATTTACGTACACCTTACCTCGGTATACAAAAAGTGGGCGATTAGTTGGATTTAGTCTACTAGCTTAGCCTTCCTCTGGTCTAGGTCCGGATTTCATATTTCTTGATCTAAACTGATAAGAATTCACTAATTTAATCATCATATTAATCAAGAAATTTCCTAATTCATATTTTGGAAAAATGACCGTTTTACCCTTAGTCTTTCACAAAATTACAATTTTACCCCTAGGCTCGTAAATCGATTTTCATCAAATTTTCTCACAAACCAAGCCTAGCCGAATTCTTTGTATACTAGAAGCAGCCCACAATTCCAATTACTTCACATATTTACCACATAATTTATAACTTATACAAAATGGTCCTTAGTTAGGGTTTTCATGGAAACTATTTCACAAAAGTTGTTTATTTAACAACCCTAACTCATTTTCTTCCATAATATTTTAGCAAACAACACAAAATATTTCATGGCAAAACCCTAAATTGTCAACCATTTGCAAAATAGTCCTCCCATTAGTTAGCTTATGCTACAAAGGTCCCAAAAGTACAAAAATTATCAAGAAAGGCCATCAAAATCACTTACTTGCAAGAGTAAAGAGTGGCTGAAATTTTGAGCTCTCAAAACCCTTATGTTGGCTGAAAATTTAGGTGGGGAATATGAATGGTAAAAAGATGAAGCCTTTTGTTTTATTTTATTTTATTTCTAGTCAAAATAAGTTACCAACTTCACCTAATTTTGACTTTTCTATTTTCTTTGTCCCTATGGCCGGCCACCCCTATAAAATGGGTCTATTTTCTCTTTAAATACCCCTAATTATGATTCTCTAGCTATTTAACACCATTTACTAGTAAAACAAAACTTTTTCCCTTTATGCAATTTAGTCCTTTTTCGCAATTAAGCTCACAATCGCTAAAATTAATTCACCAAAAAGTTTTATGCACTCATATAATCATCCTATAACATATAAAATAATATTAAAAATAATTTCTCCAGCCTCAGATTAGTGGTTCTGAAATCACTATTTTAACTAAGCCCAAAATCGGGCTGTTACAATTCTCCCCCTTAGGGATTTTTGTCCCCGAAAACCCTACCAGTGAAAAGGTTTGGGTATTGACCTCTTATAGTCTCTTCAAGCTCCCATGTGGCCTCTTCAACCCCATGTCTATGGCACAGTACTTTCACGAGTGCTATACTTTTACTTATCAATTGCTTGACCTCTCGGGCCAAGATCTTGACCGACTTTTTACCATAAGTCATGTCTGATTGAATCTCAACCTCTCTTGGTGTAATCACATGTGAAGGGTCTGGTCGGTATCGATGCAACATAGACACATGGAACATATCGTGAATCTTTTCCAACTTGGGCGGTAAGGCTACTCGATAAGCTATCGGTCCAATTCCCTCAGTCACCTCATAAGGTCCAATAAAACTTAGACTTAATTTTCCTTTCTTACCGGTTGAGGACTTTCTTCCACGAGGATACTTTCAAAAAAACCTTATCAGCGACTTGAAAATCTCTCTTCGTTTCAAATCCATGTATGATTTTTGTCTATCTGAAGCGACCTTCAAACAGACATGAAATACCTTAACTTTCTCCTTGGTCTCTTTGACTGAGTCAACCCTATGAATCTAATTTTCTCTAAGTTCATTCCAATATAAAGGCGTTTGACACTTACGCCCGTATAAAGCCTCATAAGACGCCATTTTCAAACTCGACTAATAGCTATTGTTTAGGAAAACTCTACCAGTAGTAAATACATTTCCCAACTGCCTTGGAATTCAAGGACACAACACCGCAACATGTCTTCAAGAACCTGAATTACTCTCTTCGATTGACCGTCGGTTTGAGGATGGAATGCCGTGCTAAAATTCAACTTTGTCCTCAAAGCTTCTTGTAATTTTTTCCAACACCGCAAGGTAAACCTTAGATCTCAATCTGAAATAATTGACAAGAGCACTCCATAGAGTCTCGCAATTTTGGAAACGTACAAATCAATCAATTTTTCAAGCAGATAATCCATGCACACCAGTATAAAATGAGCTGACTTTGTTAGCCTATCAACCACAATCCATACGGCATCTTTCTTCCTTGGCGTCTAAGGCAACCCGGACACGAAATCTATAGTAATACGGTCCCATTTCCATTCGGGAACTATTACAGGCTGAAGTAAACCCTAAGGTACTTGGTGTTCAGCTTTTATGTGCTGAAAAATTAGGCATTTGAAGACAAACTCTGAAATGTCTCTCTTCATTCCCGACCACCAATACATTTTCTTCAAGTCATTGTACATTTTCACACTACCCGGATGGATAGACATACAACTGCTATGTGTTTCATGCAAAATTTTCCGAATAAGCTCATCATCTTTGGGTACACAAATTCTGTCTTGAAATATTAAACAGCCATCTGAATCAGTCCAAAAGTCTGATTCTATACCCATCTCGCACTGAGTTATCTTAGCTTGCAATTCTTTATCACCTTTCTGAGCTTCGCAGATTTCTTGCAAAAACATTGGTTTAGCTCTCAACTCGGCTAAAATCGAACCATCATTGGTTACTAACAATTGAGAGTTCATAGGCCTCAAGGAAAACAATGATTTCCTACTCAAAGCATGGGTGACCACATTTGCCTTCCCCAAGTGATAGTCGATCACCAGTTCATAATCTTTTATGAGCTCTAGCCATATTTTTTAGCGAAGGTTCAGTTCCTTTTGAGTCATCAAATACTCTAGACTTTTATGGTCGGTGAATACTCGACATCTCTCGCCATACAAATGGTGTCTCCAAATCTTCAGTGTGAACACTATGGCGGTTAACTCTAAGTCGTGAATTGGTTAGTTTTTCTCCTAAGGTTTCAGTTGTCTCGAGGCATATGCTATTACCTTGCCTTCTTGCATGAGCACGCATCCCAATCCATTCAAGGATGCATCGCTATACACTACGAATTCTTTTCTCAGTTTCAGTTGCACTAAAATTGGGGCTTCAGTCAACAGTGCTTTTAGTTTTTGAAAACTCTGCAGGCACTTCTCTGACCATTCAAACTTGACATCTTTCTGTAGCAACCTCGTCATCGGAGTAGCAATCGTGGTGAATCCTTTAATGAATCATCTGTAGTAACCTGCTAAGCCTAGAAAGCTTCTAATATCTGATACATTCCTCGGTGGTTTCCACTCAACAATAGCCGAGATCTTACTCAGCTCAACTCTAATTCCATCACCCGGCACGATGTGTCCTAAAAATCCGACCTCTTAGAGTCAAAACTCACTTTTACCAAACTTGGCATACAATTGCTTATCTCTTAAAATCTGCAAAATAGTTCCCAAATGCTCTGCGTGCTCACTCTCATCACAAGAATAAATTAATATATCATCAATAAAAACAACAATGAACTTATCCAAGTATAGTCGGAAAATATGATTCATCAAATCCATAAACACGGTGGGAGCATTTGTTAAGCCAAAGGGCATGAAAAGGACCTCATAATGCCCATACCTCCTCCGAAATGTGGTTTTCGGTACATCTTACTCCTTGACCCTTAGCTGGTAATAATCAAACCTTAAGTCTATCTTAGAAAACACCTTGTCTCCTTTCAATTGGTCAAACAAATCGTCGATCCTTGGCAAAGGATACTTGTTTTTCATAGTCACCTTTTTGAGTTGCCTGTAGTCTATACATAACCTCATCGATCCATCCTTCATTTTCACAAAAAGCACCGGAGCACCCCACGGGGATTAACTAGGTCTTGTGAAACCTTTGTCCGTTAATTCTTGTAACTGAACTTTCAACTCTTTTAATTCCAGCGGGGCCATCCTATACAAGGCAACCAAAATAGGTGCCTACCAGGGACTAACTTAATACCAAACTCAACTTCCCTAGATGGAGGTAGTCCGGGCAACTCTTCTGGAAACACATCCGGAAACTCACATACCACTGGCACTGACTCAACCTTTACTTCCGACACTTGGGTATTCAACACAAATGTGAGATAAGACTCATACCCTTTTCTCATATGTTTCTCAGCAGTCACAGAAGAAATCATTATAGGTAAGCTGTAACACCCCTAACCCGTATCTGTCGCCAGACTAGGGTCACGAGCATTACTGAATATAAATACAGTTCTGAACATTCTCATGCTAACACAGGTCATATTCATATATACATGTAGAGCATATAACTAATTAAATATTAAACATACATTGTAAAACATATTGTATATACGAATCACAGGTTCATCACTTTATTGATAAGCGAATACAAATAAATAAAAACCAAACATTATATTTCTTAATTCTCTATGTGCGCATATTTAACCATTTAAATAGTATCATAAGGCATTTTATCACTTAGCATATATGGCATTATCAACTTCACAAATGATCACAAATATTTCATTATACATTTAAGTCATACCAATTTCACTGTTTAATCTTAAACTAGAAGTTTACCAATTACATACATGAAAACAGATATATATATATAAATATATATACTTGTTACTTATTAAATATGCAATTTACTAACAAAACATACCTAATACCAACTCAATATTTATCTTCATTAAATGTACCTATTTTACCAACCACATAAGCATAATATATGCATATACATTTCCATTACAAACCGAATCATAATGGCAAGCATCATTCGATTACTCACACATACACATGTACATATATATACAATCAATATCTTGCTTCTCTGTTAAGCCAAATTACTAGACCTTTACAAGACATAACATATCATAATAAACCCTTACCATATTTGAACTTAAATATATATATCATCTAATCATACTTATGAAAATTTATATACACCATGACCGACTCATCAACCACAATCAAGTTCACCAACCATTATCAAGCCATTTCCAAAACGTATAACACCAATCACATATACCATTCATTCATAGCATATACATTATAACCAAAAACAGATTAAACCATGATCAAACATAACCAAATTCAAACTTAAAAGCTAAGCCATATTCGCATGGCTTAAATTATACATATCCAAGACCGGATAAATACATATTAGCCTATACATGCCATAAGTTCGAAATAAGACTTTTAAAAGTAATGAAAGTTGACAATAGTGTGGATGACTTCACTGACGATCCCTGAGCTCGTAACTTACTTCAAAATCTATAAGACAGAGTAACAAAAACACACAGAGTAAGCTAACTTAGCTTAGTAAGCCAAGCTAACTTAGCTTAGTAAGCCTTAAGCAAATTAAACAATTAATGCATAATAACATTTAATTTCAAGCTTTTAATTCCATACATATATAACATATACTTTCTTAAGACAATCTATCTTTAGACGAATATACATGTGTACATCATCAATATATATTCTCAAATTTCGAAACCATATTGTCTTATATAATCAAATATACATATATATTTATAGACATATATTCATCACTCAAAGTTTAACATTACATCATATACAACTATAAGGCCAAATATATCTCTCATATTAACACATATACTACAACAACTTCATGAATCCTTTTTCATCACATATCAAGAAATCCTTTCATCCTATTTTCAAATAGGTAACCAACTATCATGTGCCTGATCGTTTTAGCTCGTTTAACGTATTCAATTACCACATCTGTATAAAGTATTTTAAGCATAGACTTATAATAGTTCACCTGCGTAAAGCCTGCTAGGCCTAAGCCTGTATCTCACACCGGCACAAGGCCTACTAGACTCAAAGTCTAATTTTTATACACTGGCAATAAGCCTGCTAGGCATAAATCCTGATTAAATTCACCAGCACAAGGCTTGCTAGGCTCAAAGCCCGAATATCACTATTATAAAGCTGTCTCATAACAATTCATATATCGAAAGTTCCCGATATTCCATATAGTTCATACAGACTTTCAAATGTTATAACTCAGTCGAATTAAACTCAAATACATTATTTCCATGCTTAATCATATTTGGCTAACTTTACTATAAATCTATGAATTCCAAATCAGCATATTAAATTAAGTTACATTCAAAATTAACAATGTTTAATTGCTTAAAGACTTACCTCAGATATCAACTACCGGTGTAAATCGACTATTCGACTATTTTTGTTTTTCTCCGACCCAAGTCCGATTTCTTTTGTTCTTGATCTATAAAATTTCAAATTAATCTCATTCAAATTCAAACACAATTTCATTCAATTTAATCCAACAACACATAAATGGGTAAATTATTATTTTACCCCTGATATTTCATACTTTTACAAATTAGTCCTAATTGCATAAAACACAAAATACACCAAATCTCCATGTAACGTAGTTAGGCCGAATGTTCCTCTAGTACATACAAATACACACATTTCATTTATTTTTCATTTTAGTCCTTCAATTTATTATTTTTTCAATTTAGCCCTAATTACTCAAATTCATAAATATTCTAATACAAAACATATTAATCCAAAACATATCTTTCATAATTTATCATCAAACATCACAAAACACAAATATTCATCAATGGCATAACTCAAAATATTCATCAAAATCATAAATTCTAGCATGGGTCGAATAGTATTCGAAGCAACGATCTCAAAAACGTAAAAATTATCAAAAACTGAGCAAAATCCATACCTTAATTTGAAATTCAAGTTGCCGAACTTAAAACACAACCAAAACTTTCTTTTTTTCTTTTAGTTTTAGCTGACTATGATGAACATGCATATATTTAATGCTTTGTTTTATTTATTATATGTTATTATACATTTTACCTAATTAACCTTTATAATAAAATATGAAACAATTATAAATCATGGTCATTACCGACCATGACTAATCCTTATGGTCAATTTGCAACATAAAACCTCCATATTAAAAGAAAAAAAAATTATTCAGCCCTTTCACAATTAACCACCAAATTTTCATTTTACGCGATTAAGTCCTTTTATTAAATCAGGCACCTAAACGACAAAATTAAATCACGAAAATTTCACACATACTAATTCACACATAATAAACACGAAAAATAATATTTAAATTTTTTTTGACTAAGATTTGTGGTCCCAAAACCACTATTCCGACTAGGGTCTAAATCAGGCTGTTACATAAGCTATCCGGTTCACCTGATTCAACCCGGAGAATATCCTCATTTTCACATTTCAGTTCAATGAATTTCTTTCCACAATTCACTATAACATCATGATTAGACAGCCAATCCATACCAAGGATAACATCAAATTCTTCAAACCGCAATAACATTAGGTTAGCAGGAAAATAATGACCTCTAATTGTCAAGGGACAATTTCTACATACTTGGTCAACTAATACATGCTTGCCTAGTGGCTTCGATACCTTTACGACAAATTTCGTGGACTCAACAGGCATATTCATGCTAGACATTGGTTTCACACAAGCATATGAATGGGTAGACCCCGAATCAATCAAAGCAGCAACAGAAATATCTTGAAGGGAAAAAGTACTCGTAATCACATCCGGTGATGATGCCTCTTCGCACGTGCGAATGACATAAGTCCTTGTAGACGCTTGGCACTCGGACCTCATAGTGAAATCTCTAGGTGCACCTCGGTTGCTAGCCCCACTTCCCGGGATCTTTTGTGGTCTACCCCTCGAAGGAGCATTACTCGCTCTCACATCTTGCTTTTTGTCTTTCTCATCCATTTCAGGACAATTTCGGATGAAATGGTCTAGTGAACCGTACTTTAAACAACCTCTATCATTTCCTTGGAACTCATCGAAATGACATCTACCACACTGTGAACACTCTGGCCTATTTGGCTGAGCACTACCAACACTCGCGGTAGAAGTGGTTTGAGCTTTAGAAGCCGTGTACTGTTTATTTTTATTTCTTCTCGACAATCCCACTGAAGCACTTGATCGAGTAGGAAACTCTCTCGATCTCTTGGATGAGGTCTGATGTGATTTCCCCATCTACCTTTTCTTTAAGTCACTAGACTCCATATCATCTTTTCTCTTCTCTTTGGCTAATTTTTCTGCCTTGCAAGCTCTCTCAACAAGCATTAAAAACTCTCTTAACTCTAAGATGCCAACAAATAATCAGATGTCCTCATTCAACCCGTCCCCAAATCTCTTGCACATGATAGGTTCGGTACATATGCACTCCCTAGCATATTTGCTGAGCCTCACAAACTCACACTCATACTCTATTACTGTCATTCGGTCTTGCTTTAATTCTAGAAATTCCTTCCTCTTCTGATCTATAAACCTCTGACTAATATACTTCTTTCGGAATTCTTCTTGGAAAAACTCCAATGTATTTCTTTCCCTTGGCACAATCGACACAAGGGTGTTCTCCCATTGGTAGGCTGAGTCTTGTAGGAGTGACACAACACACTTCATGCACTCTTCTGGAGTGCAAGACAATTCATTGAATACCCTAATGGTATTTTCTCGCCAAAACTCTACTCTCTCCTAATCGTCATCTATATTCACTCTAAATTCCTCAGCCTCTTGTTTTCACATTTTGTCAACCGAAGGTTTCTCCCTTCTACTCATCTCTACAGCTTGGGGAGCTATGGGGGCAGGCTGAGGGATTGGAGGGGGTAGAGGAGGTGGTGTAACAACCCTTACCTCTAACCGCCGCCAGATCAGGGTATGAGGCATTACTACACTCTTATACACTTTTCTGATACATACATTTCAATTATATATTAAAAACCTTTCATGAGTACCCTCTATGTCCCTATTATGGGCTTTATGAGACCCAAAAAAAATCATTGAAGTTGGTCCGGAACCAAACCAGAACTTTTCGAACACTTATACATTTTTCACAAAAAAGGGGTCGCACACCTATGTGACATGGGCCACGCCCGTGTGGGCAGGCCGTGTGGTCGTACATGCCCGTGTTAAAAACATCGAGCATTTTGTTTATGCACCACAGCCAAACCACACGCCCATGCGGTGGCTGTGTCCTAACCCACGGCTAAGACACACAGCCGAGCCTCTAGCCCGTGTGGCACACATTAGGCCATTTTCCAAGCCCTTTTTATGTTCTTAACTCTTTGTACTAATATACGATATATCGACCTTTGTCATACTCTTAGTTATACTTATCTTAACCACATCATGACATTACTCATGTATACATAAAATAGGTTTACTTATAGCCATTATGAGCCATACATCATGGCTTTATACAATGGGACAGTATAAGCCTATACATTTGACTAAATCATAATATTACGTAATACCAAAAACTAAATCTCTATACATGCCACTCACTTATAGATAAATAAGAATTTCCGTTATTCGAACCTGACAAATTGATAGTGTGATGATACCTCCAACGCTCTCCAACCCCGAGCCAATCCTGAAAAACACTGAGAGAAATGGGAAAGTAGTGTAAGTTTTATAACTTAGTAAGTTGGCATATAATAATAAGCAAATTAAATTAACAATATTAACCCATTCCTCAATAAGTATGCTTAAGAAAATAGAATCAGTATTCACATGATTTCATCTTTTTACTCGAATTCAGTTTAAACTATTTTTTCGAGTCATAGTCACTAATTTCATTATTTTATAAGCTACAGAACTCGAAATTAAGTTCTGTAAATTTTCCATAAAATCAGACTCATATACCTTCTTTTCATAAAATTTCCAGAATTTTTGGCTTAGCCAATTAATACAGTTTATTCATTAAATTTTCCCCTATTTCACTGTTTGATGGTTCTGACATCTCTTCACAAAAACTAAGATACTTCAATATACAGAATTCAAATAATGTTTCAATTTGTTCCAATATAAAACAGACTCAATAAGTATTCTAATCATATAAACCATGCACCATAATTATTTTTATACAATTTATAATGATTTTTCCAAGTTAGAACAAGGGATCGCGTAATCATTCTAAACCAGTATCACAAGAATTTAAATATCTCATAAAGTATAATTCATTTGCTCACACCGTTTTATTTCTATGAAAATAGACTCAATGAAATTTAATTTCATATCTCATTCAATTATTAATTCAATTCCTACCATTTTTGGTGATTTTTCAAATGTACATGACTGGTACTATCCAAATCGGCTTTACTTTTAAAATTCACTATTTCATGCTTTCTCTATAGTTGCATTAATGCTAACACTTACCTCTTATCAACCTTACCAAAGTACAATCATAAAACAAGCTTATTGCTCATAGTTTACACATATATACCTGCACTTATTCACAAGTTTCATATTCACTCTTACACATATAAATGCCTCAAACAAAATGTTCACTTGCACATTATTATCACATGATTAAAACCTCTTCACATTTAATCACTTTTCATTATATCAATTCAACACCCGTTGAGCCCTATGGAATACTAAACGATACACGAAATAAGGCACAAAGTGCCACACTGTAATATAGCTGAAGCCACCACGGAGATGTAGCCGAAGCTACCACTGTATTGTAGCCGAAGCTACCACTAAGATGTAGCCAAAGCTACCACTGTATTGTAGCCGAAGCTACCACTGAGAGGTAGTCGAAGCTACCACTATATTTTAGCTAAAGCTACCACTATATTGTAGCCGAAGCTACCACTGTATTGTAGCCGAAGCTACCACTGAGATGTAGCTGATAGATTCCTAAGGTTCAATCGGGATTTGTTTCGGTTTCACTCATTAACACTTATCCAACATTCACTTAATCACTTGTCTCGTAACAACACTAATTCACAATTTTTTTATAATATGCATAATCATAGAAATCACATTTAAATACAATATTTCAATGCACTTTCTTGTACCATAGACATATTTTTAAATCAATTTATAAACTTGGCATATTAAACATTTAATTCAACACAATTTAATTAATTCACTAATTTAACTTTCAAATATAAATTACAATGTTATTACATTATTATTATTACACCAACTTACCTAGAATGCCGAAACGACTAATTTTCCCGACTTAGCCAACAACTTTGTTCTTCCCCGATCTTAGTCCAAATTTCATGTTTTCTTGATCTAAGATGTCAAATAGCACTCATTTAACACCTTTTATCAACACACTAATCAATTCAATTCACATATCAAATTTTGGAAATTTTACAATTTTGCCCCCTAACTTTTCAAAAATTACACTTTTACCCCTAAGCTCGTAAAATACTTTTTATTAAATTTTCTTATGTTTCATGACATGCTGAACATTTTTCTCTATGGAAACTTCAAATTCTCACTAATTCACACACTTATGACCAATTTATAACTTTTACAATTTAACCCCTTTTATACGATTTCATCAAAAATCATCTAATAAAACTCGTTTCTCTAATCATAGACATGCATGATCAACCATAATTCATCAAAATACACAATTATTCAACATGGTTCAATTTTTAAAATCAAACTCTAACTCAAAATAATGGTAGAAATAGCTAAATTGAGTTACCAGAATTTTAAAAATACGATGAACATTAAAAACGGGGCTCAAATGCACTTACAATTGAGCTTTGAAAAGCTTGAAACCCTAACCATGGCTTCTTGAGAATTTCGGCAACATGGGAAGAGAATGAGCAGATTTTTGGGTTTTAAATTTTGTATTTTATGCCTTAAAACACCCAAATGACCAAAATGCCCATTTTTACTAAACCTTCAATTTTACCCTTCCATGTCTAACTTTGTCCGTACCAAAATATGATGATCTATTTTCCATTTAAAGACTTCTAGTTTAAACCCCCATTTCAAACAAGTACTTATATTTTAGAACTCATTTTTTGCAATTAATGCAATTTAATCCCAATAATAAAATTGGGCACTTTATCGATAAAATTACTTAACAAAATTTGCACACAATCACTCAAACATATCATGGAATCTAAAATAATCATGAAATAAATATTTCTACCTCAAATTTGTGGTGTCGTAACCACTTTTCCGACTAAGGCTTATTTCAAGCTGTTACAGGTGGAGTGTTCAAGTTTGCACGAACAAACTCCGAATACCATGCGATCATCATGTGGAGGTAGGCTTCTCTAGCCCCTCACCCTGATTAAATGTCACGAACCCACTTTCAACTGGTGTGGTCCCTTCAGCGGGAGCTGGCACATTACTCTCTACATCATCCGCCACTACTTTGTCAAGATCCATTTACTATATGAAAACACAATTTAAGTTCATTAGGAGTCATCACACTATCATATTACTTATATGGCATGTATAGCTAGACTCGTACACACACTAGGTTAGTCCGAGAATTGACTAAACCATAGCTTTGATACCACTAAATATAACACCCCTTACCCATATCTGACACCGGGATAGGGTTCAAGGTGTTACCAGACTTAAACATAAACATCCATATAAAACCAAGTCATAAAATTTCATCCCAATTTGAAACTTTTCAATCACAAGCAAATTGTCCCTCAAAAGGGTCAACAAGACCCGAAACATACATCGAAAGTGGTTTGGGACTAAACCAAGAACTTTCAGAACATCTAAAACACTTGAAAATTTTTCTTGTTTTAGAGAGTCATGCGCCCTTGTGAGTAGTCCGTGTGGTCATACACGCCCGTGTGCCTTGGGACACGTCTGTGTCTTCAGCTTTTTTAACTCTCTCACTATAACGTCATCCACAAAATAAGGTCACACAGCCAAGTCAAAAGCTTGTGTGCTTCAACCATGTGGCGAATTAAATTCCAAAGATTAGATGCACACTTTACACGGCCTGGGCACATGCCCAAGTCCTGAGACCGTGCCCTTTCCACAGATGAGACACACAGCCGTGTCTTTGCCTGTGTGTTTACTACTAGGCATTCTATTTTACCAAATTTAGGTACAGGGGACACACACGGCCTGACTACATGCCCATGGGGCAGACGTGTGTCACACACGGCCTAGACACACGCTTGTGTGTCTACCCGTGTGGACAAAAACTAGGCTATCTACCAAGCCCTTTTTGCCACCCTTACATGCACCAACCTACACAACATCAAACATCTCCAATCCAAGCATAAACACATACCCAAAACAGCCACAACTAAACATCCACACATTGATTCTAAGCTATATTCTATCACATACAACATCTCCTACTTATCAATACAAACCATGCAATAACCACAACCATGAAGATTCTCATTAAACGTATTTATCAATAATAATTATTAGCTACCATTTATTGTAACAGCCCATTTTTAGGGTTAATCGGAACAGTGGTTTCGGGGCCACCAAATTCGACGAGTAGGTTTGTAAATATTATATTTAATATTTACGAGTTAATTGTGATTTTAAAAATGTTTTTGATATTGTGATATTTGTTTTATAAGTGATTTATTAAGTTCAAGTGGTATGACCCTAAGGTTAAGTGGGTTTAGGAAATGAGGTATCGGGACCTCATTTATATAAACCGAGTCGTAAATATTTTTATAAATATTTACGGAGTGGCAAAAAGATGGTATTAAAGTTTCGTTGAAAAATTTTATCGTTTCGATAGTTAATTAAGCAAAAAGAACTAAATCGCGTAAAATGAAAAAGTTACATTCTAATTGTTTAAGTGTTTATTTTCTATGATTTACTAAAGTATAAGTCCCTATTTATCAATTAAACCATTACTTTATGATAGTGGAGATTGGTGGTTTGGCATATATGAAATTATGTATTATTATAAAGGACAAAAAGGTAAATGGAATATTATATTAAAATGTATTAAATAAAAATAAAACATAAAATGGCCATGCAAATTTTATCTCTTGGCCGAATATGGAGGAGAAAAGAAAGCCATTGAAGCTTCCTTAGTTTCGGCATTTGCATGAAGTGATTTAGGTATGTTTTGTGTTCGGTTTTTGATAATTTTTATGTTTTTGAGATCGTTGCTTCGTATTCTAGCTAGCCCATATCTCTGATTTCAAAATTGTTAAAGTATTTGAATGTTGCCATTGTTGAGTGCATGAGTATTTTGATAGTTGATGATGGAAAATAAATTATTGTTGTTGGATATACATGTTTTGTAAAGTGAATTTTGGTAAAACTGTCAATTTTGGATTAAATTGTGAATTATTGAAATTATGTGGTTGAAAGTGTGAATAAATGAAAATATGGGCTGTTATGAAGTAGTAGTAAATTTGTCTAGGCATGGGTTTGGCAAAAAAAATTGAATGAATTTAATTTTTCGAGCTTAGGGACTAAATTGTAAAGAAGTTGAAATATCAGGGGCAAAAATGTAATTTTGCCATAAAGTAATTTATGGGCTGTTTTAATACCATGAATATTCGGTTAAGCTTAATTATGGTTAAAATAGCTAATTTGCATTTTTTTGAGCTCAGTGACTAAATTGAATAAAAGTAAAACTTTAGGGGTAAAATAGTAATTTTACCAAAATATGAAATTGAGTTAAAATGAATAGAATATGAATTGTAATAGTTGAATTTGATTGATTAGATCAAGTTAAGCCTCGTACGAGTCTATATCGAGGGAAAAACGAAGTATCGGATTCGTCGATCTAATTTATCGTTATCGCGAACGAGGTAAGTTCGTATGCAATAAGCATTGTTAAATTTATGTTTCTAATGCTTTAATATCCTATAAATTGTATATACGTGAATATTTTAACGTCTGATGACATATCGACAAAATGTGGCCCTTAGTGTGCGGGGTAATCAAATATGGTACTTAGTGTACGAAATATTGAGAATGGCACTTAGTGTATGAAATATTGAGAATGGCACTTAGTGTGCGAGATATTGAGAATGACACTTAGTGTGCAAAATATCGAATGATTCAAAGGGAAATTATAAATTGTGATTGAATGATTAAATAGAGCAAAGTGAACAAGTATACATGCTATATTATATAAATTGTTTATGAGACGACTTTATAATGGTGATATCTGGGCTTTGAGCCTAGCAAGCTTTAAGCTGGTGAATAATATTATCGGGTTTAAAACCTAGCAGGCTAAATGCCGGTGATTTGATAAAAGTCTAAGACTATGAGACCTTGTGTTAAATCGGCAATTGAATTTGTTCAATACATTAAGTTGGCCAGGTATGTGATATATTCTTATGCATGTTAGATCGATTGGAATTGAATCATGAGTGTGAAATGAGAAGCATAGGTGAAAATGCCTATGTCATATATGTGAGTAAGGGCAAAACCACCGTAAATTATCGATAAGGGTGGACTATGTGCGGAATCATCTTATAATTGCTAATTTGAACAATTGTGCGATTGTGTGTGAATCATTGAGCATGATGTATTGTATTGAGATTATGCTTGAGTGAAATTATAGATATGTGATGAAATTGATTGGTGATATACATGTTTAAATAATGTGAATGCAAAGAATGTGTGAAAGAGTAAATTTGTAATAAATCTGCTTGGGACAGCAGCAGTAACGTGATTTTGGAAAATCACCATAAATTGTTGGAGTTGAGTTAGAAGCTGAATAAATTATTTAATTAAAGCTTAATGAGTCTAGTTTCTTATAAAAGAAACCGTGTAAGCAAAAGAATTTCTGATAATGAGATATTTGAAGTGGCGTGGGATAGAGTCAAATGACTTTGGGGTCCCCTGTTCTGTTTTTAGAAAATCATTATAATTTGCACAAAAATGGTTATAAGATAAAATTTATATGCTTAGACTCCTTAATGAGTCTAGTTTCAAATGAAATCAAATAGAACATATTTAGAATTCTGTACAATGAGAAATTTGATTTGTAGTGAAGAGTGGTCAGATTAGTCAAATAGTGAAACAGGGGAAACTTTAAGAAAAATCTGGTATTGATTGGCCAAACCTAAAATTTTGAAAATTTTAGGGATGGAAGATATATGAGTCTATATTCAAGGAAAATTAATGGAAATTGATTTGGAGTTTTTTAGCTCCAGTTATAAATAATTTAGTGACTATTGCTCAGGAAGACAACTTGTAGTGAATTTGTGATTATGTTGTAAACATTGATAAAACTTGTTAATGAGTTTCTTATTGTTTTCTTATGAACTTACTAAGCGTAAAGCTTACTCCCCTTTTCTTTCCCATATTCCCTAGGGTTGCCAGGTTAGCTCGGGTTGGAGGCCGTCAGAGATATTATCACATTGTCAAGTCTACGCTATCGGCATAAATAAATCTTAGTGTTTCGAGTCTATGGCATGTATAGGGTTGTAAAGTTGAGTAAGTAAATGATACAAGACTAAGATATTGGTAAATATTTAATAAGGCCTCATGAATATTTTGGGCCTTATAAGCCCGATTAAAGGATAATATACGTGTGTATGAAAAGTTTAAAATTGATCAAAAAATTTTACGGTCTGGTTTTATATAAATGGATGAGCTTAAATCTGGTAGCACCTCGAAACCTGTTCCGACGAGGGATACGGGCGAAGGGTGTTACATTTTATTGGTATCAGAGCCATGGTTTAGTCGGTTCTAGGACTACCATGGCGTATGTGAGTCTGGCTGTACATGCCATATTTGACCTGCGATAGTGTACCATCTCCTAACTCTGATGAAAATTTTTTGAATAGGACAGATAAGTATTTCAAGCAAGCTAATTTTAATAGTATAGAATATGTACCCAGATGTTCGAATGAAATTTTGTTCTATACTAATTTGATTAAATTAAAGTTGGCTCTGAAATGTTTAAGTGTTCATGAATATATGAATCCAAAGTTAAATGAAATGATATGTTCAAAGCGCACATATGTGATGTTTTATAGACTTGGTTAAGTCACTTCAATGTGCAACAACAAGTGAACATAGGCACTGTGTGTGTGAGTTCCGTAATCGAGCATTGTGTGTGCGAGATCGGTTGTTGAGGCACTGTGTGTGCGAGTTTCGTAACCAAGCACTGTGTGTGCGAGATCGGTTGTTGAGGCACTGTGTGTACGAGTTCCGTAACCAAGCACTGTGTGTGCAAGATCGGTTGTTGGGGCACTAAGTGTGTGAAATGAGATCATGTAAGACCTCGGCCAAGACGAAGGCATTGATTTGAAGTAGTGTATAAGAACGTGTCTGGGACACTGGCATCACTTATGATTCGTGTAAGACCCTGTCCGAGACAGTGGCATCGATATTGAATAAACTTGGTCAGATGTATATAGTCCATGTGAAAATGAGACGTGATAAATAATAGATAAATATATGCTATATGTGCTTGACATGTGACCTTGTGGTTCCATAAATCAAACAGGGAAAGATATGACATGTTTTGGTTGGTATGTATTGGATATGTGCAAGTTTTGTTCATACGAATGAATTGACAGTTATCACACGAATTTAAAATCATAGTCATAAGTTATTAGTAAATATAAATAAATGAGGCTATTTAATAAGGTTATATGAACTTAAGAGTACTATGAATGTATATGCAATTGAGATTATTTTTCAATTCGGATTAGTGATATGGAATTTTCATAATCATTGAAATGATTTATTTGCTTAAGGCTTACTAAGCTTTCAAAGCTTATTCTGTGTGTTTTTCATAAGACAGATATGCTTTCCAATCGAGCTAATTCTGATAGTACAGAATGTTATACTCAAACATTTGAGTGAAAATGTGTTGGTGATGAGTTGAAACTCATAAAAAGGTATGAATCAGAATGCATGATATTCTGCTATTGATAAATGTTATAATTATATGAGTATATGAGTTGTGATGTTGGGTATATGATTGTTGTGTGAATATTTTGATTTGGAATTTATGATTTGATTTAGCGTATGAGCTATGTGTTAAGTACCAAGTGATCATAAGTAAATGATTGCTAGATGTTTGAGAATGCGTAATTACTAATGAACTGTTCGTTCACAATAGTATGTGTGATGTGCATGCTTACGTAAGAGTTAAAATTGTTGGCTTTATAACCCTCACCCCCTCATTGGTAAAGCATTATAATGAGATCCGTACTATATGGCTTAAACAAGCTTACAAGTGCGGAATGACAGAGTCTCGTGATTGAAGGATTAGTATTGTGATCAGATAAGAGAATGAGTCCGTAAGTGAAGACAGTAACAGAAAAGATATTGGATCGTGTTGAAGGCCATTTGTAATATGTAAAGTCACTGTTAAAAGAAAAGTTGAATTAGATGAAACCAAATACTCAGGTATGATATTTAAAAAATATATTAACTGGAAGTTCTTCCGAATTGGCCTCCGTTAGTGTTGGGATAATGAGAAATTAGTGATGTCAGAGATAGACAGTAGAATCATATTTGAATTATAAAGATATTTGAGCACATCAATTATAGTCGAATGGTTTACGAGAACTCTTCTGGGTATTCTATGTGTTCAATTATCCTCAGAGGTATGTGAAGCTGTATATTTTCAGATGAAATTCTTATCATATGAGAACGTTATCTATATATATTGATATATGAAAGCATTGTTGGGCTGTTCGGGTTACAATCAGTATTATTATATCTTTCTCTAGTATTCTATTTCATTTTATTGAAAGAAAAGATCGACGATTAAATCTGTGTGATGTTGGTATTCTGCTCCTACTGGTTGTTGATCTGCTTAGAATACATGAAGATTATATTATGTCTGTTACTGTTAATTCTGGTGCATATGAGTGATGCTTTACTTCTGGATTTCCTCTGAAACATCATTGAGGTATCTGTCATCTGATATGGGTGCTTTCTTAAAAAAAGATTAGTATAGTGATATATTCGAGAATTACAGTATCTCTGCTTTCTTATGATTCTATATGGTTATCTGTAAAAAATATCTATTGAATGACTGTAACTATATTTCAATTTCTCTTATGTTCAAAATGCATTATTGATAATTGGGACATTATATATCTATACGGTTGAGATGTCAGCCTTATTATGGCACTATGATTTTAAATTATCTGATGGTTGTGGCTTCAGTATGGTTCAAAGCTTCGTTGATTAATAATTGAAAAGTTATTACTTGACAGTCGAGATCGATTCAGTTGTCTAGCTTGATTAGATTAATTGCTTGAAGGATTAATCGAGTTACTTGTATCTAAATTTATCCACAGGGTGGAAATAAAGTTTGAATGTTCACGGATAAATAGATGAATATTCTGAATGCATGATTCATATTCTAGAAGATATGATACAAAATTATATCCATCAGAACGATTTTATTGAGAAATGTTCTTATAGATCGCGATTGGGAAGTCTGAATGATGTGATAATTATTAATAAAGTGGTAAACAGTTGAAGAAATTGTTAATTGAAGCGTCAGTTCTCAGGTGAAGAGTTATTTGACACAAGAATTAAAGATGGTTTGAACTGTTGAAAGATTATGAGTCAGCGATTGATTATCAATCTGGACCAATGATTATAGTCTCTAGGGTTCTGAGTGAGAATCTTTATGTGTTTTACGGCCGATAATCATGTGATTAATCTTATCAAATGATGAGTAGTTATTGGCTGAGCTAGAAACTAAATTGATGTTTAATTAGCAAATTTGTGAGGTTAAGAGGTGTGTCAGTGAATTACAAGTTAAAAAGGGTACAACGTAAATTGATTTCTGATTTAGAATTTCAGATTGGAACCAACAATTGTTCGTTATGTCGAGATAGAGTTCGTGTATTGAGAAATCCAGAGATTTTACAACAATTGTGACATCTAGCACAGTGGTAATTATCTGTCCGTACGGGGAGTACTAAAAGAGTGCTAGTTTTCATTGTTCAAATGGAGACACGAGGATTATATCGTGTTACTAAAATAAACTACTATGAGCTTTGGGTATGGAATTACTTTGTAACACTGTGTTCTAGAACTTGAAAGTAACCGAGAAAGACATTTATTGTTGGTTAAGTTTGCATATAATAATAATAGTTATGAGATGAATGTTAAGATAGCATTGTATGAGTGTGGTATGGTTGCAATTACTGAACTTCGTTGTATTGAATTGAATTTTTATAAAAAGAATTTTGGGGTCGATGTGATTGGAAAGACTGAAGGGAAATGAAAGTAATTCATGACCGTCTAAAAACAGTTTCAGATTTACAGAAAATATTTGTGGGCTTGATGCGTAAAAACATTGAATTTTCAATTAGAAAATTGAGTATTTGTGAAAGTATTATAGTGGGAATAGAATTTCTCGATTTAGCTATAAAGAGAAGTTGAGTTCGCAATTCATCGGACTGAATGAGATTATTATCAGAACTTGAGAAGAACCGTAATGTGTTTCTTATATATATGATGTGATGATACAAATAAGATCCTTTATCTATAGTATCTCTTACAGAAGTAGAAACTCAGCTTGTTATGATGTATAGCAAAGAGCAGATCATAATCTTAGCTCATGAGATTGAAAAGTTGAGAAATCTGAGGCTAGGTGAAAAATTGTTGAGGTTGGTGAAAGAAAATCACTAATTTATTCTTTGGTAAGATTTTCGGAGACGAAAATCCCTAAGGGGGGAAGAGTTGTAACAGCCCATTTTTAGGGTTAATCGGAACAGTGGTTTCGGGGCCACCAAATTCGACGAGTAGGTTTGTAAATATTATATTTAATATTTACGAGTTAATTGTGATTTTAAAAATGTTTTTGATATTGTGATATTTGTTTTATAAGTGATTTATTAAGTTCAAGTGGTATGACCCTAAGGTTAAGTGGGTTTAGGAAATGAGGTATCGGGACCTCATTTATATAAACCAAGTCGTAAATATTTTTATAAATATTTACAGAGTGGCAAAAAGATGGTATTAAAGTTTCGTTGAAAAATTTTATCGTTTCGATAGTTAATTAAGCAAAAAGAACTAAATCGCGTAAAATGAAAAAGTTACATTCTAATTGTTTAAGTGTTTATTTTCCATGATTTACTAAAGTATAAGTCCCTATTTATCAATTAAACCATTACTTTATGATAGTGGAGATTGGTGGTTTGGCATATATGAAATTATGTATTATTATAAAGGACAAAAAGGTAAATGGAATATTATATTAAAATGTATTAAATAAAAATAAAACATAAAATGGCCATGCAAATTTTATCTCTTGGCCGAATATGCAGGAGAAAAGAAAGCCATTGAAGCTTCCTTAGTTTCGGCATTTGCATGAAGTGATTTAGGTATGTTTTGTGTTCGGTTTTTGATAATTTTTATGTTTTTGAGATCGTTGCTTCGTATTCTAGCTATCCCGTATCTCTGATTTCAAAACTGTTAAAGTATTTGAATGTTGCCATTGTTGAGTGCATGAGTATTTTGATAGTTGATGATGTAAAATAAATTATTGTTGTTGGATATACATGTTTTGTAAAGTGAATTTTGGTAAAACTGTCAATTTTGGATTAAATTGTGAATTATTGAAATTATGTGGTTGAAAGTGTGAATAAATGAAAATATGGGCTGTTATGAAGTAGTAGTAAATTTGTCTAGGCATGGGTTTGGCAAAAAAATTGAATGAATTTAATTTTTCGAGCTTAGGGACTAAATTGTAAAGAAGTTGAAATATCAGGGGCAAAAATGTAATTTTGCCATAAAGTAATTTATGGGCTGTTTTAATACCATTAAATATTCGGTTAAGCTTAATTATGGTTAAAAATAGTTAATTTGCATTTTTTTGAGCTCAGTGACTAAATTAAATAAAAGTAAAACTTTAGGGGTAAAATAGTAATTTTACCAAAATATGAAATTGAGTTAAAATGAATAGAATATGAATTGTAATAGTTGAATTTGATTGATTAGATCAAGTTAAGCCTCGTACGAGTCTATATCGAGGGAAAAACGAAGTATCAGATTCGTCGATCTAATTTATCGTTACCGCGAACGAGGTAAGTTCGTATGCAATAAACATTGTTAAATTTATGTTTCTAATGCTTTAATATCGTATAAATTGTATATACGTGAATATTTTAACGTCTAATGACATATCGGCAAAATGTTGCACTTAGTGTGCGGGGCAATCAAATATGGTACTTAGTGTACGAAATATTGAGAATGGCACTTAGTGTACGAAATATTGAGAATGGCACTTAGTGTGCGAGATATTGAGAATGACACTTAGTGTGCAAAATATCGAATGATTCAAAGGGAAATTATAAATTGTGATTGAATGATTAAATAGAGCAAAGAGAACAGGTATACATGCTATATTATATAAATTGTTTATGAGACGACTTTATAATGGTGATATCTGGGCTTTGAGCCTAGCAAGCTTTAAGCTGGTGAATAATATTATCGGGTTTAAAACCTAGCAGGCTAAATGCCGGTGATTTGATAAAATTCTAAGACTATGAAACCTTGTGTTAAATCGGCAATTGAATTTGTTCAATACATTAAGTTGGCCAGGTATGTGATATATTCTTATGCATGTTAGATCGATTGAAATTGAATCATGAGTGTGAAATGAGAAGCATAGGTGAAAATGCCTATGTCATATATGTGAGTAAGGGCAAAACCACCGTAAATTATCGATAAGGGTGGACTATGTGCGGAATCATCTTATAATTGCTAATTTGAACGATTGTGCGATTGTGTGCGAATCATTGAGCATGATGTATTGTATTGAGATTATGCTTGAGTGAAATTATAGATATGTGATGAAATTGATGGGTGATATAAATGTTTAAATAATGTGAATGCAAAGAATGTGTGAAAGAGTAAATTTGTAATAAATCTGCTTGGGACAGTAGCAGTAACGTGATTTTGGAAAATCACCATAAATTGTTGGAGTTGAGTTAGAAGCTGAATAAATTATTTAATTAAAGCTTAATGAGTCTAGTTTCTTATAAAAGAAACCGTGTAAGCAAAAGAATTGCTGATAATGAGATATTTGAAGTGGCGTGGGATAGAGTCAAATGACTTCGGGGTCCCCTGTTCTGTTTTTAGAAAATCATTATAATTTGCAAAAAAATGGTTATAAGATAAAATTTATATTCTTAGACTAATGAGTCTAGTTTCAAATGAAATCAAATAGAACATATTTTGAATTCTGTACAATGAGAAATTTGATTTGTAGTGAAGAGTGGTCAGATTAGTCAAATAGTGAAACAGGGGAAACTTTAAGAAAAATCTGGTATTGATTGGCCAAACCTAAAATTCTGAAAATTTTATGGATGGAAGATATATGAGTCTATATTCAGGGAAAATTAATGGCAATTGATTTGGAGTTTTGTAGCTCCAGTTATAAATAATTTAGTGACTATTGCTCAGGAAGACAACTTGTAGTGAATTTGTGATTATGTTGTAAACATTGATAAAACTTGTTAATGAGTTGCTTATTGTTTTCTTATGAACTTACTAAGCGTAAAGCTTACTCCCCTTTTCTTTCCCATATTCCCTAGGGTTGCCAGGTTAGCTCGGGTTGGAGGCCGTCAGAGATATTATCACATTGTCAAGTCTACGCTATCAGCGTAAATAAATCTTAGTGTTTCGAGTCTATGGCATTTATAGGGTTGTAAAGTTGAGTAAGTAAATGATACAAGACTAAGATATTGGTAAATATTTAATAATGCCTCATGAATATTTTGGGCCTTGTAAGCCCGATTAAAGGATAATATACGTGTGTATGAAAAGTCTAAAATTGATCAAAAATTTTTACGGTCTGGTTTTATATAAATGGATGAGTTTAAATTTGGTAGCACCTCGAACCTTGTTCCGACGAGGGATACGGGCGAAGGGTGTTACATTTATGGCCTTATACAAAATGAACCAACCTCATGACAAGGCAACATATTTCGCTAAAACAATATGAAATTTAGCAAAAAGACCAAGTCCGTATACATGCCATACTCAAAAAGATAAATATAACTATACCAAATATTCTGATTGAAAGCGTGATCGAGCCTCCGATGTCCTTTGATCCTTGAGTTAGCTTGGCGATGCTATAAGAAAAAGGAAAGGAAAAGGAGTAAGCATAAAGCTTAGTAAGTTGCATGTAAATAAATAACAACTTCAACTATGCATCTTTAATTAACAATGGTAGATTACCACATGTTTACACTACACAAGTATAAGCCAAAGATTTCAAGAAAGTCCCTAAAATCATTCTCATAAATAGAACTTACTCAATTTCATCCTTACCATTAAGGCATCATAACTAAGCTCATATCTCATGAGTTTCAAATAAGGACCTATACCACTCACAACATGATTATATCCTTTCATCACTTTATCATAAACTTAAAATAACTCGTGGAACCATTTAGAATACTAAAGGATATCCGATAAGCCTTATACCAGAGGGTAAATTACCGATGCCATGTTCTAGACATGGTCTTACACTGGCTCACAAGTCGAGGTCGATGCCATGTCCCAGACATGGTTTTACACTAGATCTCATAACTATGCCTATGCCATGTTCCCAACATGGTCTTACACTGGATCTCATAATGAGGCCGATGTCATGTCCCAGACATGGTCTTACATTGGCTCTCACACTGTGGCCAATGCCATGTCCCAGACATGGTCTTACCCTAGCACATATATCAACCAAATGTCAAGGCAAGGATATCCAATCTATTCTTAAGGTTCAACTAGGAGTTTACCACATTAAATTTCAACATGCATTATTCATAATAGTATTCAACCATATTATAAAAAATCAATCATTTGATACATAATAACAATAAAGTTGCAATATTTACATACAACTTACCTTGGTATACAAAAAGTGGGCGACTAGTTGGATTTAGTCAACTAGCTTGGCCTTCCCCCGGTCTGGGTCCGGATTTCGTATTTCTTGATCTAAAATTATAAGAATTCACTAATTTAATCATCATATTAATCAATACATTTCATAATTCATATTTTGGCAAAATGACCGTTTTGCCAATAAACTTTCACAAAATTACAATTTTACCCTTAGGCTCGTAAATAGATTTTCATCAAATTTTCTCACTAACCAAGCCTAGTTGAATTCTTTTTATACTAGAAGCAGCCCAAAATTCCAATTATTTCACACATTTACCACATACTTTATAACTTATACAAAATGGTCCTTAGTTAGGGGTTTCATGAAAGCTATTTCACAAAAGTTGTTTATTTAGCAACCCTAACTCATTTTATTCCATAATATTTCAGCAAACAACACAAAATATTTCATGAAAAAACCCTAAAATTTCAACCATTTGCAAAATAATCCTCCCATTAGTTAGCTTATGCTACAAGGGTCCCAAAAGTACAAAAATTATCAAGAAAGGCCATCAAAATCACTTACTTGCAAGAGTAAAAAGTGGATGAAATTTTGAGCTTTCAAAACCCTATGTTGGCTAAAAATTTCGGCAGAGAAGAGGAATGGTAAAAAGTTGAAGCCTTTTGTTTTATTTTATTTTATTTCTATCAAAATAAGTTACCAACTTCACCTAATTTTGACTTTTCTATTTTCTTTGTCCCTATGGCCGGCCACCCTTATAAAATGGGTCTATTTGCTCTTTAAATACCGCAATTATGATTCTCTAGCTATTTAATACCATTTGCTAGTAAAATAAAACTTTTGCCCTTTATACGATTTAGTCCTTTTTCGCGATTAAGCTCACAATCGCTAAAATTAATTCACCAAAATTTTGATGCACTCATATAATCATGCTATAACACATAAAATAATATTAAAAATAATTTCTTCAGCCTAGGAGTAGTGGTTCCAAAACCACTGTTTCGACTAGGCCTAAAATTGGGCTGTTACAATATGTACTTATATATAATTTACTTATTTAATGGATTCAAATATGATATTGAATATGTGTACAATGGAAAGGTTTGTGTAATTTACTGTGTTAAGCTATGTTTAACATATTTGAATTGATATGAATGTTTTTATATGGTAGTTTTATTTATATATGGCTTACTAAGCTTTTAAAGCTTACTTTGGGTGTTCTTTCCGTGTTTATAGATCATTGAAGCTAGCTCGGGTATCAAGGATCATCAGGAACCATCGTCACACTATCGACTATTTTTTGGTACTTTTGAAACTTTGTACATATGGTATATGGCATGTATAGGCTAATGTCATTTTGATGATATGTTATGTGTTAAGATTTTAGCCATGAGATTTGGCTTACTTTTGGTTGGAAATGTTGTATGTATTAGTCTTTTAAGTTGGCCTAAATAATGTGCTGGATAAGTTGATTATGTGATGTTGAAATGGTAAGTTATGTGACATGAAATAGGTGAAAATGTGATGATAAAATGCATGCAGATGTTATGCAAGTTTAACAATTTTGGCATAATGATGTGGTAGGTTTTAGTTGTGGAATTGTATAGTTGAAATGGTTGTGTATAAATGGCATGATATGTGTATGAATTGGTATGTTTGGCTGCCTATTTATGTGTTGTAATGGTTTCAAATTGGTTGCTATGTGTGCATGATTATAGGGTGGCAAATTGGCTTTGCAAATGGCCTATTTTTGTCCACACGGGCGTGTGTCTCAACCATGTGTGACACACAGTCATATTACATGGTTGTGTGTCCCCTAGAGTACCCTTTGTATTAAAATTAGTATAACCTACAGTTTTGACACGGCCTAGACACACGGGCATGTCAATTGGTCGTGTGAGTCACACAGCCTTGGCACATGGGCGTGTGTGGCCATTTTGAAAGGTACACGGGTTTGACACACAGGCGTGTGGTCAACTGTGTGAACCAAGTTAGTAACCCCCTTAGATTTCACATGGTCTGGCACACGGGCGTGTCCTCGGCCGCGTGGTGAAAGTTAGTATGTATGCCCTGTTTTCACACGACTTGTGACATGCATGACCTATTCACACGGGCATATGACCCTTATATGTTTGAAAATTTTCTAAGTTTCTCAAAGTTTAAAAATGTTATCGGTTTAGTCCTGAACCTCTTATAAGCATGTTTTAAGGTCTCGTAGGACCTTAGAAGGGACAATATGATTGATGTGAATGGATTTTGATTATGAATGTATTAATTTATACTTTTTTGATGTGATTGATTGGTAATACTCGTAGCCCTATTCCGGCGATGGATATGGATTAGGGGTGTTACAGTTTCCAAAAATTTTCATATGTTATTGGTTTAGTCCAGAACCACTTTTAAAGCATGTTTAAGGCCTCGTAGGCCCTTATAAGGGATAATGTGATTGTGTTGAATTATTTATGAGAATGAATACTTTATGTTTGATAAATGCATGCTATATGTTGTGAATTGATCAGTAATACCTCGTAACCCTACTCTGGCGACAGATACGGGTTAGGGGTGTTACATTTTATTGGTACCAGAGCTACAGTTTAGTCGATTCTAAGACTAACATAGCGTGTGCGAGAGTCTAGCTATACATGTCATATATACTCTATGATAGTGTGATGATTCCAGACAACTTAAATTGTGTTTTCGTTTACTAATGGATCCCAATCGAGCTATAACAGATGAGGTTGAGAGTAATGCGCCTACTCCCACGCAAGGGACAGCGCCATCTGATTCTAGACTTGTGACAGACAGTTAGGGAGGAGAGGCTAAAGAAGCCTTCTTCCAAATGATGAATGGATGGTTCACTCAATACATTCGTATGAATCTGGCTGCTAAGCAACCTCCACCCCCACCTATTCCTTAACAAATCCCAGTCATTCCTTAAGTTATAGATCTGATACGGTTGAATAAGCCTCCAGTTGACAACATCCGCAAACACAGGGCTGAAGAGTTCAGAGCTAATGCTGATGATGATGTTGAGAAAGCTGAGTTCTGGCTCAAAAATATGATTCAAGTATTTGATGAATTATCTTGTACTCCTAATGAATGTATTAAATGTGTTGTATCTTTGCTGAGAGACACCGCGTACCAATGGTGGAGCACGTTAATATCTGTGGTTTCAAAAAAATGGGTTACATGGGAGTTTTTTTTATCCAAATTTTGAAAGAAATACATCAGTCAAAGATTTCTCTATCAAAAGCATAAAGAGTTTCCAAAATTAAAATAAGGTCGAATGACTGTAACTGAGTATGAAAGAGAATTTGTACAATGAGTAAGTATGCCGGGGAATATGTTTCTACTGAAGAGATTATGTGTAAGCAGTTCATTGATAGGTTGAACAAAGATATAAAACTACTAGTCAGAATTCTAAGTTGAAAGAAATTATCGTTCTGGTTGAAAAGGCTTGCAAAGCCGAGGATTTTAGCAAAAAAAAAGAGAGAAAAGCAGATTCAGAAGCTAGAGACTCGAGAAAAAGATCGATGAGTAAGCTATATCAATCTTCATCAAAGAAATCCAAAGATTCGTACGCTCACCCAAATGCTTCAAACAAATATTCGAACAGAGATCGTAGAAAACAATACTTAGGTTCTAAAGCTCAAGCTACATCAGTATCGACTATTGGTAGTGTGAAAGACAATAAACCTGAGTGTCAGCAGTGTGGGAGACGACATTTTGGAGAATGCTAGAATAAAAGTAATAAAGCTTGTTACAAATGTGGTTCGCTAGATCACTTTATCCAAGATTACCCTGAGCTGGATGAGAAAGATAAAGTTTAGAATGTGAGACCAAGTAACACATTGAATAGACGTAGACCACCTAGAATTTTCGGAAATGTAAGTGGTAGTAGAGGGGCGACAAAGGATTCAGCTGTGAGATCCGAGGCCAGAGCACTTGCTAGAGCCTACGCTATTACCACTCGTGAAGAAGCGTTATATCCAAATGTTATCACCGGTACTTTCACTCTCTATGATACTAATGTGATTGAATTGATAGATCCAGGATCAATTCATTCTTATATATGTATGAATTTAGTATTTAATAAGAGTTTGCTTGTAGAGTCTACTAAGATTGTGATTAGAGTATCGAACCTCTTAGGCAAATGTGTTTCCGTTGACAAAGTCTGCAAGAATTGTCCGTTAATGAATCAGGATTTCTGTTTTTCGGCTAATCTGATGTTATTTCAATTTGATGAATTTGATGTGATTTTTGGTATGGATTGGCTAACGATGCATGATGCTATAGTGAATTGTAGACAAAAGAAAATTGAACTGAAACGTCACAATAATGAGACTATTAGAATTGAATCTGATGATCTGAATAGTTTTCTAGTTGTGATCTCATCTATGTTAGCTCAGAGATTTGTGAGAAAGGGGTGTGAAGCTTATCTTGCTTATGTACTTCATACGAAAGTGATAGAAACAAATATTGAATTAGTACCAGTTGTGTACAAGTATCCAGATGTATTTCTCGAAGAGTTACCAGGTTTATCACCTATCAAAGAGGTTGAGTTTGGTATTGAATTAGTACCAGGAACAACCGATATCGATAGCTCCGTACAAAATGGCTCCAACACAGTTAAAAGAATTGAAAGCTCAATTGCAAGAGTTGATAGATAGAGGTTTTGCTAGACCAAGTTTCTCTCCCTCGGGTGCACCGATGTTATTTGTGAAAAAGAAAACATGGTATGATGAGAATGTGTATAGACTATCGACAGCTCAATAAATTGATGATTAAGAATAAATAACCTTTGCGATGAATAGATGATTTGTTTGATACAGTGTTTTCAAAAATTGATTTGAGATCGGGTTATTACCAGTTGCGACTTAAAGACTCAGTTGTGCCAAAGACTGTATTTAGAACAAGGTACGAACACTAGAATTTCTTGTTATGCCTTTCGAACTAACGAATGCACATACTATTTTTATGGACTTGATGAACCAAATTTTCAAGTCGTACTTAGACCGATCCGTAGTTGTGTTTATTGATGATATTTTGATTTATCTCGTGATGAATTTGAGCATGCCGAGCATTTGAAAATCATGTTACAAACTTTGAGAGATAAATAGTTGTTTGCAAAGTTTAGCAAATGTGAGTTTTGGTTATGAGAGGTTGGTTTTCTGGGACATATAGTTTCAGCCGCGGGTATCCGAGTTGACCCGAGAAAAATTTCTACGATTATAGATTGGAAGCCTCCGAGAAATGTATCTAAATTTTGTAGTTTTCTGGGACTAGCCGGCTATTATAAACGATTTGTGAAAGGCTTCTCAATGATTGTGACTCCGATGACATGATTACTTCAAAAAGATGTTAAATTTGAGTGGTCAGAAAAGTGTCAGTAGAGCTTCGAGCAGTTGAAAGCATTATTGACAAAGGCACAAATGTTAGTTCATCCTGAGTCGGGTAAAGAATTCGTAGTTTTCAGTGATGCATCGTTAAATGGTCTGGGTTGTGTTTTGATGCAGGAAGGCAAAGTTGTAGCTTATGCCTCGAGACAGTTGAAGCCGCACAAAAAAAAATATCCAACACATGATCTAGAGGTAGTCGTGATAGTGTTCGCATTGAAAATTTGGCGTCATTACTTATTTGGTGAAAAATGTCATATTTATACCAACGAAAAAAGCTTGAAATATCTGATGACTTAGAAAGATTTCAATTTGTGATAGCGGAGATGGTTAGAATTGCTAAAAGACTATGAATTAGTGATTAACTATCATCCGGGGGAAGTGAACATAGTTGCTGATGCTTTGAGTCGAAAGTCCTTATTTGCTTTACGTGCTTTGAACACACAATTACTTTTGTTTGACAACAGTTTGATAGTAGCTGAGTTGAAAGCGAGACCATTATTTCTACAGCAAATTTGTGAGGCTTAAAAATTTGATAATAAATTGCAAGCAAAATGAGTTCAGTGTGAGCCAGCTTCTAATTTAGAGTTTTGAATAGAGCCTGATGATTGTTTGATGTTTCGTGATAGAATATGTGTACTAAGAAATTCTGAGCTTATTCGAAAGTTTCTAAATAAAGCACATAGTAGTTGTTTATCAATACATCCAGGAAGCACGAAAATGTATGACGATTTGAAACAATTTGTGGTGGCATGGCATGAAATAAGATATCTCGAAATTTGTTTCAAAATGTTTGATTTGTCAGCAAGTCAAAGTTGAGCATCAAGTGTCGTCAAGTTTATTACAGCCTATTATGATTCTTAAGTGGAAGTGGGATAGAGTAACAATGGATTTTGTATCAGGATTTCCCTTATCTCCAAAAAATAAAGATGTGATCTGGGTTGTTGTTGACAGATTGATGAAATCAGCTCATTTAATTCCAGTACATACAGATTTCTCACTTGATAAATTAGCTAGGTTGTTTATTTCCGAAATTGTGAGATTACATGGTGTTCCCCTATGTATTGTTTTGGATATAGATCCAAGATTTAATGACAAGAAGCTTTGGGTTCAAAGCTGCATTTTAGCACTACATTTCACCCGCAAACGGATGGTCAATCTGAACAAGTTATTCAGATACTTGAGGATATGTTACGTTGTTGCATTCTTGAGTTTGAAGGTAACTGGGAGAAATATCTACTGCTGATTGAATTTGCTTACAATAATAGCTTCCAATTAAGTATAAAGATGACATCGTACGAAGTTCCATACGGTTGTAAATGTCGAACATCGCTGTACTGGAGTGAGCTCAGCGAAAATATGATTCACCGGGTTGATATGATCAGAGAGACTGAAGAAAAAGTGAAAGTAATTCACAATAGTTTGAAAGCAGCTTTGGATCGAAAGAAACCGTACACAGACTTGAAACGAAAATATATTGAGTTCTAGATCGGGGATAAAGTGTTTTTGAAAGTTTCGCCATGGAAAAAGATATTGGGGTTTGGTCAGAAAGGGAAATTGAGCCCGCGATTCATTAGACCGTATGAGATTACTGATCGAGTTGGGCCAATGGCATATCGACTATCTTTACCGTCTGAATTAGAGTAAATACATAATGTGTTTCATGTGTCGATGCTTCAACGATACCGATCCGACCCTTCACATGTCATTTCCCCAAACGAGGTTGAAATTCAGTCTAATATGTCATATGTTGATGAACCGATTCGAATTTTAGCTCGTGAGATCAAAGAGCTAAGAAATAAGACAATCACATTAGTGAAAGTATTGTGGCATCAACACGGGGTTGAAGAAGCTACATGGGAACTCAAGGATGCTATGAGAAAACAATACCCGAACCTATTCATTGGTAAGATTTTCGGGGACGAAAATCCCTAAGGGGGAGAGTTGTAACAGCTCATTTTGGAGTTAAATCAGAAAAATGCTTTTGGGACCACAAATATGAAGTCAAAATATTTATTTTATTAGTTTATTAAAGTTTACAGCATGATTGAATTATTGTGTGAAAGTTTCGTAAAGAAATTTTACCGTTTAAATGCTCAATTTGTGAAAAAGGATAAAATCGCGTAAAGTGTAAAAGTGTTGTTCTATTAGTTAAAGGTATCAAATGTCTATGAAATTGAATAGTGGATGTCCTTATGTGGTAAATATACCATTTTAATTATGGACAATTATGGTTATATATTAAGTGATTTATAATGTTTTAAACAAGGTTAATATGGTAATTTTTAAAATAACTTAAGTAAAATAACTAAAAAACAAAGCCATCATCTTTGTTTGTCCATCTTCGACCGAAAATTAACCTTGAAAACTCCATGGAAAGGGTTTGAAGCTTTCAGCCATAATAATCCATGTATGTAACTATTTCCTTGCTCGGTTTTTAATAATTTCTATGTTTTTGAGATCGTTGCTTCGTATTCTAGCTAGCCCGTACCTTAGATTTTGAAATTGTTAAAGATTTAACATGTTTCCATTGTTGAATACATGATATGGTTGATGATGGATTTTGAATAGTTGTTGATAGTTAAACTAGTTTTGTAAAGTGATTTTTGACAAAAATGTCAAAAAGGGATTAATTTGTGAAATGTACAAATTGTGTGGTTGAAATGTGAAATAAAGGAAAGTTTTGGGTTGCTAGGGACCTATATATAATTTGATCAAGTATGGGTTTTATTGAATTGTGTGAATTTTGTGTATTTGTGAAATAGGGACTAAATTGATTAAATGCGAAAGTTTAGGGGCTAATTTGTAAAAATGTCCAAATTTGTATTTTTGGATTAATTGAATGAGTAGATGAATAAATAAGTTAATTTTGAATCCATATAGATCAAAAAAGAAAGAATTCGGATTTAGATTAGGGGAAAAGCAAGTTTATCGAGTAGTCGACTCGATGCGTCAATTCCGAATACGAGGTAAGTTCGTATGTGATGATTACATTATAAATGTATGTTAAAATGCTTTAATATTGCCTAAATTGTTAAAATAGGATTATGGATAATGTATGAAGTGTGAAAATGACTCTATGAGTGCATTCGATGATCGAAACGAAAAGTGTGAAAGCCCAGTTGAACCGTAAGAATAGTTTTGGATCCTATTGACATGTCAGTAAGTGATACGTTGAGTTGGCTTTGGGCCATGATATTAGCATTTCGGGTGCATATTTTACTGACTTGGGTTCGATCCATGCATATCGGATGATTTGGCTTCGAGTCATGAAAATAGTTCTTCGGATAAGTTACTTTGATTTGGCTACAGGCCATGGTATAGGTACTTATCGTACAAGACTCCTAAAGCTTGTTTAAGGCCTCGTAGGCCCTTATAAGGGACAATGTAATTGTGTTAAATTATTTATGAGAATGAATACTTTATGTTTGATAAATGTATGTTATATGTTCTAAATTGATCAGTAATACCTCGTAACCCTACTCCGGCGACAGATACGGGTTAGGGGTGTTACAGAAATGGCTTTATTTTGTCCACACGGGTGTGTGCCTATACCGTGTGTGACACACGGCCTGGTAACATGAGCATGTGGTTAGGCCGTGTGTCTCTTGCACCTTAATTTTGAGAAACAGAATGCTCAAAATTGAGCACACGGGCGTGTGTCTTAGCCATGTGTGCCACACAGCCTAGAACTTGGGCGTGTGTCTTGGTCATGTAAAACCTGCACCTAATTTTGAATTGAATTAAAGTCAGATAGTAACATGGGTTAGGGACACGGGTGAGTGTAGTACACGGCCTGACCACACAGGCGTGTCCCTAGACTACACGGGCGTGTGAGCCCTACAACTTTGAAAAAATTTTGTAATTTCGTAAAAAATTCTTAGAGGTTCCAATTAAGTCCTGACTCGATCCTAACGCTCATATTAGACCTCGAGGGTCCATTTAAGGGATTTTGAATGATCTCAGTAGATGAATAGTAAATTATAAGAATTATCTGTAAAATGTTTTGAAAGTTTCGGTAATGCTCCAAAACCCTGTTCTAACGACGGATATGAGTTAGGGGTGTTACACTTATCATAAGCTTTAACAACATTGTTAATTCTCAACTCAATGTATTTTCCACAATATAGGTAGATTCAACCATACCATAAGCAATTTACTCACATATAAGTACATCATTTATCACATTAAACCTTTTATAACATTATAATACATCCTAATTATGTACTTACCATTTCATTCCCTTTTCTTACCCGTTTCATATGCATTGTACAAGTATAATCATAAACATCATTCATATCTACAGACTTGGCATAAGCCTAAGTACATCAACAACACATGTTAGTTCATTTAGACATGATTCACATGAATTTGACATGAATAACCATTGTACTTGAGCATAATTCAATTGGATCTATCGTCCATCTCAACATAACATATTTTCCATGTAATTCACCATTTCGAAGTCTTTCATACATACGTATCTTGGGTTCATATAAAACACTTACAATATCTTTGTAAATTTCATGCCCATTGAACCAAATAGAATACTGTTGGATACACGGGATAGCTCACACGAAGTGTGGTAAACATATAATCGTAGTCCATCAATTCCTTTACATATATGCTCATACGAGTTGTGAAAATCGGCCTACTTACACGAGTTATGGGTCGAAACGTAGCTACACGATGCTGCTCACACGAGCTGTGGAGTATCCGCAACACATGCAGGAACTCAGGCACCGGTAGGACATTCAAGACTAGCACCCAAAACATGTAAACCCTAATTACATGTCATTTGTATCCTACGAATTCTTAAGGTTCAAACGGGGCTCGATAATTGTTGTACGTCGTTGGATTTACGCTGTTTCATAACATGATAAATTGTGTAAGAACATATATATTGATTCATCTTCAATAAAATCATATAATAATATTCAATTTAATCAACATTATACATAATACAGTTCATACGTACTTACCTGGAAAAATTGTAGAAATGCCAAAGTATAGGGCATTTTGGTAATTTTTATTCTCCTCGATTTTTCACCCGATCTTGATCTAAATTAATAATTTCATTCAATCTATTAATTTAGACAGTAAAACAATGTATTTTATAAAATTTATTCATGTTTGACATTTTTACAAAACTACCCCTAAAGTTTTACTTTTCTTCAATTTAGTCCCTGGGCCTAAAACATGCAAATTAACCATTTTTACCAAAAATTGAGCCTATCTAAATACTTATGGCATCCAACACAGCCCATTCATGCAACAATTTCACATAAAATCCTTGTACTTTTTCTATTTTAACAATTTAGTCCCTAATCAAAAAATTCATCAAAAATCACTTAATAAAATACTTTTAAATAAAAACTAATATTTCAAAATAATCATTTAACATCTAAAATCACAAGTTTCATCAATGGAAACATTCAAAATCTTTAACAGTTTCAAAATAGAAGGTACAGGCTAACTAGACCTAGTTGTGACGATCTCAAAAACATAAAAATCATTAAAAACAGGGCTAAAATGACATACCATGCTAGCTTTTCAAGTTGCCAAAATTCCAAGATTAATAATGGCTTCTTTCTCCATTTACAATCGGTGAAGAAGAAAATGTGAAAGATGAATAAAACATTTTGGTTTTATTTATTTTAATTTAATTTATCAAATACCATTTTAACCTTGGTTAATAAATAAATAAAACACCAATTTCATGCCCATAATTGACCACTAACTCCTTGAGTGGTCTAATTACCAACTAAGTCCTTTTTCCTTTATTCAATTAACCATTTAATCACTCAAATCAGATAGTGCTCAAATTTTACATCTTTTACGATTTAGTCCTTTTTAATTAATTAACTATCGAACCGTTAAAAATTTTCAATGAAACTTTAATACCACCTTAATGAAATTTAGTAAATATTTTTATAAATATTTACAGCTCGGTTTATAAAAACGAGGTCCTGATACCTTATTTTCTAGAACCACTTGACTTTAGGGTCATACCACTTGAACTTAATAAATCGCTTATATAACATAAGTTATCAAATCAAAAACCTTTTTAACACCTTGTTTGACTCGTAAATATTAATATTTACGAACTTACTCGTCGAATTTAGTGGCCCTGAAACCACTATTTTTTACACAACTGAAAAAAGAGTTGTTATAGTATTCGTTCTAAGATGTGGAGGCAAAGTGTAAAACAAACTTGCACTCCTGACTCTACTATGGAGGTCGAGTATGTGGCTGCTTATGAGGCAACGAAAGAAGCAATATAGCTTCAAAAATTCTTAATCGATCTTGAAGTCATTCCTGGTATGGAAAAAGCTATAACACTGTATTGTGATAACAATGCTGCAATAGCTAATACCAAGGAAATGAGAAGTCCCAAGAGTACGAAACACATTGATCAGAAGTATCACTTGATATAAGAAGTAGCAGTTGAAGGAATTGTAGATGTGATGAAAGTAACTTTTGAAGATAACCTTGCGGATCCGTTTACTAAGACCCTTGTAACTAAAAGTTTTACACGTCGAGGATATGGGAATGCGAAACATGACACATTTATTTCATTAGGGCAAGTGGGACATTGTCAGGAAATGTGCCCATATTGTAGTAAACATGTAATTGTTTTCTATTTATTTAAACGATGAATAAATAAATAAAGTTAATTTCACATTTCACTATTATGTCTTTCGTATTTCTGTATTTTATATTTTGCATGCATAGCAAAATTATGACAAGCAAATACTAGTTTATTGATTGTCTAAGTTGAAACTGAAGATAAGTGGCATTGTAATAACATTTGCATTGCGAGAAAGACAAGTTGCTTCAGTAGATAATCTAAATAAGTTTGTAATCCCGTAAAAGAATCAAAGTGAGCATTTGGTTCAAATACTAATAAAGATTATTATGTCGTCTACAATTCAAATTGGGGAAATGGCTAGTGTTGGCTATCGAAGTAGTTGACTCCATAGGTAGAGACATAGATGTATTCATTGGCAGAAAAATACATTAGACTGGATCCAAAATGAATTAATTCTGAATCCGTTTGTGAATTAATTCACTTGTGACATTCATGGTGTGATTTACCTAAATCCTGAGTTAGTCACTGACCATGCGTATGCAACTCATGTGCTTTGATATAAGTAGAGGCTTATTCTCTAAAGATGATCGAGTGCATAGCCGGTATTTTCGATACATGACTTGTGCATGGCATAGCTTTCCTAGAAATAGTGGAATTCATAGCTAAATTAAAGAGTTAATGATATCTTCTCAGTGGCATTGTGTGGATTGATAAATATGAAATGTGGCAACAGGGTGTTTGTTCTTGAACGAGCAATTTGTCACAGTCATTTGTTGACAATGATCATATTAATCATTGAGAAGACACAATGGTGACAACGAGATAAAATAGGATTGTATTAAGTGAACAAATTTAACTCAAATGAATCAAGGATATCATATGAGGGTAACACACACATGACGAGGTCAATGGACAAAGTAGTTGGATGAATTGCTTTCATAAAGAGTATACAATAAGGAGTTTTCTATCATGATACTTCTTGTGGACTTACTCCATGATTAAGTAATTGAGAATTATTGGAATGATACTTCTGGACATAATTACAATTACTAGAGCCAAATTGTATATGTCCAATTGGTCCCTTAGCTAGCTCAACAAAAGCTCGATCAGACTGCATTTGAATTATAAGAAAATTCTACAACTTTGGAAATAATTTAATTGAGTCGATGTATTCGATGTGGAATTAAATTAGGTTGTCATGAGAATTGTTCAACTAGAGAATTTGATTAAAGAATTTTTTTGAAAAATTAATTTGGAAGATCTGAATGATATTTGGGAAAATTAATTTTAATAAAGAAAAATTTAATTAATCAAATTAATTAAAATTAATATGATATTTTTTCAAATTAATTTTCAAGCTAGATAATTGGCACAATGATAACGAAACTTTAAAATTGGATCTGAGAACGTAAATAGGGTCTGGGAGCCCAGAACTAAGACCAATACCCAAAACCTAATCAAACTGGGCTTGGTATGTGTAACCGGGCCGATGTTCCAATTGGTGGCTACACCAGACCAGTTGGGTTGGCATTGACCCAAACTGAACCGACAGTAGTTGAACTGGCTTAAGGTGTCGTAAGGGTGTTGCACCTGCATCACCAGATACAGCGACGTTGGCGATTGTGACGGCAGCATCTTGGTGGCCGGTCGTGGTTGGTTTTCGGTGGTTGAGCAGTTGAAGAGTGACACTCTTACTAGGACTCTACTAGAGAATTTCATTTTAGATTAACTATTCCAAAAATAATATTATTTTTATAGTTTAATATTAAATTTAATTTAATACTTATGTTAATAGTATTTTATTAATTTAATATTAAATTGATTATCTTAATATTAAATTAAATTTAATGTTTATGTTGTAGATAAATATTCTATTATTTTATTAAGATTTAATATTAAATTTAATATTAAAAAGATTAAGTTTAATCATAGTTGAACTCTCTAAACTCTCCCAATATAAAGAGAGCCTTGGGTCATTATTTTTCACACACTTGAATTTAAGAGAAAGTTTTAGAGAGAAAATTTTCTGAAAAGATCATTTAAAAAAACTTCTAGAGATTTTTTTTCTGATTTACAACTTGACCCAAAAGCTTAGAGAAATTACAAAATTACCCCACTGGTAATATTTGTGAAATATTTTCTAATTCGAAGCGAGCCCACACTTGGCAGACGTGAGTTTAAGGATAGTGGAGAAGACTACCCGGTTGAGGCGCTCATCCTAGACAAATAAAAAAGATACAATTTTGATTAAGTTTTTCTTACTTTAGATACCACAGCCAAGATCTTATTTTGGAAAAAAAAAGTTAAAACTTTATGTTCCCTAAATTTATTTTCCGTTGCATTTTCCAAACCCATTTTTTCCAATAGTTTTTATGCATTATAATCCAACCATAAAATGCAACTTAATATTAGTTAAACATTAGGTAATCAAGGATTGCTCTACATTTTACTTTACTTGAAAAAACCATTGAGATAGTTTAGCATAGAGATTTGAGTGACATTTGTTTCTTTTTGTAAATAATAAGTTTGACAATTTTAGTGATGAAATTACTACACTAGGGGCACAAAAACCTTACATCACATACCTTAGTGTGCATAAGTTTTAAGAGTTCTTTATCCCTTTATACCTTTAACTTCGAAAGACCTCTTAGTCATTTTATTTTCTAGTAATGATTCACATTGGTAAAGACTCACCTCCTCAAGTGTGCTTAAAGATTGTCTTTTACAAATCTTATGATGCTGTCTAGGATAATATGACAAACTCTTACATGCTAAAAACACACCTCTATGGAGTGAGAAGTATTTAACCTTTTATTATTCACAATTTTTGTGTCTATGGAGTGAGAAGTATTTTACATGCTACATTAGTTTGATAAAATAAAAATTGTTTTTCCATCCATCTGGTGCGAATGTAAGATTTATTTTTTTTCCATAAAACAATCCATTTATTTTATGTCATGGTTTATCTACCATAAAATACACATATTATATCTAACAATCTTTAAAGAATAACAACTCAAATTTTATCACAGTAAAAATGCACTTTTTCCATTGCTTTAGCCATCATTACGTTCTTATCATTGGTTTACGATGAAAAACTCTTAAACTTGTTGACTTTTCATTTCCTAGAAACTTTACAAAGAAACTAAAAACATGATTAATGGTTCCATATCAATAACCAAATTGTCTTTGAATTTCCCATTGAACAAATTACAATATAACGGAGTTTATCACCTTTATTATCCTTGAAGATTATATATTGACCATGCCACGATGTGTGTGCATCAAGGTTATAAAAAATATAGATTAAGGATAAATAAATACGATATACTACAAGTAAATAGGTCAAATTGCAATATAATTTTATTTACAATAAAATACGAAAGTATTTCAAGGATCGTACCCAAGAGAGGTATGAATAAAATTGAATTAAACAGTAATCAAGAACATGCTATCTAAATCTAAATAGCTACTACCCTATTTATTATAGTACGACTAACCATAAATTAGGAGTGCAAAATTTATTACTACTGAAAGTGACTTAACTGCATAAATATCAAAACTAGAAGACAAATTGATTAGGAATAACAAATAAGAACAGATTAATATCCATGGTTGTAAATAACTTAGATTTAGTGGTTTTTACTAATTAATTATTAATTTATGTAATTAATACCTTTCGGCCAATAACTCTATCAATTAATCAATTTAGTCCACTTATCGTTTGACTTGATGGATCTAAATAAGGACAAATTGAATTGGATCAAATTAGAATCTCTTTTTGATCTCATCTACCTCAATTACTACCTAGAGGCATCAATTCTAATGTTTACGTTTGTTCAATTTAATCCAATTAATCAATTTCAAACACTATATCAAGTTAACTACTCTCATTTCAATTAATCAATCTCCCTAAAAATTTAGTTAGTAGCCATTCTAATTATCCTAAAGCCACTCAATTTGTAGAACATTAATGAAATTAATGATAAGAAAGAGTAAGGTTTAGAAAAGCTCAACAATTCGAAAACTTCTGATGATGGAGATCAACTTGGGCGGCAACAAAGATTCTTGCAACAGAAGCATTTGATCACTCACAATTGATAAATACACAGTAAACAAAAAGTGAAAATAAATAAATAAATAAAACTAAGAATGAAATTGCAAAAAACTGAATTTTACTAAAAGTAGAAATTCAAATAATTTTTTTTAATAAAAACCCTATGAACTATCTCCTAAGCTATTCTAAATTGTAATAAGCCTCTTTTGAAAGGTGTTTTTGAGTTACATTTATATAAATAATGTTCTTTGACATAATCTAGTTGACTCTGCCCTCAATTATAAGTTCAAGTTGATTCTGTGGACAAAAACACCCTTAAAGATTTTAAGTCTGTCAAGCTTCAATCTCACAACATTACAGGCTAATGTTGCCACCATGTAGGCAATTTGCTTGAGTCTTTGGAGAAGGGCTTAGATGTCTTGACTTTGCTGCAACCTTAGGTTCGATTTCCATCTTTGATACTATTGAGAATGTTGCGACTTTAGGTGTTGGATGTTGCGACTCTAACTTCCAATGTTGTGACCTTAGACATAGTCTACTTGCCTTGTTGATGTTGGTCAAAATTTTTTCTAAGTGCTTGTGCAACTTTAATGCCGCATTTTTAGGGTCTTCATGTCGTGACATTCTAAGTAGTCTGTGACAGCCCTAAATTGACCCTAGCGGAAAGTGGTTTCGGGACCACTAAACCGAGTCATAAAAATAATTAACTGTCATAGTTGATGCTTATTATATATATATGCATGTGTGAAAATTTCATGTTTGAATTTTGTTAATTGTAAGTGAATTTTATTAAATAGGACTTATGTGAGAAAATTTAGAAATGTGCTAGGCAAATGTAAAATGGCCTATTAATGCATGTTATGAAAATGATGGGTTTGCATGTCAAATTACCCAAGATTTGAGCTAGTGGCCGGCCATGCTATGGGGTGGAACATGTTGTGAACATGTTGTGTTAGTGTTTTATGTTAGAAAGAATAAAATAAAAGGTTAGTAATTAAGTAATGAAAAAGGGAGGGGTGATGAAAACAAAGTTGTCTCATCCATGCCCCCCCTCCATTGCCATGAATTGAAGGAAGAAAACAAAGAAAAAAAATGTTCATCTTCTAACATCCTTGGCCGAAAATGCTAAGAAGAAGGGGGAAAGGGAAGTAAAATATTCGGCCACTCCTTCTAGTCTTGAACAAGGTATGTAATTCATGGTAGCTTTTGAAATTTTTGAATGTATTAAGCTAGTTACTAAGTCCCTTAGTTAGCCCATGTTCAAATTTTGAATCTTGTTGGTAACATGAGCAATCGGTCATGAGAAAATGTTCAAGAAATGGTTGTTGTTCATGTTATTTGGATGAGAAATGGTGAGTTTTGTTGTTTCATGTCAAGTTAGGTGAATGATGATAGATGAGTGTTTGAACTATAAAAAAAATCATAGGTGAGCATTAGATACTAAGGGAAAAGAATCGGCTACCTTGTTATGAGCTAGGGCTGAATGTGAGTTTGGTTGTGTTTGAATATTACATGCTTGATAGAATGGTGGATGAAAGTGCCGAATGTGGTCTTTGGTTTAGGCATAAGGAATAATAGTATGCATAGGTTTCAGCTTTGGTAGTACCTATGTAATTATAATTAGTTCATTTTGATGGTTCGGCTTGAGGTGATAAGTGAAAGTTTAAAGGTTTGCTAAATTGTCTTTGTCATTGCCGAATGTGTGTATAGTTAAAGAGAATTTGTTAAAGTGCTTGGTCAATTGATATTGGGTTAATGATATGTGTATTCGGTCATAAAGGTGCACATGAGGAAATGTTAGATTAATGGTATTAAATTGCTTAATGTGATTAAAAATGCGTATGACCATTTTGTATTTGACCTAGAGGTGGCCATATGACCTATCAAATTCATTGTCATATTCGGCCATAAGCTAGCATAATGAGACTTTAATAAGTTAAATTTGTTTGAATTAGCTCAAGAGCTTAGAGGACCAAAGTTGGATAAGGGAAAGGAAAAAGTGATCGAATAGCCGTCGAAATCGTTCGACAACATCCGAGGTAAGTTTTCGAGTAATGGAACTTAGATTATGATTCGATTAGATCATGTTTTAAGCAAATCAATATCATGCTCTTTGTATGTAACTATTGAGCCGAAAATGATAATGCTTGATAAGTGACTTGTGTTTGAATTCTAGTTATGAAAATGAAATATAGATGTGTCATGATTTATTGATATGTGCATGGATATTTGGATGATAACCAGGCTAAGTCCCGAAGGCATTTGTGCTAGTGACTAATTCTGGGCTAAGCTCCGAAGGCATTTGTGCGAGTTACTATATCCGGGCTAAGTCCCGAAGGCATTTGTGCGAGTTACTATACAGGGCTAAGTCCCGAAGGCATTTGTCCGAGTTACTATATCCGGCTAAGACCCAAAGGCATTTGTGCGAGTTACTATATCCGGGCTAAGACCCGAAGGCATTTGTGCGAGTTACTATAACCGGGCTAAGTCCCAAAGGCATTTGAGCAAGTAGTTATATTCGGCTAAATCCCGAAGATGCTTGGGTTTGGAAGTGAGCGATCTTGCTGTAAATTTCAATTAATATGCTCATAAAATTCAAACGATGAGGTATGTTTCGTATATGCATCGGAAAAGTCGATTTGTTTTAAATAGTATTCGTTCAATTGATTAACGAATTTTTGGCCTTTAGTTATGTTTGATACCTTGTGAATGAATATATTGATTGAAGCGTGAAGTAAGTATGTTTATGAGAATGTGCATATATGAAGTTATCCATTTAGCCATATGAATGTTATACCTTAGCCGAAACTAATTTCATTATTCAAAACTTACTAAGCATTAAATGCTTAGTCCGTTTCTTTGATTCTCTGTTTTATAGATTTTGGTCCGTCAGCTATCGGGCTCGGGATTGTCGAAGTCGAAGTCGTCCACACTATCAAAGCCGTTTTGGTACACTTTTGGTTGAACTCTGAAAATGGCATGTATAGGACTACCCTTTTTGTTCTTGGTCATGTACCCTTGGTTTTGTATAAATTTGGATAGCCATGCGAAAATGGCTTATATACTCTTTGAGCATAGCATTATAATCGTTTTGTATGTTGTTCATTGAGAGGTATGGAAATTTTTAGTACCGATTAGCCATTGGAATGGTCAATCATGATCATTTTGGTGCTTTGTATGACAAATTCTAGTTGATTCATGGAAAACCATGAAATAGGTAAAGTTTACCTTAAAAACAGATGCTGACAGCAGCAGTGGTGTGGATTTGAAAAATCACTAAAAATAGTAGGAATGGAATTAAATAGTGAATAAATTATTTAATTGAACCTTGATGAATCTACTTTCATATGGAAGAAACGAAATGAACATATGAGTCGTATTTTAAGAGATATTTAAGTTTTTGTGGAACAGGGCCAGAGCGATTTTTGGATCCCCTGATCTGATTTTGGAAATTCACTATAAATTAACCAGAGATAATTAGAGATTATGCCATATATTTATAGATTCCTTTTTGAGTCTAGTTTCGTTAGAAACAAACGGCGTAAGTAATGAAGCCCTGTACTGGAAGATATATAAGTTGTAACGCATGAAGGTCAGAGCAATCGAACCCTGACACAGGGGAGATTTTAACTAATAAACTGTACTAATTGGCTAGACCAAAAATTCTAGAAACAAATTTGTAGATGGATATATGAGTCTAGTTTAAGGTAAAATTTATGAAACTGTTTTTCGAGTTTTGGAACTCAAGATATGATTTTTAAGGTAACAGTGACGCAGTTAGCCAGCTTGTCTGGAAATTTTTAAAATGGTCTGTGAGAATCAATGAAATAAGTCCGTAAATACCTCGTATTTGACTCCGGCAACGGTCTCGGGTACGGGGTGTTACAATTTTATTGGTATCAGAGCTACGGTTTAGTCAATTCTAGGACTACCGTAATACGTTTGGGTCTAGCTATACATGCCATTATGTAATTATTTGATAGTGTGGTGATTTCTGACAATTGAAAATGTGTTTATTTATAGTAATGGATCCCGATCCCAACCGAGCGGTAGCTGATAATCTTGAGAGTGTAGCGCATGCTCCCGCACAAGGGACAGCGCCGGCGGACTCTCAACCTATTGCTAGTAATCCGAACGATGAAGCTAGACAAGCTTTTTATAGCGTGATGAATGATTGGTTCAACCAATACATTCGAACTAATACGGCTGTTCCACAACCTCCATTTCTGACTAATACCACCCCCGCACCTACAATACCTCCGGCAACTGACCAAATAAGGTCAAATAAGCCCCCAGTTGATAGAATCCGAAAACACGGGGCTACCGAATTTAAAGCTACGGACAGCGATGATGCCGAGAAAGCTAAATTTTGGTTGGACAACACTATTCGGGTACTCGATGAGCTATCTTGCACACCCGATGAGTGCCTAAAGTGTACTATCTCCTTGCTACGTGATTCTGCCTACTATTGGTGGAATACGTTGACTTCTGTTGTGCCCAGAGAGCAAGTAACTTGGGAGTTTTTCCAAACCAAGTTTCGGAAAAAGTATATCAGTCAGAGATTCATGGATCAAAAACGGAAGGAATTTCTTGAACTTAAACAAGGTTCCATGTCAGTTACCGACTATGAACGAAAGTTTGTAAGGCTTAGCCGGTACGCTCAAGAATGTATTTCTTCAGAAGCCGTGATGTGTAAATGTTTCGAGGATGGGCTGAATGATGATATAAAGCTGTATGTTGGCATTTTGGAAATCCGCGAATTTGTGGTACTTGTCGAGTGAGCTTGCAAAGCCGAGGAGCTCAGTATGGAGAAAAGAAAAGCTGAGGTGGGAGCAAAGGAGTTTCGTAAGAGGTCTTCGGGGAAGCCCTTCCAACAGTCATCGAAGAAATTTAGAGATAACTTAGGCCGGTCTAGATACACTTCGGGTTTTTCTAGGCGAGATCGCGATCGACCCCCTGTGAGTGCACGAGTCACTTCGGTCGCCAGTGTTGGAAATGATCGTCGAGACAGAACGGAGTGTCAATATTGTGGTAAATGGAATTCGGGGAGTTGTAAATTCCATGACCGCTCCTGTTACAAGTGCGGATCGACTGACCACTTTATTGAAGATTGCCCGAGATTGTTTGAACAGAACGTAAATTAGAGTGGGAAACCTGGTGCTACTACTACTCGGGGTAGACCATCTAGGAATACGGGCAATGCTAGTGGCGGTCAGAGAGGATCTAGAGATGCTACAACCAGATCTGAGGCTCGTGCTCCTGCTAGAGCTTACGCTATACGCGCACGCGAGGATGCTTCCTCGCCAGATGTTATTACCGGTACTTTTACTCTCTTTGATACTAATGTGATTGCTTTGATTGACCCTGGTTCTACTCATTCTTATATATGTGAAACCTTAGCATCCAGTAAGACTCTACCTGTTGAGTCTACTGAGTTTGTAATTCGGGTGTCAAATCCTTTGGGTCGTTACGTGCTTGTCGACAAAGTATGCAAGAAATGTCCCCTAATAATCCGAGGTTCCTGTTTTCCAGCCGATTTGATGCTTTTACCGTTTGACGAATTTGATGTTATCCTCGGTATGGATTGGTTGACCATACATGATGCAATTGTAAACTGAAAAGGAAAAACCATCGATTTAAGGTGTGTAAATAACGAGGTAATCCGAGTTGAGTCTACTGACTTGAATAGATTGCCAACAATAATATCCTCGATGTTAGCCCAAAAATATGTGAGAAAGGGGTGTGAAGCGTATCTTGCATACGTACTTGATAATAAAGAGCCAGAAAGGAAACTTGAATCTGTGCCGGTGGTTTGTGAATACCCGGATGTTTTTCCCGAAGAATTATCGGGTTTACCACCTGTTCGGGAGGTAGAGTTTGGTATTGAGCTTGTACCTGGGACTACACCGATCTCGATAGCTCCGTATCGTATGGCACCAACCGAGTTAAAAGAGTTGAAAGCTCAGTTGCAAGAGTTGACGGATAGAGGTTTCGCTTGACCAAGTTTCTCACCTTGGGGTGCACCAGTATTGTTTGTGAAAAAGAAGGACGGAACCATGAGGTTGTGCATCGACTATCGTCAGCTGAATAAGGTGACAATAAAGAATAAATATCCGATACCGTGCATTGATGATTTGTTTGATCAACTAAAGGGAGCCTCGGTGTTTTCAAAGATAGATTTGAGATCGGGTTATTATCAGTTGCGAATTCGAGATTCAGATATACCCAAAACTACTTTCAGAACGAGATACGGTCACTACGAATTCTTAGTGATGCCGTTTGGGCTCACTAATGCCCCCGTGGTATTTATGGATTTGATGAATCGGATCTTCAGACCGTATTTGGATCGGTTTGTAGTTGTGTTTATCGATGATATTTTGGTCTATTCGAGAAATGAAACCGATCATGCTGAACACCTGGGATTAGTGTTGCAAACTTTACGGGATAAGCAATTATATGCTAAGTTCAGTAAGTGTGAGTTCTGGTTAAGAGAGGTTAGCTTCTTAGGTCATGTAGTGTCTGTATCGGGTATTCGAGTTGATCCGAGCAAAATTTCAGCCATACTTAACTGGAAGCCTCTGAGAAATATTACTGAGGTTCGGAGCTTTTTGGGACTTGCCGGTTACTACCGACGGTTTGTAAAAGGTTTCTCGATGATAGCCACACCAATGACGAAACTACTTCAGAAAGATGTTAAGTTTGAATGGACGGAAAAGTGTCAGAAAAGTTTCGATCAATTGAAAACTCATTTGACGGAAGCTCCAGTACTAGTGCAGCCCGAATCAGGCAAAGAGTTTGTCATTTACAGTGATGCATCCTTACTTGGGTTGGGTTGTGTATTGATGCAAGAAAGTCGAGTTGTAGCTTATGCGTCGAGGCAACTGAAGCCACATGAAAAAAATTATCCAACCCATGATCTCGAACTAGCTGCCATCGTATTCGCTTTGAAAATATGGCGACATTACTTATTTGGTGAGAAGTGCCATGTATATTCGGATCACAAAAGTCTCAAATATTTGATGACTCAAAGAGACTTGAATCTGCGACAAAGACGTTGGCTCGAGTTGTTGAAAGATTATGAGCTTGTCATTGACTATCACCCGGGAAAGGCTAATGTGGCTGCGGATGCCTTAAGTCGTAAAACACTGTTTGCTTTACGAGCGATGAATGTACACTTATCTGTTCTATCCGACAATGTGTTAGTGGCAGAATTAAAGGCCAAACCATTGTTGATTCATCAAATTCGTGAAGCTCAGAAAGTCGATGATGAACTGGTTGCAAAACGGGCTGAATGTGTTTCGAATATGGAATCAGAGTTTCAAATTGATGATGATGATTGTTTGAGGTTCAGAAGTCGTTTGTGTGTTCCAAGAAATTCAGAACTTATTTCGATGATTCTGAACGAAGCTCATTGTAGCCGAATGTCAATTCACCCGGGGAGTACGAAAATGTACAACGATCTGAGACGTCAGTTTTGGTGGCATGGTATGAAACGAGACATTTCCTATTTCGTTTCGAAGTGCTTAGTATGTCAGCAAGTGAAGGCGGAACATCAAGTGCCTATGGGTTTACTTCAACCGATCATGATACCTGAATGGAAATAGGATCGAGTCACGATGGATTTTGTATCTGGGTTGCCAGTGTCGGCAAGTAAGAACGATGCGATTTGGGTTGTTGTTGATAGACTAACTAAGTCGGCTCACTTTATCCCCGTACGCACGGATTTTTCATTGGATAAACTAGCTGAGTTGTATGTTTCTCAGATTGTGAGATTATACGGGGTACCCATTTCTATTGTGTCGGACAGAGATTCAAGATTCACCTCGCGATTTTGGAAGAAATTGCAAGAAGCCTTGGGTACCAAGTTGCATTTTAGCACCGCTTTTCATCCCCAAACTGATGGTCAATCCGAGCGGATAATTCAAATACTCGAGGATATGTTGAGATGCTGCATCCTTGAGTTTAGTGGTTCATGGGAACGGTATCTACCTTTGATTGAGTTCGCTTACAATAATAGTTTTCAGTCAAGCATTAAGATGGCGCCTTACGAGGCTTTGTACGGTCGAAAATGCCGTACACCATTGTTTTGGACCGAGCTCGGTGAAACTAAAATCTTCGGAGTTGATTTGATTAAAGATGCTGAGCAGAAAGTAAAAATAATTCGTGAAAGTCTGAAGGCAGCATCAGATCGTCAGAAGTCGTACGCGGATTTGAAACGGAAGGGCATTGAGTATCAGGTGGGAGATAAAGTGTTTCTTAAAGTTTCACCTTGGAAAAATATACTCAGATTTGGGCGTAAGGGAAATTGAGTCCGAGGTTCATCGGGCCATATGAAATATACGAACGAGTCGGTCCAGTTGCGTATAGATTGATTTTGCCCCCTGAACTTGAAAAGATTCATGACGTCTTTCATGTTTCGATGCTTCGACGTTATAGATCTGATCCATCGCACATAATTAATCCATCAGAGGTTGAAATCCAACCCGATATGAGTTATGAAGAAGAACCGATTCGTATCCTGGCTCGTGAAGTGAAGGAGTTACGAAACAAAAAGGTTCCTTTAGTAAAAGTGTTATGGCTCAAACACGGGATGGAAGAAGCTACTTGGGAGACCGAGAACTCTATGAAAGAACGATACCCAAACCTATTTACCGGTAAGATTTTCGGGGACGAAAATTTCTTAAAGTGGGGGAGAGTTGTGACAGCCCTAAATTGACCCTAGTCGGAAAGTGGTTTCAGGACCACTAAACCGAGTCATAAAAATAATTAACCGTCATAGTTGATGCTTATTATATATATATATGCATGTGTGAAAATTTCATGTTTGAATTTTGTTAATTGTAAGTGAATTTTATTAAATAGGACTTATGTGAGAAAATTTAGAAATGTGCTAGGCAAATGTAAAGTGGCCTATTAATGCATGTTATGAAAATGATGGGTTTGCATGTCAAATTACCCAAGATTTGAGCTAGTGGCCGGCCATGCTATGGGGTGGAACATGTTGTGAACATGTTGTGTTAGTGTTTTATGTTAGAAAGAATAAAATAAAAGGTTAAAAATTAAGTAACGAAAAAGTGAGGGGGTGATGAAAACAACGTTGTCTCATCCATGCCCTCCCTCCATTGCCGTGAATTGAAGGAAGAAAACAAAGAAAAAAAATGTTCATCTTCTAACATCCTTGGCCGAAAATGCTAAGAAGAAGGGGGAAAGGGAAGTAAAATATTCGGCCACTCCTTCTAGTCTTGAACAAGGTATGTAATTCATGGTAGCTTTTGAAATTTTTGAATGTATTAAGCTAATTACTAAGTCTCTTAGTTAGCCCATGTTCAAATTTTGAATCTTGTTGGTAACATGAGCAATCGGTCATGAGAAAATGTTCAAGAAATGGTTGTTGTTCATGTTATTTGGATGAGAAATGGTGAGTTTTGTTGTTTCATGTCAAGTTAGGTGAATGATGATAGATGAGTGTTTGAACTATAAAAAAAATCATAGGTGAGCATTAGATACTAAGGGAAAAGAATTGGCTACCTTGTTATGAGCTAGGGCCGAATGTGAGTTTGGTTGTGTTTGAATATTACATGCTTGATAGAATGGTGGATGAAAGTGCCGAATGTGGTCTTTGGTTTGGGCATAAGGAATAATAGTATGCATAGGTTTCGGCTTTGGTAGTACCTATGTAATTATAATTAGTTCATTTTGATGGTTCGGCTTGAGGTGATAAGTGAAAGTTTAAAGGTTTGCTAAATTGTCTTTGTCATTGCCGAATGTGTGTATAGTTAAAGAGAATTTGTTAAAGTGCTTGGTCAATTGATATTGGGTTAATGATATGTGTATTCGGTCATAAAGGTGCACATGAGGAAATGTTAGATTAATGGTATTAAATTGCTTAATGTGATTAAAAATGCGTATGACCATTTTGTATTTGACCTAGAGGTGGCCATATGACCTATCAAATTCATTGTCATATTCGGCCATAAGCTAGCATAATGAGATTTTAATAAGTTAAATTTGTTTGAATTAGCTCAAGAGCTTAGAGGACCAAAGTTGGATAAGGGAAAGGAAAAAGTGATCGAATAGCCGTCGAAATCGTTCGACAACATCCGAGGTAAGTTTTCGAGTAATGGAACTTAGATTATGATTCGATTAGATCATGTTTTAAGCAAATCAATATCATGCTCTTTGTATGTAACTATTGAGCCGAAATTGATAATGCTTGATAAGTGACTTGTGTTTGAATTCTAGTTATGAAAATGAAATATAGATGTGTCATGATTTATTGATATGTGCATGGATATTTGGATGATAACCGGGCTAAGTCCCGAAGGCATTTGTGCTAGTGACTAATTTCGGGCTAAGCTCCGAAGGCATTTGTGCGAGTTACTATATCCGGGCTAAGTCCCGAAGGCATTTGTGCGAGTTACTATACCGGGCTAAGTCCTGAAGGCATTTGTGCAAGTTACTATATCCGGGCTAAGACCCGAAGGCATTTGTGCGAGTTACTATATCCGGGCTAAGACCCGAAGGCATTTGTGCGAGTTACTATAACCGGGCTAAGTCCCGAAGGCATTTGAGCAAGTAGTTATATTCGGCTAAATCCCGAAGATGCTTGGGTTTGGAAGTGAGCGATCTTGCTGTAAATTTCAATTAATATGCTCATAAAATCCAAATGATGAGGTATGTTTCGTATATGTATCGGAAAAGTCGATTCATTTTAAATAGTATTCGTTCAATTGATTAACGAATTTTCGGCCTTTAGTTAGGTTTGATACCTTGTGAATGAATATATTGATTGAAGCGTGAAGTAAGTATGTTTATGAGAATGTGCATATATGAAGTTATCCATATAGCCATATGAATGTTATACCTTAGCCGAAACTAATTTCATTATTCAAAACTTACTAAGCATTAAATGCTTACTCCGTTTCTTTGATTCTCTGTTTTATAGATTTTGGTTCGTCAGCTATCGGGCTCGAGATTGTCGAAGTCGAAGTCGTCCACACTATCAAAGCCCTTTTGGTACACTTTTGGTTGAACTCTAAAAATGGCATGTATAGGACTACCCTTTTTGTTCTTGGTCATGTACCCTTGGTTTTGTATAAATTTGGATAGCCATGCGAAAATGGCTTATATACTCTTTGAGCATAGCATTATAATCGTTTTGTATGTTGTATTGAGAGGTATGGAAATGTTTAGTAACGATTAGCCATTGGAATGGTTAATCATGATCATTTTGGTGCTTTGTATGACAAATTCTAGTTGATTCGTGGAAAACCATGAAATAGGTAAAGTTTACCTTAAAAACAGATGCCGACAGCAGCAGTGGTGTGGATTTGAAAAATCACTAAAAATAGTAGGAATGGAATTAAATAGTGAATAAATTATTTAATTGAACCTTGATGAATCTACTTTCATATGGAAGAAACGAAACGAACATATGAGTCGTATTTTGAGAGATATTTAAGTTTTCGTGGAACAGGGCCAGAGCGATTTCTGGATCCCCTAATCTGACTTCGGAAATTCACTATAAATTAACCAGAGATAATTAGAGGTCATGCCATATATTTATAGATTCATTTTTGAGTCTAGTTTCGTTAGAAACAAACTGCATAAGTAATGAAGCCCTGTACTGGAAGATATATAAGTCGTAACGCATGAAGGTCAGAGCAGTCAAACCCTGACACAGGGGAGACTTTAACTAATAAACTGTACTAATTGGCTTGACCAAAAATTCTAGAAAAAAATTTGTAGATGGATATATGAGTCTAGTTTCAGGTAAAATTTACAAAACTGGTTTTCGAGTTTTGGAACTCAAGATATGATTTTTAAGGTAACAGTGACGCAGTTAGCCAGCTTGTCTGGAAATTTTTAAAATGGTCTGTGAGAATCAATGAAATAAGTCTGTAAATACCTCGTATTTGACTCTGGCAACGGTCTCGGGTACGGGGTGTTACATAGTCCCTTAACTCGTTTTACTCTTTGGTTCAGTTCGTTTCTTGCACCACTACAACAACTCATTAGAACTTCATTAGGCTCGATTATGATAAGTGAGTTAACATTTTAATGTTTATTTAATGTCTATAGGGTTATTTTAAGGTCGTATTAAATTTTCCTTAATAATTTTTAATGTTTAGTTAGTTAATTAAGTAAAATGGACTAGTTTGGAAAAGCTACAAAGTTGATTCTATTAGTTAAATGGGTTAAATGGCTTTGGAAATGTAAATTATGGGAATTAGTGGGTGATTATACCCAACTTAATGATTGTGGACAAAAATGGGCATGTGTTTGGCAATTTATAAGTTTTTAATATAAGGTTAAAATAGTAAATTAATAAATAAAAGCATAAACAAGTAAGAAAATGCTATCATCTTCCATTTTCACTTGCTATTATAAAAAATCACCATTTTTAGGTTGAGAAAATTCGACCAAGCTTCCTTTGGTGCATGGTAAGATTTTGAACCCCGTTTTTAGTGATTTTTATGTTTTTAAGCTTGTTTTAGCTTAGTCTAGCTAGCCCGGAGGTTAATTTGCAGAATTGTAAAAGTTTGAGGGATTTACTATAGATGAATTGAATGTGCTTTGAGTTCATTTGATGGATTATTAAAATTGGTTGTAAAATAAACTTATTTTGTTAAGTGATTTTTAATTGTGTTTAGGGATTAATTAGTTAAAATAGAAAATTTCCATGTATATTGTGTGAAATAAGGAAGAATGTGATTGATATAAGTGTAGAGGAAATTCGGCTAACTTGGGTTTCAATTAAAAATGGTTGAATTGCAAGTTTCAGATTTAATAACTAAATTACACAAAGGGTAATACATTAGCGGTAATTTTGTAATTTCATATTAAATTGAATTGTGAATTAGAATTAATGATTTTAGACTATTTGAAATACTTAATTGAGTTAAAGTACTATTTAGATCAAGAAAAGAATCAACTGGACTTGAATCGGGGGAAAGCAAAAGTCTCAAATTAGTTTTTAACTTTGCTGTAAGAATTGTGATTATTAAGGTAAGTTCATATAATGGTAAAATGAATAATTTATAATTTGAATGAATGTCCAGTTAATGATATACTTTGTTTAATTATTATTCAATAATTACATGTTAATTAGTGTTTTGGGTTAATTTGTAATGTTTATTCAATTGATTAATACTTTGAAAAATGTGAGTTTTATGGATATATATAATTGAAATGATATAAAAGGATGAATTTAAACGATTAATGTGCAATTGTGCCCCGTTTGAACCTTAAGAATTCTTAGGATACAAATGACATGTCATTTGCTATTATATAATTTCGGGTGCTAGTCCTAGATATGGTATTGATGGCTAAAGTCCTGTATTTGTTGCGGATTCTCCACAGAACGGGTAAGTAAAGGCTAATGGAAAGGTTTGAATAAAAAATTATTGTTGATGATGACCTTTTGAAATGGAAAGTTTAGTATATGCAAATGGATGGAAAAAGGGATTCTAATCAAACATGTGAAGAATGATGGATGTATGTAATTCATTACATGATATATGTCATGTTTCTTAAATGTTTTACATTAAGTTATCTACTAACTATGGGAATTGTTGTGAATAGGAAAGTAAAATGTCTATTTGATTTAATAAGCATGATTGAATGAATTATTGTTTGATGATCGGTAAGTTTAAGCTCCTTTATACGAGCTTACTAAGCACTAGTTGCTTACATAGTTGTTTTTCCTCTGTTTTGTAGATTATTCGGAAGCTCAATAAGTTGGAATCTTGTCGGATTCCATCACACTATCCAACTAACACTTTGGTAGTTTTCGGTTATTTTGGCTATGGTTATATATGACATGTATAGGACTTATATGTATTAAGAGTTCTTAAAAATGTTATTTAGTTATCTTGGTATGATTATGCCTTTTGTGTACATATTTGCTTAGACTTGTAATTCTTTGGCAAGATTGTGTCTTTTGGGTCATTTTGAAGTGCATTGTAATATATGGCTTGAAACATGTTTATATGTGAATGAATTGGTTAAATAATGTGTGAATATGGTGATGTATGTGTAGGGTATATTGTGATTTTGAATAAAATTAATTGGTGTGAATTGTGGTGCCTTTGAATGGCATATTGGTTAGAACCTATACGTAGATTAATTTGGTATGTTTGGAAGTGTTTTGATCATAAGAATGAATGTGTAAATGATGTACCTTCTTGGGCAAGAACAGGTGTTGTAATGGCTTGTTTTAAGGGCTAAATTTGGAGCACACGAGCTATCACACGGCCGTGTGCCACACACAGTTTGCTCTCATGGTCATGTGTCATTTATATTTTAGATGCAGGTCTCATATGGTCTAAGACACGATCTGTAACACGTTTGTGTGTCTCAAAACAATTTGTTACACGATCTGGCACACGGCCTGTGTAACAGCCCGTTTTTAGTGAAATCGAAATAGAGGTTTCAAGACCACAAATTCGAGTTAGAAAGAAACTTTATTTTAATATTATTGTATGGTCTGCATTATGATAGGAATGACGTATGAAAATTTCAATAAGAAAATTTTATCGATTTCATGTTTAATTATAGAAAGGACCAAATTGCATGAAATGCAAAAGTTGAATTCTAGTAGCTAGAAGAATTAAATAGCTATAGAATTCAAAATTTGAGGTCTTTATATGGCAATTAGACCATTAAATGGAATCAATAGATATTTATGATGATTCATCCATGGAAAACTAAAAAAAGAAAAGGACTAAATTAGAAAGATGAAATAATAAAAGATATTTTAACTAAATAGAAAATATCATTATTTTATATCATCTTCCCTAAATTTTTCTATGGAAACCCTAGATAGGAGAGAGAAATTCAAGCAAGCTTAATTGGGTAAGTAATCATGTCCCATTTTTAGTAATTTTTATATTTTCGATATCATAGTAACCTAATCCACCTATTTTGGGGATTAATTTGTAAAGTTATCAAAGTATTAAAAGTTTTCCGTGGATGAGTAGGCTAAAATTTTAAAATTTATGGTAGAAAATGAAATGTTGTTGATAGATAAACAATTTTTTTCATAAAATTATGATTTAGGGACTAAAGTGTAAAGATGTAAAATTCATGGAAAATTTCTGAATTTTATGAATTTCATGGGATGTAAATGTTATATGATAAATTTGGCTAGGCTTGGAATAAGGATTAAATTGCATGAATTTCATTTTTCGAGCCTAGGGATGAAATTGGAATTAATTAAAAGTATAAGGGCAAAATGGTACTTTTGTCTAAGATGTAAGTTGGATTGAATTGAATACGAAATATGTTAAATTGATGTTAAATTGATTTATATAGATCCGAAAAGATTAAATAAGGAGTTAGATCAAGGAAAAGAAAAAACATCGGATTAGTAGATTCTTGAATACTAACAGGTGTCGAGGTAAGTTTGTCTAACTAAAATGTATGTTTATATGTTTAAATTGAATGTTATGATTGCAAAATATATGATTGCCATGTATAAACATAAATCACTTATTCGATAATGTCTGACAAGTGCTAAGTCTCGTTTGAATAAAGGAAATTCAATGGATACAGGATTTCTTGTATTGGTTGTGGTCCTAAATATGTTGCGGACACACCATAGCTTTTACGAGCATCCTGTTATAAGCCTTCTCGAGCTTCCCGTTATATGGTTCCTGCGAGCATCCTGATCGGTAGTGATCCTGCATGTATTACGGACTACTGTAGCTCTTTGTGACTGTCCTGTTATATGATTGGTTGTGATCCCGCATATATTGCGGACACAAATGTAGCTCTTTATGAGCGTCCTGATATAGGCTCTTTATGAGCTTCATGATATGGCTCGCTTGAACTTCCTGTTATATGGCTATCCGGAGCTCCCTGATAATAACTCTTCGAAGTTTCCTATTAAGCTCAATGAGCTTCCTATTTTAAACTCTTATGAGTTTCCTGTTATAGCCCAGATAAGCTTCCTGTTACATGCCACACATGGCATCCTGTTACATGGCTCGAAAGAGTCCTGATTATGTTCCCTAATGGGTACCCATAAATATGAGTTGATGGATTACAGTTTTGTACACTTTGAGTGTAATAGCCCGATTGTGGGCCTAGTCGGAACAATGGTTTTGGAACCACTATTTTGGGGTAGGAGAAATTATTTTTAATGATATTTTATGTGTTATAGCATGATCATATGAGTGCATGAAAATTTTGGTGAAATAATTTTAGCAATTTCATGCTTAATTGCGTAAAAGGACTAAATCGCATAAAGGGAAAAAAATTTGTTTTGCTAAGTAAAGGTGTCAAATAGCTATATAACATTAAATTAGGGTCTTTATTGAGTAAATATACCATAAATATGTTAGTGTCTAATCAAGGAGACAAAAAAATGTTGAAAAGTCAAAATTGTTATGCATTAGGTGACTTATTTGGTAATAAAATAAAACAAAAAGAAAAAATTGTTGTCATCTTTTCATCTTCTTTCTTCTCCACCAAAAATATCAGCAAAGAGGGGGGTTTTGAAAGCTCAAAAATTTCAGCAACTTATATCCCTTACAAGTAAGTGATTTAGATGCCTATTTTTTATAATTTTTGTACTTTTGGAATACTTGTAGCATGAACTAGCTAATAGGGGAACTATTTTGTGAAATGGTTGATAGTCTAGGGATTTTCCATGAAAGGATTTATGTTGTTTGCTGAATTTTTATGGAAGAAAATGAGTCTTGAAAATAAAAAAACTTTTGTGAATGGATTTTCATGGAAAACACCTAAAAGGGCCATTTTGTAAAAGTTATAAAATAGGTTGTAATTGTGTGAAATAGTGGAAATTTGGGGTTGTCATAAGAGTAATAATTTGTCGGTTAGGTTTGGCTAATAAGTAAATTCGATAAAAATTGATTTTCGGGCCTAAGGGTAAAATGGTCATTTTGTAAAAGTCTAAGGGTAAAATGGTCATTTTGCCAAAAATGTGAATTTTGATTGTCCAAATTTATTTAGTGATTAAATGAGTGAATTTCATCATGTTAGATCAAGAAAATTGAGATTTGGCTTAAATCGAGAAAGTGCGTGGTTAAAGACAAAAAGAGAATAATTAGCGAAAATTGCATTTGAGGTAAGTCCGTGTGATTAAATGAGCATGATATTTATGCCATTGTTATTATACTTGAAAACCTATCTTTCCATGATTGTGTTAAAGTTTATGTTGATGATATTGTATATGAGAAAGTGATGTCAAATGTAAATAACATTTATGTGTTGATTGAATGCTTGAAGATTTGATGGAATAGGATATTTCATTGAAACGAGTAAGTTGTATGTAAATAATACAACTACATTGTTATTATATGTGTTTAAATTGATATAGCATGAATGGCTTGGTTGTGGAAATGATTATGTATGATGTATATTGAAATAGTAGAATTCTCGTTTGAACCCTAAGAAACAATTCTGATATTCATGCCATGACATTCGGGTTATTTGTGTGCCAGTGTAAGACATGTTTGGAACATGCATCAGCCATATTATTAGAGCCAGTGTAAGACCATATCTGGGACATGGCATCGGCATTGAGACAAGAGCTAGTGTAAGACATGTCTGAGACATGCATCGGCCTCGAGATGTAAGCCAGTGTAAGACATGTATGGGACATGCATCGGCTACGAGATGTGTCAGTGTAAGACCATGTCTAGGACATGGCATCGGCATTATGCCCTATGTTTGAGGCTTAGTGAATATCCGATAACTTTCTGAATGGCTCAACGGTGAGAGTTACGGTTTAAACTAAATGAGAATGGTTATGACCATATTGTGAGTGGTACAGGTACTTACATGAAATTGATGATATGTGAATTCAATTCATGTTATATGATTAGTAAGGAATGAATATCAGCATGTTGAGTAACACAAGTATGTATGCCAAGCTCATGAGAAATGATTTTAGTTTATGATGCAAATTTAGTGAAGATGTAAATAGGTAATTCATGCTTATAAGAATTATTTTGTGATGACCTTGTGATTATAGGTCTATACTTATGATGTATGAATATGTCACCTTACCAATATAGTGAAAATGAATTAATATGGTGTGATAAACATAGTATCGTTAATTTACACTAAAACAGTTTCGGACAGCAGCCATAGTCCAACTTTAAAAATCCACCAAAAATTGTGGAAATTGATTTAGAGCTTGAATAAAATATGAAATTAAATCCTAATGAGTCTAGTTTCACATAGAAGAAATTCTGTGAGCAAAATAGTTTCATATTACGAAATATTTTAATTGTTACGAGACAGAGTCAGAATGACTTCGAAATCCCCTATTCTGATTTTAGAAAATCATTGAAAATTTAAAAAAAAATATTTATGAGTTATAATTTATGTGCTTAGAATTATTAATGAGTCTATTTTCATTAGAAATAGACGGGAACATCATCCGAGTCCTATATTATGAGATAATTAATTTTTAGTGAAGAGGGGTCAGAACTATTAGACAACTAAAAAAGGTAAATTTAAGGAATAAACTGTACTAATTGGCTGAACCATAAATTTTGAAAATTTTGTGGTAAGAAGATATGTGAGTCTAGTTTCAAGAAAAATTAGAGAAACTTAATTTGGAGTTCTGTAGCTCCAGATATAAATAATTTAGTGACTAAAATTTGAGAAAATAACTTGACTGGAACATAAGTAAAAATGCAAATAGGGTTGTATTTCCATGAGAAGCAAGTTGATAAATTGCTTACTATTTTCATACAGTCTTACTAAGCTATAAATTTTACTCATTTCCTTTCCTTTCCTTTAGTCTTTTCAGGTTAGCTCGGGGTTAGAGATCGTCAAAGGCAGCATCACACTATCAAGTCGCTAGCTTTGGAATAATGAAGCATATATTAGAAATTCCAAATTAGTGGCATGTATAAGGATCTAGTTGATTGACACGTATTATTTTGCTTTGGCAAATGTGTTGGCTTATGCTGAGTTATATGTATATAGCCATGAGATGTGGCTCATATTGATTTTGGCTTGTAAGCCTAGCTATTCATGTCATGTCAAATGTTTATAAGGTTATTTTATTTGTTTTCCATGCATGGTTAGTAATATGACATGTGTGTTGGATGTATGCTCTATGACCAATTGAGGTGGTCATAGCCATGTAGTAATCGCACGTTATGAACACAATGTAATAATGATTGAACTTGAGTACTTGACGGATAAGTTGGTAACCATAGTATAATGGTAAAAGTGGTCATCAAAATGACAAGTCTTATGAATGTGAAATAATGAATCTAGACTTGGTATTGCATGAATAGATGCATTACTTGTATGAGGACATGTTAATGTTAAGGATATGTCTTAATAAATAGTGTTTAATCACTAAAATGATGCCATGATTTGCGATTTTGATGTGCATAAGGTTGTAAGAGATTATGGGTAACATGAAGGCTTGGAAAATAACCTAAGTGTTGGCCACATGGGCTGAGACACAGCCATGTGTCTCAACCGTATAAGGGACACGACCTGGAGACACGGGAGTGTGGCCCGGCCGTGTGGTTCGATGTGCATGTTGACGTTATAGACAGAGAGTTACATGGCCTGAGGACACGGGCGTGTCCCTATGTCCACACGAACGTGTGACCTTGTTTCATGGGAAAATTTTCTAAGTTTTCTTAAAACTTCTCAAAGTTCTCGGTTTAGTCCTGAATTGATTCCGATGAAGGTTTTGGGCTTCGTAGACCCAAATAAAGGACGACATGCATGTGTTTGAAAGGTTTTGAATTAAAAGAGATTTTATGGCCCGGTTTTTGCATTAATGTGTATGTTTAAGTCCGGTAATACCTCGTACCCTATTCCGGCGTCGGACATGGGTAAGGGGTGTTACATTGAGTGTACTACATGTGTATCCATCGATATTTCAAACAAATTCAACGGTCAAGGTTTTGACATGGTTAAACTGAGCTTAAGATGGTTTGTCATAAAAATGCTCATGTTATGTGGAAATAATATATAAAAAGCACACGTATATGAAAGTTATTATATAATGAGCTCATCCTTGATTCTTGATGTTTACATGTAATACATGTCTAACAAGTTTCTTGAAATTATATGTGTTTAGGAAAATTATCAAATTTCTTTGGATAAATTTTGTATGTTTATTTTAAATGTAAATGAGTGGTAAGTAAATTTTTTGTTATACGAACTTACTAAGCATAATATGCTTACTCTGTTTTACTTCCTCTGTTTTATAGTGCTCGGAAGCTCGTGAAGGTTAGAACATGGTCAAAAACACATCACACTATCCCCTAGACTTCTCGGTATATAAAGTAAGCTAACTTTTGGTATAATAGCATGTATAAGCTAAGTAAGGCATAATGATGAAATATTTTGGTTACAACTAGCCATTAGAATGGCTAGTGTTAAGCAAATTTTGATGTAGTTATATAAGGCCTTATCATGCTTGATGTGTGTAATGAAATGGTTGAACGATAGAAGTTACATAAATATATTAATGGTTGCATGAATGGGAAAAATATACTCATATGTTTATATGGTCAATTAGGTAAGATTCAAATACTTGGTAAAATGGGATGTTATGACATGTATTAAACTTGAAATTGGCTTGAATTGAATGTTATATTGTGACTTGTCATGGTACAAAAATTGGCTGGATATGTTGATGCCAGATTGGGTGAGAAATAAGACTTAGAAATGACCTTATTTTGTCCACACAGGCAGAGACACAAGCATGTGTCTCAGTCGTGTGTAACACACGGCAATACGCACGGGCATGTGGTTTGGCCGTGTGTCTCTTGCATCTTAAAATTTTGAGAAACAGAATGCTTCGAATTGCTCACACGGGCAGAGACATAAGTGTGTGTCTCAGCCATGTGTGTCACACGACCTAATACATGGGCGTGTGACTTGGTCGTGTGACCCCTGCACCTAATTTTCAAAATTTAAGATTTCCACACGGGCATGGAAATGGGTTGGAACACGGCCGTGTGCCTCATATCGAATGCCCACACGGCCTAGCCACTCGGTCGTGTGTCCCCTGCACTTAAGAAAAATTTTAAGATTTTGCGAAAAATTCTCTAAGTTCCCGATTTAGTCCTGGCTTGTTTCTAAAGCACAAATTAGGTTTCGAAGGCCATTCAAGGGACATTATTATTGAATATGTTTGATTTCGATTATGACTAGTAAATGATATGTGTAAACTATTTTTTTAAATCTGTAAACTTCGATAATGCTCCAAACCCTGTTTCGATGATGGATATGGGTTAGGGGTGTTATAGCCTGCGACACGGCCATGTGGCCCTATTCAGAATTCTCACATGGGCAAACATACAGGCTGAGACATTACCATATGTCCTTAGTTCGAATACCCACATGATCTGGACTATGTCGCACGACCTGGCCACACAGTCGTGTGACCCCTGTTTTCCAACTTTTCATGTTTTTCCAAAATTTTCTAACTTGAATCAAATTGATCCCCAATTGTTTTCAAACTGTTTTTAGAGCCCTGAAAGTTTGATTCACGGCCCAAGTGTGTATGCGTTTTATGATTGTAATGAGTTATTGGAAATTATTATATTTAGTAACTAAATCATCAATTCAATAAAAAAAATCAAATTTTCTCATTTGAGTTAAAAGCTCGTTTTTCTCTCTTTCTCTATTTTTTAAGTGCAACAATAATAATGTAAATCATAAAAATAAAATTAATTATTATGTAGGAAATAAAAAATTATAATGTATAAATTATAAATATATATATGTCTAAATTCACTTAATCTAAACTGATACAAATCAGAAAAATCTAAATACCAAAAATTTCAAATTTGAAGAAATTCAAATTCAAATTCAAATTCAAATTATAATTAATCTCAAATCAAAATAATTTAAATTTGAAAGCAGTAAAATCTAAACCTATTCAAACTTTGTACATTTACCACCTCAAACTCATGCATGGAGATCTCTTTCTAAAATTTCCCAAAAAGTAGAATATGATTTGATGGAAAAGGTGAAAAGGAATCAAAGATATAATTGACTGCCACTCGCAAAAGACTATCAAGGTGAAAAGGAATCAAAGATATAATTGACTTCTACTTGCAAAAGACTATCTTTTGATTGGATTAATCATGCATGATTGTAATTATTGGTTCATTATAATGATTATTTTTTCCTCTTAGACAAAGATTACATGGAACAGTTACTTGAGCACTTTTTTTTTTATCTCACATTAGGTAAATCTTTTTGAGAAAATAAATTATTATTGCAAGAATTATTAATAAATGGATGACATAAACATTTATAACTGTGATATTAGATGAAAATGATACATAGGAGCAATATAGAAAGCCACACGGGGATCTGAACTCAGGTTGGTTCAGAGTCCAATGCCTTGACCATATGGGCCCAACTATGCAAGCCCATCAGGTCCTTTTACAAGTTATATTATGCTTTATCTTTAAAAACATTATGCCTAAGAGGATCAGAGTTTAGGTAAATTAATTCATACAATTATCATTAGAATATAATATTTATGTTACGTGTAGTAGGAAAAGCTTATAACAAAATTAATTAGACCCATAAACACTCCATATGGAACAGGGTTTACACTTGAACATCACTTTAGCAATTTCATTCGAAAAATAAAGAAAATTACTAAGATGGTTGTACCAGCAATGAGAAAACAAATATTACAAACAAAGGATTTCAATCTTTTAATACTTGTAATTGCGAATCAAAATTTAGTAGGCCCTCTTAAATTATAAGATGATGAAGGCCATTCGGGTCACTATAAAAAGTGTGTTGATTAATCATTAGTTTATCGCTGACCACTTCCTCAAGTGCAAGCTTGCCTTTTCTGCCTGAAATTCACACCAAAAAAATAAATTTAGATGCCATGGAATTGGAGAGAATCGAAACATAATTAATTAATAGAATATAAACGATCGCTCAAACCTCCTTGTCCCAATCACACCGCATTGTAATAAACGCAAGAATCGCTGTCTGAACTGCTGTCCCTCCGAATATCATTCCAGCCCAAATTCCCTGCCAAACATTGCATTTGTATTTTCTGGTTTCATATATGGTTCTTTGATGTCTTTAAGAAAACCTTCACTATCAAAATGCTTACCATTACTCCTAGGTGGAAGACCCATCCCATCAAGAATCCTAGTGGAACCCCTATGAGATAGTAGCAACCCAGATTTATGTAAGCCACGTAGGATTGCCATCCAGAACCCACTGCCACTCCTACACATAAAATGTAAAACCCGAGAGTTAATTTACATTCACATTTATTCATCAAATTTCTGATATCAAGAAAGGTAAGAAATGCAGCCAGCAATGGTCTTTACCAGATAGAATGGGCTGAACACTGTTGAGCAAAATGGTGAAGGCTAAGAGAAGTGAGAGCTTGCTTACTGCTTCCAAAACTGGTTGGCTTGTGGAGAATATGAGAGCAAACTTATCATGGAATATCATAATCAGCAACCAGAAGAAGATCCCAATTATAACTGATGTCACCACTGAAACTATTGTTGCAAACTTGGCTCCTTTCCCATTTCCAGCTCCAAGCTCATTTGCCACCCTAACTCTGCATGCATCATTTATTTTCATTACGTTTCTTCAATTTATTTTTGATTATTCATTTTTCGGGACCAGATCTATTTTTAGTTTAAAATTTATTGTCAATCAATTCCTCCTTTTATTTAAAAAAAGAGAGAGAAATGATTCCTATTAATAATTCTGGCCCTAAATTTTGTTGTTGACATCAAACAAAATATATAAAGTTATAGACGAATCAAAAGGAAAGATAATTGTGGTGCTAACATAAGCCACCAATCTAGACCATTCCAATAGTAAAATCCAAACATCTTGAGAGAGACATTTTAACTCTATCTGAATGATGCTCGAAGATACTAATGGTAATAATAAAGTAATTCTGTGAATTCTGCGTTTCACGATATTTAATACAAATAATTTTATATATATTTTAGACTTCATATTATTTAAGATAGCTAACGAAACTACATAGTTTTAACATCTTAAATATAATAAGATAAAAGAATAGATTGGAAATTTTGTTTGGTGTCTGCTAGATTTCAATTCCCAATATAATTGAGAGCCAATAGGCTAGCTCATTGGCCTAAAATGTTATTCTAGAAATATGCAGAAAACCAGTGGACTAAGATCGAACTCGACTTACCCGATTCCAGCAAAGAATGCGAGTGGTATCATCAGTTCCCATCCATTAATTGACATGCTGCCAATATGAGTCAGAATAATTAAATATAAAATACATAACTTCATTAAATACTTTGACTTCAAAAAACAATAGAGTTCCTATTTACGGAATTTGCCATCTTCGGCAAAACAGTTATGAAAGGTTGGCCAGCTTGTTTGACGATTCATCACTCAATTTTTTTTCCAATCATATTTATATATCAATGTTTACACGTCGAATTAAAAGTCATCTAGGGCAATAATATATATGTTCAAGATTCATACCATATGGACAGAGCATCAACGGCTATCTCTGCGTTTTGGAGATTTCCGGTCATCAAAATTAATATTCTATAGTACCAGTTCTCCAAGCTGTAGATTTTTAAAACGTACAATGAGTTGAATTGGACAGCTTTTCACTTCAATGAAATTAAAAATGGCAGAGAAGGGGGAGGTGTACCTACCAAAGCATGACTCCAGAGGCGGCTGAGAGTTTGATGAATTCCCAAAGGCCAGAAAATGCTTCAATGGTGAAACCGGTCCAAGTTAGAGGACACCCTCCGCAAACAGTGTAGGCAAAGAGTCCCAAAACCAGAATCCACCAAGAAAAATTCAAGGTAACCACAGTCCCAACCACCCCAAGCTGAAGCCTATACACAAACACCCAACTTATGAAGATATGGACCAAAAGAGCCACCAGGGAAACCCATGCAATCACCATGTTTTTAAGCTGGCTCTGCAAGAACCTTTGCAGGGGAAACTGAAACGCAAAGCTGAAATGAAGCGGTATCATCCACATAGAAACGATCCCCGATAGCTCCGCCACATCTTGCGGCTGTCCCAATAGTTTCAACACCGGGGAAGCAAACAGATACAAAGGCAAAAGCAAAATACAACATAGGAAAAGAACAATCCATGAACGTTGCATGTATACGCCCAACATGTAGTATTTCTTTGCTCCAAAGGCTTGGCCACAGAGGGTCTCGAGAGCACTTGCCATCCCCAACTAATAAAAAACAAATGAAACGTTAAGCAAAGAACCAAATAATGGACCATGTAGATGAGAGTAAGGATATAGGTACCAGGAGGCCAAAGTCGAACCCCACGATGACATTATTTGCAATGGAAATGGCAGCAAGCTCGAGATCCCCAAGGTGGCCTGCAAAGGCTTGAGTGATAACCAGCATGGAGTAAGAGGCAAGGCGGCTGAAGATTGCAGGGCCAACTATCTGCCAAAGCTTACTTGATTCGATCCATACCCGTCTCCTAAGGGATTGGTTTTGATCATCTTGTTCAACTTTCAATCCTTCTACCGGACCTAAATCTTCAATCAAAGGGACCTTTGCTTCCTTCAACGCACCATGACTCGACATATTTTCTGCTCGCTTCTCGTCTATCGATCTATTTCTTATTCTTGGGGGTTCAATGAACTGAAAAATTCAGGACCGTGTTGTTTCTACGACGCATATATACGCACATATATCGACAAACACATTTTTTTATACGATTTGTATTTAATTACTTAATTAATATACATAAATTCTCGACTGATATAGATATCCATCGGCATGAAATTTTTTATATGTACGAAGAGTTGATTATATTATTAAATTTTAGAGGAAAGAGCGTATGAAACTGTATTTTTATATAATTTTTATTATTTTTCAATAAGAGAATCACAAATTAAATTTTTTCTTTTTTAACATTTTCAGTTGAGATTTTAATTTTTTCAAAAAGAAAAATCTGATTTATCCATACAATCTCTTCTCTAAATGATAGGTATACATCAAAGTCAATAAAATACAAATCATACATAAAATAAATAAATTTTTCATCTAAATTTATATATATATTAAAATATGTAAGAATTTTTCGAGCTAATCAAAATAATCATAAATAAGTAGTATATTCTTAAAATTTTCATGGTAAATATTTTCTAACTTTCAATAAAAGTTAATCAGTAAGAGTCCTCCATGGACTTCATATTGATAGGTAACAATTTTCAGTTTGGCTTTGGTCATTTATTTCGAAAGGAAGGCGATGGGGCGCTAGTTAATTAATATCGATATCTGTTGTTGGCGACTCGGTCCCAAGAGGGACTGGAAATATAGACACGTCGGTTGGCAGCTATTCTCGGCCTCTGCAATGTCACATGAAAAAAAAACAACACAAGTATGTCATTGCTCACCGCATCATATTTTTGGCACCATTCCAATCCTTGAGGTTTCTGCTTTTAGGTCGGGTACGGATCATAAGGACTATTCTTACGTCTTTGTCCGGGTCACCATCTTCTTCAATTCATAATTTCTGTTAGTGAATTATAATACGATAAAATTCGAACAATCAACGCGATTAATATAACTCAAATTTAAATTACACCTAAAACAGTAAATACTTTGATCATCTATCACATTAGATTCCATTTCATAAAATTTTAGTACTATAATAATTAGCTGTTCAAATATTTTATTATTTCTAATCATAAGTTTTTTGAATTAAAGCCAAGGTTGATTTTGCGTGGGACTTCTCTTGGACTCCTGGTTGAAAGCCATTTTTTCAATCCTAGTCATAATGTCCAAATAAAATATTAATTAAATAAGTAGTTTTTTTAAATTAAATATTAATTTTAAATAAGATTTTAAGTCAAATTAAAAAACCATAATTTTAGTTTTTGAAAAGTGTTTTTTTTTTAAATCACTTTTTATCTTCTTATTAAATTTTATATTCTACAACATCGTGTTTAAAATAAACATTTTATCTTATTAAATACTATTAAAATTTTTAAAAACATTTTTCAATAAATTTACTCTTAATTTAGGATTTTCATTCTTTGGTTTAAATATTTTAAAGCTACTTATAATTTTTTGAAATTTTAATTTTGAGATATTGAGTTATGTATCTTTTATTTAAAAGTTTTGATTCATTCGTTAAAGTTAATGATGTCAAAGGTAAAATAATTTTTTAGCTTTTAATATTTACATTTTTTGGTCAATTTGATCATTACCTTTTAAATGTAGAGTAAACTACACTAGTAGTCACCTAACTATTAGTAAATTTCTTTTTTAGTCATCCAACTATGAAAAGTTACAAAATAGTTACCTAACTGTAACACCCCTAACTCGTATCCGTCATCGGACTAGGGTTAAGAGGCATTACCAGACATTTCAGAACATTTTACGATCAATTCACAAACATCAATCATATATCATCATTTCATAGCAAGTCATACACATATAGTCTCTTTACGAGGCCTATGAAACCTTAAACATACTTTGAAGAAGGTTCGGTACTAGACTGATCTCGTATAAAATTTCTCGAAACTTAACAATTTTTCTAATTTATAGAGGTCACACACCCGTGTGAACAGGCCATGTGCCTCACACGATTACCAGACACGCCCGTGTACCTTGGCCGTGGTCGAAACTGACATGGGTCACATGGCCGACCACACGCCCGCGTGTCTAGCTTGTGTTAAAACTGTAGGGTATACTGCCTTAATTCGAAAGGCCACCCCAGAGGACACACGGCTGTGTAACATGACAGTGTGTCACACACAGCTGAGACACACGCCCGTGTCTTTGCCCGTGTGGACAAAAATAGGCCAGTTGAAAAGCCAATGTGCCACCCTTAAAGGTCATCCCTACAAGTCCAAAATCAAAGCACAATTGTACCATAATTCCAACCAATTTCAATCACAAAACTAACTTACCAAAAAGACCATTTCTCACTAGGCCATATTTATACACCAATTATACCAATTTTGCATCACATATCATATACCAACATCAAACCATAAGTTCAACCATAATCAAGCCATATCTTATGGCATGATATACCCATCTCAAAACATACTACATAAATCCTAGCCTATACATGTCATACTTTGATATATACATTTTTAAAAGATACCAAAATAATATTTGATAGTGTGGTGATGATACTCGACGATCCCCGAGCTTCTAGTAGCTTCGATATCTATAACACAAAGCAAACACACACAAAGTAAGCTTTCAAAATCTTAGTAAGCCATATACAAATAGACTTATCATTTTAAGCATATAAGCATTATATAATACATATACTCCATAGCCAAATACTATCACAAACCACATAGTTCATATACATTTCACATATTCTCAATTCATTTGCACATATAGCATATGTTCTCATACTTATATCACATATCATCACTTGCACATATACTTAGTTCTCATTAACTGTAACACCCCTATCCCGTATCCGTCGCCGGAATAGGTAAAGGGGCATTACCGGACTTGAAACTCATATCCGAACAGTAAAAATTTTGAGTATTTTTTTTTATAAAGAAAGTTCCTTTAGGTAAATACTAAAGACAGCCAGGGATACAATTTAACTGCTATAAGTACACATTTAAAAGATGCCATTTTCGCATTGCTTATATACATTAACCAAAATATTCTTCGGCCACTGGTCTATTCTTTACATGCCATAAAATAATTCAAAACATAACAGTAACAAGCAGTGGATAGTGATAGTGTGACTAGTTGCTGACGATCCCCGAGCCTGTAGCTTTCAAATGAGATCTATAAAACAGAGGAAACAAAGTAAACGGAGTAAGCATTACAATGCTTAGTAAGTTTTAAGCAGTGTCAACAGATAACAATCAAATTATAACATAGTTGTTCGTATTTTTATTTCACTCTTCCTTCTGGCATACCATCCCTTTACCGAATATGCCCATCTCATCATATATAATAGGCAGATAAATTCTCATTTGATAGTGATCTCTTATAAACATAGGTACATTACACATTTTCACCTAACTTTCCACATTGACCAAACGCACAATAATCATAGAACAGTCTTATTGCTTTACTCACATATGCATCACATAACGACCTTGTGATTTAGTCCAAATCAAGCTTAAATATAATCTCAGAATACATACCTGACCAGCTTAACGCATTGAACGTATTTATTACCAATCGTTACTGTGAGGTCGTATAATCTTATGCTTTACTCTAATCTTCAGCGAAACCTTTAGCTCGAATAGTCGCCACACGTAGTTATCGGGTCTTACCTGGACAAAATCTCCACACGTAGTCATCGGGTCTTACCCGGACATAATCTCCACACGTAGTCATCGGGTCTTACCCAGAATACATTTCCAATTTCATGTACATTTATTCACATGTTACAGCATTCACATCGACTGTCATATTTGTAATTCATTTGCCTCATCAAATATCTAATAATACACACCTTTCACATTTGGTCATTCGGCCACAATATACACACATCTCCTACATATTTCACACTAGCTGAATCACTAGCCATTCGGCTTTACCACATATACATATCTCATACATATTTCGCATTAGCCATTCGGCTTTACCACGTATACATATCTCATACATATTTCACACTAGCCATTCGACTTTACCACGTATACATATCTCATACATAGTTCACACTAGCCATTCGACTTTACCACATATACATATCTCATACATATTTCACATTTTCCATTCGGCTTTACCACATATACATATCTCATACATATTTCACATTAGCCATTCGGCTTTACCACATATACATATCTAATACATATTTCACATTAGCCATTTGGCTTTACCACATATACATATCTTATATATATTTCACATTTGCCATTCGGCTTTACCACATATATATTTATCTTGTACATCAATTTCAGCAATAGCTTATAAGCAACTCAAATAGTTTCATCAATGTTTACAACAAATTCACATATTCACTACAAGCTGTTTTTCCTGAACAATAGTCACTAAATTATTCATAACTGGAGCTACAAAACTCAAAATCAATTTCCGTTAATTTTCCCTGAATATAGACTCATATATCTTCCATCCAAAAAATTTTCAGAATTTTAGGTTCGGCCAATCAATACCAGATTTTTCTTAAAGTTTCCCCTCTTTCACTGTTTGACTAATCTGACCACTCTTCACTACGAATCAATTTTCTCATTGTACAGAATTCAAAATATGTTCTATTTGATTTCATTTGAAACTAGAATCATTAAGGAGTCTAAGAATATAAATTTTATCATATACCCATTTTTGTACAAATTATAATGATTTTATAAAAACAGAACAGGGGATTTCGGAGTCATTCTGACACTGTCTCACACAACTTTAAATATCTCTTTATAGAAAATTTCTTTGCTTACACGGTCTCTTTTATAAGAAACTAGACTAATTAAGCTTTGATTACATATTTTATTCAGCCTATAATTCCACATCAACAATTTATAGTGATTTTCTAAAATCACGTTACTGCCGCTGTCCTAAGCAAGTTATTACAATTTGCTATTAAATTTCCAAGTCCAAACACTTATGAACTTACCATTTGAGTTTAAGACATATCATGGCCACATCATATCTTATTAAATCAACTCATTATGTCCTATTATGATTGAATTTACTCAACGTTTAATCACTTAAAACTTACCTCGGAAGTTGCCGAACGATTACGACGGCTATTCGATCACTTTTTCCTTTCCCTTATCCAACTTTGATCCTCTAGGCTCTTGAGCTAAATCAAACAATTTACTTCCCAAATTAAACATAGTCATACGACATCCATATACATTTTATACTAGCCGAAATGTACCATCAAGATATACTTTACTCAAATAATTTACATTGGCCGATCATGTATAATGTTTTGTAGCTTAATAAATTTATCATACATTATGTATTCATAATATTTGTGCAGCCAATTATCCATGGTCATACACACCCAATCAAAATAAATACCAAATTTTCATATCCTTTATGCCCTAAGCCGAATACACTTGTCATGTTCACCTACATTTTTCAAGTACAACATTCTCATATTCGGCATTAGTATCAAGCATAATAGCCAATTCTTCCCACCATTTCCAAACCATTTCATCAATGCAATCATACCATTACAAATCAACTTAAAATAACCATATCTAATAATCAAATACCTATAGCATTGCACATTTCTCACATAGCAAGTACAACTAAATTCATTATTAATATATATATCTAAACACTTAACTACAAGATTTAATCACCATTATCAAATCATAAACAGCTTATAACCATCATCTATATTTACTTCACATAAACCGAAATAACCATTACATCATCTTTAAAACACTTAGCATTTTATCCATTTAATCAAGCCAAATCTCAAGACCATTCCATCACACAAATTATACCATAATCATACTTACAATTTAAGTTAATGCATGACCGAAAATCACCATCATTAACATTATTATCAAACCAAAACCAAAACACATCTATCATCCGTATACCAAGCTTACCAAAACAAACTACTATGAGTTTCAAGCTTATTGACCGAATCTCAAACCTCAAAATTCTAAGTTTAATCTATGGGATAAGTAGAGTTTGAACTAATCATCTCAAACATGCATAGATTTTCAAGAATCATTCAATACATACCTAATTCTAGCCATCTTCTAAGCCAAAAATCAAAGCAACCAAACTTTCTTCCCCCCCTTTAGGCTACGGCAATGGAGGAGAAGAAAAGACCCAACTTTGTTTTTTTTTTCTCACCCTTTTAATTATTTAATTCCTCTTATCCCTTATGACATATAATAACTTGATTTATTATAAAACTATTTGATATTATTTAACTAAAATATAACATACAAAATGCCAAAATGTGTCATTCATGCCCATCCTTGCCGTCCACTACCAAGAAAAAAGGAATGTTTGACATGCAAGTCCCTCATGCTTCAAACCATGCAAATTTTTAGCCACTACCAATTAACCTGTGACATTTTCAAGATTTTTCACATAAGCCCCTTTTTATTTATTTCACATCCAAATGACAAAATTAAAGCATGAAATTTTCACACATACTTATTCATAAATAATAAGCATAAAATATAACAATTAATATTTTTTTGTGGCTCAGTTTTGTGGTCCCGAAACCACTTTCCGACTAGGGTCAAATTAAGGGTGTCACAACTCTCCCCCCATTTAGGGATTTTCGTCCCCGAAAATCTTACCGGAAAATAAGATAGGGTAACTTTCTCTCGTTGTGTTCTCTAGATCCCACCTAGTTTCCCCTACTCTGAACTTACGCTTCAGTGCTTTAACTAACAAAAATTTCTTAGTTTGATCATAATAAATCACAGAGATCCACAAAATTGACATTTACTCACTTACTTTTCATTTCGGTGATAACACACATAGGTATAACACAATTTACTCATCGGTCTGAACCTACTAGGTATAGGCTTGAACCCCACACACAGGTTCTAGCCTACTTAATCCCAAAGTCTGAATAAACTCGACAGCCATCAACTAATTAGGCTATTAGCCTAGTATACACTTCACCGGTCCTAAACCTACTAGGCACAAGGCCTGAATAACTCAAATATATATATTCATTTGGTTCATGACAACACTCATTTAACATCTTATGAAAGTATTTTATATATATATATTTTTATACATGTAACTTAGATAATCTTTCACACGCCCATTCAATAAAGCACTATCAATAAGAATTTAATACTATCCTTTATCTTCGGCTATTTCAAGTAACCATTGATACAGTAGCTGAAAGTTTTAAATTCTCAATTCAGCAACATATATAAGCTGATACGAGATTATGTTAACATCTTGCATCAATATTTAACTTAACTTATTTTCAAAGGAAAAATCAACTTCCACGTACCTGAACATTTATTTCATTTAGCACATTATTTCATAGTTAACATTACCCGTATACAGTCGAATAAGCATAAAGCCTAATATAATATTCTGGCATGAGATTTATTCTTAGCACATAACTCATATATCCAAAATTATCACCATTCATCAGAAATTCTTACCAACTTTCAAATGTCGAAACTTAGTCAAAATAATTTCTTGAACATGATTAACAAAATAGTGTTTATTCACAATAGCACATATAATTGCATATACCGAGAATCTCGTATTTATAATGTATATATATCACATACCTTGTCAATTGAATGTCTCGAACTTATTTCATTACCAATTTGGCACAATGTTGTATAATCTCCGACTCTAATTAGTTCACCAGTGTTTAGTCCGTTTAACGAATTTTCTCTTTAGGTCTTACTTACTATTACAAATCAATGCCATCGTCTCACACGAGGTCATACATGAAACACACTTCGCATATGCAGTGCCCACTGACTGATTTCGCACACATAGCGCTCGATTGAAGAACTTGCACACATAGTGCTCGATTGAAGAACTTGCACACACAGTGCCTCATAATTCCAGCACGAATGCCTTTGAGGTTTAGCCCGGATATATCACTAGCACGAATGCTCTTTGGGACTTAGCCCGGATATATCACTAGCACGAATGCTCTTCGGGACTTAGCCCGGATATATCACTAGCACGAATGCTCTTCGGGACTTAGCCCGGATATATAACTCTCAATTCTCATGCACATATACATATATAACAATACACATTAGTATATCATTTACATTACTTGAATACAAACACAACATGCTTATCGACCATTCAACTTTCAGTTCCATAGCCACATACAAAGATCACATTTATAGTCGTAACACTCTTTCAAAATTGCATCACTTATACCCTTATAATTCAATCCATATCAAAATTCAAATACGAGTACATGATACGTACCTGATCAACTTAATAATTTATGTATATCCAAGTCAAGTTATATCGCAAATTCTCATAGTCAGAAGCTTGCTACAGCTCTATCGGGATCAAAATTCATTACAATACAACAAACACATTTTAATAGTCAAAAATCATCACACTATCACTTTATCACTTTATGGCATGTATAAATAGACTCACGCGTGCTACGTTAGTCCTAGAATCGACTAAACTGTAGCTCTGATACCAATAAAATGTAACACCCCTATCCCGTATCCGTCGCCGGAATAGGTAAAGGGGCATTACCGGACTTGAAACTCATATCCGAACAGTAAAAATTTTGAGTATTTTTTTATAAAGAAAGTTCCTTTAGGTAAATACTAAAGACAGTCAGGGATACAATTTAACTGCTATAAGTACACATTTAAAAGATGCCATTTTCGCATGGCTTATATACATTAACCAAAATATTCTTCGGCCACTGGTCTATTCTTTACATGCCATAAAATAATTCAAAACATAACAGTAACAAGCAGTGGATAGTGATAGTGTGACTAGTTGCTGACGATCCCCGAGCCTATAGCTTCCAAATGAGATCTATAAAACAGAGGAAACAAAGTAAACGGAGTAAGCATTACAATGCTTAGTAAGTTTTAAGCAGTGTCAACAGATAACAATCAAATTATAACATAGTTGTTCGTATTTTTATTTCACTCTTCCTTCTGGCATACCATCCCTTTACCGAATATGCCCATCTCATCATATATAATAGGCAGATAAATTCTCACTTGATAGTGATCTCTTATAAACATAGGTACATTACACATTTTCACCTAACTTTCCACATTGACCAAACGCACAATAATCATAGAACAGTCTTATTGCTTTACTCACATATGCATCACATAACGACCTTGTGATTAGTCCAAATCAAGCTTAAATATAATCTCAGAATACATACCTGACCAGCTTAACGCATTGAACGTATTTATTACCAATCGTTACTGTGAGGTCGTATAATCTTATGCTTTACTCTAATCTTCAGCGAAACCTTTAGCTCGAATAGTCGCCACACGTAGTTATCGGGTCTTACCTGGACAAAATCTCCACACGTAGTCATCGGGTCTTACCCGGACATAATCTCCACACGTAGTCATCGGGTCTTACCCGGAATACATTTCCAAGTTTCATGTACATTTATTCACTTGTTACAGCATTCACATCGACTGTCATATTTGTAATTCATTTGCCTCATCAAATATCTAATAATACACACCTTTCACATTTGGTCATTCGGCCACAATATACACACATCTCCTACATATTTCACACTAGCCGAATCACTAGCCATTCGGCTTTACCACATATACATATCTCATACATATTTCGCATTAGCCATTCGACTTTACCACGTATACATATCTCATACATATTTCACACTAGCCATTCGGCTTTACCACGTATACATATCTCATACATAGTTCACACTAGCCATTCGGCTTTACCACGTATACATATCTCATACATAGTTCACACTAGCCATTCGGCTTTACCACATATACATATCTCATACATATTTCACATTTGCCATTCGGCTTTACCACATATACATATCTCATACATATTTCACATTTGCCATTCGGCTTTACCACATATACATATCTCATACATATTTCACATTTCCATTCGGCTTTACCACATATATATTTATCTTGTACATCAATTTCAGCAATAGCTTATAAGCAACTCAAATAGTTTCATCAATGTTTACAACAAATTCACATATTCACTACAAGCTGTTTTTCCTGAGCAATAGTCACTAAATTATTTATAACTGGAGCTACAAAACTCAAAATCAATTTCCGTTAATTTTCCCTGAATATAGACTCATATATCTTCCATCCATAAAATTTTCAGAATTTTATGTTTGGCAAATCAATACCAGATTTTTCTTAAATTTTCCCCTGTTTCACTGTTTAACTAATCTGACCACTCTTCACTACGAATCAATTTTCTCATTGTACAGAATTCAAAATATGTTCTATTTGATTTCATTTGAAACTAGACTCATTAAGGACTCTAAGCATATAAATTTTATCATATAACCATTTTTGTACAAATTATAATGATTTTCTAAATACAGAACAGGGGATTTCGGAGTCATTCTGACACTGTCTCATACAACTTTAAATATCTCTTTATAGAAAATTTCTTTGCTTACACGGTCTCTTTTATAAGAAACTAGACTAATTAAGCTTTGATTACATATTTTATTCAGCCTATAATTCCACACCAACAATTTATAGTGATTTTCTAAAATCACGTTACTGCCGCTGTCCTAAGCAAGTTATTACAATTTGCTCTTAAATTTCCTAGTCCAAACACTTATGAACTTACCATTTGAGTTTAAGACATATCATGGCCACATCATATCTTATTAAATCAACTCATTATGTCCTATTATGATTGAATTTACTCAACGTTTAATCACTTAAAACTTACCTCGGAAGTTGCCGAACGATTACGACGGCTATTCGATCACTTTTTCCTTTCCCTTATCCAACTTTGATCCTCTAGGCTCTTGAGCTAAATCAAACAATTTACTTCCCAAATTAAACATAGTCATACGACATCCATATACATTTTATACTAGCCGAAATGTACCATCAAGATATACTTTACTCAAATAATTTACATTGGCCGATCATGTATAATGTTTTGTAGCTTAATAAATTTATCATACATTATGTAATCATAATATTTGTGCAGCCAATTATCCATGGTCATACACACCCAATCAAAAATAAATACCAAATTTTCATATCCTTTATGCCCTAAGCCGAATACACTTGTCATGTTCACCTACATTTTTCAAGTTCAACATTCTCATATTCGGCATTAGTATCAAGCATAATAGCCAATTCTTCCCACCATTTCCAAACCATTTCATCAATGCAATCATACCATTACAAATCAACTTAAAATAACCATATCTAATAATCAAATACCTATAGCATTGCACATTTCTCACATATCAAGTACAACTAAATTCATTATTAATATATTTATATCTAAACACTTAACTACAAGATTCAATCACCATTATCAAATCATAAAACAGCTTATAACCATCATCTATATTTACTTCACATAAACCGAAATAACCATTACATCATCTTTAAAACACTTAGCATTTTATCCATTTAATCAAGCCAAATCTCAAGACCATTCCATCACACAAATTATACCATAAATCATACTTACAATTTAAGTTAATGCATGACCGAAAATCACCATCATTAACATCATTATCAAACCAAAACCAAAACACATCTATCATCCGTATACCAAGCTTACCAAAACAAACTACTATGAGTTTCAAGCTTATTGACCGAATCTCAAACCTCAAAATTCTAAGTTTAATCTATGGGATAAGTAGAGTTTGAACTAATCATCTCAAACATGCATAGATTTTCAAGAATCATTCAATACATACCTAATTCTAGCCATCTTCTAAGCCAAAAATCAAAGCAACCAAACTTTCTTCCCCCCCCCCTTTAGGCTACGGCAATGGAGGAGAAGAAAAGACCCAACTTTGTTTTTTCTTTCTCACCCTTTTAATTATTTAATTCCTCTTATCCCTTATGACATATAATAACTTGATTTATTATAAAACTATTTGATATTATTTAACTAAAATATAACATACAAAATGCCAAAATGTGTCATTCATGCCCATCCTTGCCGTCCACTACCAAGAAAAAAGGAATGTTTGACATGCAAGTCCCTCATGCTTCAAACCATGCAAATTTTTAGCCACTACCAATTAACCTATGACATTTTCAAGATTTTTCACATAAGCCCCTTTTTATTTATTTCACATCCAAATAACAAAATTAAAGCATGAAATTTTCACACATACTTATTCATAAATAATAAGCATAAAATATAACAATTAATATTTTTTTGTGGCTCGGTTTTGTGGTCCCGAAACCACTTTCCGACTAGGGTCAAATTAAGGGTGTCACATTAACAAATGTTGAACACATCTCTACGTACCTGTATCAGTTATTCATTCATTCAATCACGTATTTCTTAGAATACCCGTTGAACCATACGAAATTAAATAGGATACGCGGATAGCTCGAAAAGCTCGTACAATACCAACGTCCCAAACTTGGTCTTACATGTAATCAAATATCGATGCCACTATCCTAGACAGAGTCTTACACGAAATCAAACACGATGCCGATGTCCCAGACATGATCTTACACGTAAATCTCAAATCGATGCCAACATCCCAGACGTGGTCGTACACGAAATTATATATCAGAATCCTATGTCATGACATATAATCCTAACTATTCCTATGGTTCGTACGAGACTTTTTGAACGTCGTCACATTATCGAAACTTTCTTGGATTTCTCATATTCAACTCAAATAACCATTCATCACTAATCATTAACAAAGAAGCAATAATAATTCAATTCAAACACATTTATTTGTATATCGACTTACCTCATATGGGAATGAACGAAAACGAACGGCTATTCAACTACTTTCGTTTCCCCTCGATCTAAATCTATTTTCTTTGGTTCTTGATCTAAACACATTCAAATTTAACTCTTTTATTCACCAAATCATTCAATTCAATCCATAAACATATAATTAGGGTATTTTACAAATTAGCCCTCATATTTTTTCATTTTGACATTATAGTCTGTAATTAACAAAATCACAAAATATAAAAAATTTCCTTATACACATACTTGGCCGAATATTCATGTAATTCATATAAGCCCATATCTTTCATTTATTTCACATTTTAACCCTTCAATTTCTCATTTTCACAAATTAGCCCAAAATACTCAAATTCATAAAAAAATCCAAACACAAAACATATTAATCCAAAACATATCTTTCATTTTTCATCTACTATCATCACAAAGCTCTCAAAGCATCAATGGCATAATTCAAAATCATCATCAAATTCTGAAATTTAAGCATGGGTTTGATAAAACAAAAAGCACCGATCACAAAAACGTAGAAATCATAAAAACGTAGAAATCACAATCAAAAGGAGCCGAACCCTAAAAGATTTTATTCCTTTCTTATTTTCTTTGTATTTTCGGAAAAATGGTGAAAAGATGAAGCAAAAATCATGTTTTGTTTAATTAATAAACATTAATTCATCATTTATCAAAATAACCTCATTATAAACATTTAAAATCCACTAACCCTTGGCATATATGTCCATTCATAAATTCAATGGTCTAATATCAACATAAGGACCTCATTATTAATAAGCCATGTCAACTCGGCACTTATTCATGTAGCACATAACTTTTATATTTTCTGCGATTTAGTCCTTCTTTCAAATTGAGCACACAAACGATCAAATTTTCATACGAAACTTTCACACATGCTTAAACACATACTATAAACATGGAAAATAATATTAAAATATTTTTTTGACTCAGATTTGTGGTCCCAAAACCATTATTCCGACTAGGGTCTAAACCAGGCTATTGCACTAACTATTCAATTTTGTCTTTTTTGGTCACCAATTGACTAATGGTGGTAACTTTTAAATTTGTCATAATAGAAATTTTAACCCTCTAAATTTATAAATTATGTCAATTTAGTCTTGATTTAAAAAAAAAACTTAACCATCAACATTTACACATTGTGATTTTTATTTTATTTTTTGCAGTTTTGCTTTGTTTTTTTATGACATTGAAGGTTAATTTTAAAAGAATGAGAAAAGATGAAAATTATTATCTTGAATTTTTTGGTGTTTCGTTTTTTTATATTTCAATAAAATTTAATTGATAAATTTATTTTTTTAGCTTTTTAGGTAAAAAGGTCACAAAGAAAAGCAAAATTGACGAACTGAATTACTCAATTTGTAACTAGTGAGGGTTAGACTTTTTAGAATAAATACTAAATTGAAACAATATATAAATATCGAGGGCTGAAGTTGCTATTATGTCAATTTTAAACTATTCCACCGTTAGTCCGTTGGTGACCAAAAAAGAAAAAAAAATGAATAGTTGGTTGACTATTTTGTAACTTTTCATGGTTGGATGAAAAAAGAAATTATTAATAGTTGGGTGACTACTAGTGTAGTTTGCCCTTAAAAGTACATTAAAATATTTTAAAATTATTTATTTCATATTTAAAGAAACATAAAAATTTTAAACATATAATTATTTTGAAAAATAAAAAAATATGAAAAAAATAAAGGATATTTTTTTTGAAAAATATTTTAAAAATATAAAAAATTTCAAAATTCAATGTTATCTAAATTGGATTAGATTGGTTGGACCAGGAATCAATTGGGATATTAGTCTGGTGAGAGATGAAAAAGTCGGTTTTCCTATAAATCGAAACAAATTGGATGAATTGGGCTAAAAAACCTATTGAACTAGTCGTTGGACCGACTTTTATAATTTTAATATTTTTCTTTTAGATTTTTAATAATTTATTTGCTTTGAATCAATTGGACCAATCATTTTAGGATTTAGTTGGTCAGACTAGTTCGAAATTAGTTCAACTGCTTGTTCAATTGGTGTTTTAGTTCAATTCAACCAATTCGTACTAGTTCGTGGGTCAACTCATATTTTACCTCTCAATGGACCAATACCCCAACCCATTCCTAATTCAATAAATCTAATTGGTTGGTTGGTTCAACTTAAACAACATTTAATTTTGAACTTTTTTACATTTTTCAAATATTTTACATTTTTTTTATTTTTAAAAGGGTTTTACTTTTTCATATTCTTACTTTTTAAAAATATATATATTTTATTTTTTTTAAAAAGTACGATTTTTATTTTTAAGAAACAATTTTTAATTTCTATGCTTTTTATTTAAAATATGGAAAAAAATTAACTTTAAATTTTTATGCATTTTAAAGGGTAAGGATTAAATTGACAAAAAAATAAATGTTGAGAGTTAATTTTTTTTTTTTTGCATTAGATATCATTAACTTTAACGATAAAGTTAGACAAGATGATTTAAGATTTTTTAATTAGAAAAGTAGAAAGGCTTAATGCCTCAAACTTAAATTATAAATTTTGAAAAAAATATACGACCCTAGCAAATTTAAACTTTTTGTTTTTTAAATTGTTGGATGCAATCCCTGTTCCAGGCTTGGTTTTATGACTAGGAACGATTTCAATGGTTCCAGTGGGTTTTATGATCTCATGCATTTAGGAGTTTCAATACAGGCTATTGTTAATTTAAAGTTTGTTTGGATAACATAAAGTAATTAAATGAAAATGTAATTATTAATATAGTATTTTTTTATAGTTATGAAGAATTATAATTTCTTAAATGTATTTGGTTGATAAAATGTAATTACATTATAATTCTTATGTCATGTTTGGCCGTATAAATTGTAATTATACAATTTACAATTTATATTTTTAAAAAATATTAATTACTATAAAAAAATTATTAGTAAGATAAAAGCAATTTCTAAACAAGTAACAAAAAATAAAATAAAATCATCATATGTATTACATAACAACCCTTTTTTAGTGATGTCAGAAATGATGGTTTTCGAAACCCCATTTCCGATGATTAATTATGTAATTGTTTTAATATTACAAGGTTAGTATAAAGTTTAATTAGATTTTCGTCTTTCAATTTTTATCAATTGGGTAGTTAATTAAGATATATGAACTAAATTGTAAAAGTGATAAAAATTAATTACTATGAAATTTTAATTAATTGAAGGTTCAATTAGAAAATTGGACCTTGTGTCCAAATAGTGATGGTGGACAACCAACATCACTCTTAATTTATGCTTAAGATTAGTTAATTAAAATTAAATAAATTATTCGTAATTAATTAAAAGTTAATTAACATATAAAAGATAAATAAAATAAGTTACTTTCAAGTTCGACCATCTTCTTCACCGAAAGCATAGAAAAACAAATAAGGTTTCGATGTTTCAAGCTTTAATATTCCATTTGTAAGTTTTTAAGCTCATTTCTTGTTATTTTTATGTTTTTGAAGTCTCAAAAGTTTTGAGTTAGCTAGCACGTGTATCAACTTCTAAAACTGTTAAAGTTGTTGAAAGTTGTCATTGTTGAGTGCTTGATGAAATTAGTGTTAATTGTTAGATTTTAAGCTTAGATATGAAAAAAGGACTAGTTTGTAAAGTTTAATTGCTAGTTTTTGAACATAAGGAATAATGTGTATAAATTTCAAAATTGATGTTAAATTTCTAGAAATATAGACATTAGAGGGATGTAGAAGGATGGAATTGAGATCAGTTTTGAACTTGAGGCTAAAATTTGAAAGTTATAACAATTTTAGTTTTAGGGACTAAATTTGTAACACCCCAAACTCGGCCTAGACGTTATGGCTAAATTCGGAGATGTCACAAAGATTGGGTTTTGAAAATGGTTACGTCAAATCATTTCGATTCAGACAACTCATATTTGTTTATATCCGTTGTCGAATACGTTAATTAATTACTTTATCTACAAAATGAAATTTTGCAGTGGATGTTGTAGTAAATGTTATTTTCTTAAAATCCCATTCGTAAGTTTAGAAAGCCTTTGTTTTAATAAAAACCATGTTTTTAGCTAGTCGTCCCAATAAATTATTAAACGAAAAATCCAAATCCCAAAATTTAAGTCAACAATCTAGAGAGTTCAATTAATACAAAATCCCTAGAAATAACCCTTGAATAATAAAACCTTTAATTAAAATCAGTTCGTGGACTAGTGGTCACCGCAAGACGTCACTGCACCGATTCACCTAAGTCTGTAGATTACCTGTACAGAACAGACAAATATAAGTGAGTTTACAAAAACTCGGTGTGTAACCTAGCAAAAATAGACATGCAAAACATACAATAAACTCATATACAACCAGATGCAAATTTAGACTTATGTCCATTTCAGATATAGATAATAGAAACAGATATGCAAATATATAGAACAAATATAGTGAGTCCTACCCCCATCCTCTACACACGATCTCTGTCCATCCCATCATACCATGTGGGGTTAAAAACACCCACCAATCCTTACACACCAAATAGTGTCGATCTAACACATATCAGATAATGTGTAACCAAGCTGCTAGATGATAGGCGATGATTGCCATACATAACACTTCCTCCTCATATGCAAATCCCACCCGAAAACGAAATAAAGAAATCAGACACAGAAATAATAGATTTGACATGCTCAACATGCTTATACAAATAACAGGCATACAAATAGTATCCTACTCAAATTAGTCTATCAGAATATCATAACATACGAAGCCCTTACCGACCCTACGGTAGGCCCACAATTGATCGGAACGACCTGTGCAACCTTAGGGAAAATTTTAAAATTTTGGGCCCACACGCCCAATTGGCCTTACCCGTGTAGCCCACATGGTCTGGCCCAGAAACCACACAGCCGTGTGGCCTACATGCCTAATTTGGCCTAGCCCATGTGGCCCACATGGCCACACTCGCACCACACACGGCCATGTCCTGCGCACGGCCATGCCTTTGTCGACCACATGGTTGTGTCTCGCACATGGCGAACCACACAGCCAGGCACACGCTCGTGTAGCATCGACAGCAGGGTTTTTTAGCTTTCACCGAATCTCAGTTTTTTGTGTTTCAGATACACACCTAGTACGGTTCTGGTGTGAAAACACTCTCGAGACACATAGTACCTAAATTTGACAAACAAACTCACAAAATCAGTCTTAATCCCCAATTAAACCGAACCAAAGAAATCAACAACGAAAAATAATCAAGCATTCAACACAAACCCAATTTCTTGAGCGATTCCTACAACGATTCCACGAGAGGAGAACCCCGTCCTACTCGGTTTACTACTACCAAAATAGAGAAGAGGCTCGAAACGATAATTTGACAATAAAAAACTATCAAGCACTAGAATCCCACTTACCAACAACTAAGGGAAAACGAAGAAGAAAATTCTAGATATTCGACAACTGATTGAACACAAAAGAGGGAAGCACAACAAAAATGGACGTCAGTTCACTTCTCAGAATCCAACTCCACTAAAACTCTTTCAGAAAATCGAGCAAAAATAATACCCACGCTCGCGCAAGGATTTAAACACAATACCTCCAACACTAACTCCCTTACCACTCAAACTAGCAAGTTCGTTGTGATATGAATTTATAGGCAATTTAATATAAGCCAACTGAACAAAGATAAGGCTTGGATCCAAAAATAACAAAATTTGCAAATATGATGTTTGAACTCCAAACCTTATACATACACCCTGAACACCTAACCACTGAAGTAGACATATATTTGTGTCAAATATTTACAAAAGCAGAAATAAATTATTTAGGGCATTACAAAATTGAATAAAATGTAAAATTTTAGGGCCATTCAAATAATGAAATTGAATTGTTCCATGTGTATAATAAAAAATTATAAATTGTTTTCAATTAATAAAATTAATTGAATTATCCTTTAAATCAAGAAATAATAAATTTGATTATTAATAAAAGGAACTCTCACTTTGAGCAATATCATGTTGATAACATATTATAAAACTAAGAGAATTATAACAAGAGAGAAGAGTAGAAAATTAAAGGATGATTCAACTTTTACTTTGGAGTACAAAAAACTTATCCTTGCCCTTTATTTACAAGGCATCAATCACCATAGGTTACAAAAAGAGAATTAAGTGTTAGTGTGTGGGGATAAAATAAACTTATAAGAAATTAATGAAGGCTTCAAGGTGTGTATCAATGTTACAATCTTTAAGGTTCTATTCGCCCCCATCTATATTATGGTGTGCAAAAGATTTATTGGCAAATGGACCTTGAGGATATAATGAAGCCTAATGATTATCTATGTTTTGCACTTAAAAAAACAATCCACTAAGTATTAAGCGGAGCATAGCAAAAATATCATTTTCTATAAATAGTTTTTGCTGTAACTCTTTATAGAAAAATCTACGAATATAAAATATGATGAGAAAATAGAAAGAAACATTGTTCCTATGTTTTTGGGTGTGTCATACTAATGAAAGTTCACTCCTATTTATAGGAGGCCTCATGTCTCTTCATAGGGACATAATTACCTAAACGGATAGACATATCTTTAGCAATAAACATAATTATTCAATAGATATCTACTTAGATAATTATGACTATTGTTAATAATCAAGTAACATAATTTTTGGTTATTTATAAATTTTCATTTACAACTATTGGAACACTATATATTTTAAAAATGTTCCAACAATCTCCCCCATTTTCAAAATATTCTAGATTTTGATAATCTTAGAAATAAATTACATAAATAAAGGTGCCTTACGGTTGAAGCTCCACTTAGTGAAAACATGTTAAAGTTAATCAAAATTGTATGGTAGACTATGCTTTGAACCAACTATTCCATTTGATTAACCAAACACATCTCACACAAAGATTTTAACACCAATCAATGCACAGTATCCAAAAAGACTATTATAGCAACATGTATGTAGCCTATTTTCATGAGTGCTATTAGAGCCAAGCCCTTGAGCTCCTAGAAGCGGCCACACTTCCGTTCACATGGGTAGGTCCCATCAAGAGTGTTCCCTTAATTATAACACTCTAGCATATTTATGTAGCAGCCCGATTTAGGGCTTAGTTGGAATAGTGGTCTCGGTACCACAAATTTGAAGTTAAAAAGATTATTTTATTATTATTTTGATGTTCTATCATTGATATATTAGTGCATGAAAATTTTGGTGAGCTAATTTTAACATTTGTGAGCCTAATTGCGAAAAAGGACTAAATTGCATAAAGTACAAAAGTCTTAAATTGATAGCTAGGGGTGTTAAATAGTTAAAGAACCAAAATTGGGGTTTTTAAAGGGAAATTAATCTCTTTTTAAAAGTGCTTGGCCGGCCATAGAGTCAAAGAAAGGGGACAAAATCTTTAAGTTTGATGTGCTCGGTGACTTAATTTTGACTAAAAATAAAGAAAAGTTGTCATCTTTTATTTTCTTCTCCCATACACCACCTAAAATTTCAGCCATTTTTGGGGTTTAGGAGCTTCAAAATTTTTAGAAACTTCGAGCCCTCTCAAGTAAGTGATTTTGATAGTTTCTCTTAATGATTTTTACATTTTTAGACTCCTTAAAGCATAAGCTTTCAAATGAAGGGTCTATTTTGCAAAATGATTAAGAGTTTAGGGCTTTTCCATGAATGGATTTGTAGTGTTTTCTGAGTTTTTATAGAAGAAAATGAGTCCTAGTTGAGTTATAAACAACTTTTGTGAGAGGTGTTAGCATGAAAACACCTAAAGGGACTATTTTGCATAAGTTGCAAAATAGGTGATAAGTATGCAAAATAGCGGGATTTTGGAGTGGCTATAAGAGTAAAAAGAGTTTGGATAGGCCTGAAATACAATAAAATTAGATAAAAATCAATTTTTGAGCATACGGGAAAAATGGTTATTTTGCCAAGGTCTAGGGGCAAAATAGTCATTTTACCTAATATGTGAATTTTGGATTGCCTGATTTTATTTAGTGACTAAATGAGTGTATTTTGCTAATATAGATCAATATTTTCCAAATCCGAACCTAGATTGGGGGAAAGCCAAGCAAAACGACTAAACTAATCAGTCATGTACATTTTGTAATCTGAGGTAAGTTGTGCAACTACATTGCTAATTTATGTGTCGAATTGCATTTAAATTTAATATAGCATGAATTGCTTGATTGTGGACTTGAGAAAGTAGGATGACAATAGAGATAGTAGAGTTCCCTTTGAACATAGGAAATAAACCGGATGTTCATGCCGTGACATTAGGGTCACTTGTGTGAGCTAGTGTAAGACATGTCTGGGACATGCATCGGCCCCATTATGAGAGCCAGTCTAAGACCACGTCTGGGACATGGCATCGACATTGAGATGAGGGCTAGTGTAAGACATGTTTGGGACATGTATCGGCTAAGAGATGATAGTCAGTGTAAGACCATGTTTGGGACATGGCATCAACTTGAGCTATGAGCCAGTGTAAAACCATGTCTGGGACTTGGCATCGGCACTTAACCCATGTCTGAGGCTTAATGAATACCCAGTGATATTCCAAATGTTTAACGGTGAGTGTTATGTTCTTGAGCTGACGAGAAAAGTATAACCATGTTGTGAATGATACAGGTACCTAATTCTTACGTATGAGATTTGAGCTCAATATATATATAATGTGACTTGTATGGATGGTAGTGAGTAAGTTACACCTATGCCTACTTTGGTGTTATGAGCATGTTGATTATGAATAAATGTTGTGGTATGCTTATTTATATGCGACTTACTAAGCTTTATGCTTACTCCCTTTTCTTTCCTTTTCCTTTCAGTTCCGCTTAACTAGCTCAAGGATCACCAGAAGTCAGAGATATCGATCACACTATTAGTTGAAACAATCGGTATAGTTGGATTTATATTTTTGAATATGGCATGTATAGGGTTAAAACTTATTATTTTGAGTCTTTGAGAATTGGCCAAATGTTTTGGCTTGGGATAGATCCCACACTTAGATTAAGCAATGAAAGATGGCTAATATTTATTTTGAGTTTATAAAATATGCATCTTCATGGTTGAATGAATATCTATTGTGGCTGATTTGATTATGGAAATCATGCTTGATGTGGTTGGTTGGCATTTGCATGAAAATAGGTATGCAAGGGTGGCAATGAGTGTGACAGCCCTAAAGTGACCTTAGTCGGAAAGCGGTCTCGGGACCGCTAGACCGAGTCACCAAATTATTTGAATGTGATAATTATTGCCTAAAATATGTGAATATAAATGTGTGAAAGTTTTAAGCTTCGATTTAGTTAATTGCATGTGAATTTAGTTGATAGGACTTATGTGAGAAAATTTAGAAATGTGCTAGGCAAATGCAAGTGGCCTAATAGTGCATGTAATCAAAGGGGTGGACTTGCATGTCAATTTCCCCCCATTTAAGTACTAGTGGCCGGCCATGACAAGGGATGATGGGCAAAACATGTCATGAAACATGTTGTGTTAATGGAAAAATAAAATAAGAAGCATGGGTAATAAAGAAATGGAAAAAAAGAAAGAATGTGTGTGAGTGTTCCCCCCCCATTGCCATGAGTTGAAGAAAAGAAAAAAAAATTTGTTCATCCTTTTTCATTTCTTTTGGCCGAAAATTCTAAGGAAGGAGGAAGGAGTTCTTGCTTCATGTTTGGTTTGGAAGAGGATTAGGAGGAGGTTTGGCCATACTTGTATCTAGATTAAGGTATGTTTGAGGTTGTGCCATGAGATTCATGAATATTTTTAGTTGCTAGCTTGAGTTCTAATTAGCCCATGGTTCAAATCTTTGCTATGTCATGGGGATGATATTCGGCCTAGGTGGATTATGTGTTAATGCCATTGCATGCTAAATATGAAGCTTGTTAATGATACATGTGATGGTGGATTGATGACTCTTGGATTTTCCTTTTAGCATTTTTGAGTGAGACATTAAGTTCTTTGTTTAACCATGACCAAAATTGAAATGGTATGGTGTTGTGATGTATTCGGCCATGGTATATCCATAAGTATGATTTATGCTTATTGCATGGTAGGTAAGATTTGTGTTTTGGATTTATGTTCATGTTTAGTTATAATCAACTTTGAGATTCGGCTCTTGCACATATATATATGTTTGCACATGACGTATTGGTATGACATATACAATATCTCAAGGTATATATTTTCATATGATGGTGTTTCGGTTATGGAGTACATGATGGATGCGTATTGAGTTATAATATGTAATGCATTAGTTAGTAAAATGTATGCCATTTGTGTGTGGTATTGAGTATATAATTGGCCTCAACATAGACATGCATAATCGGCCACATGAATGAGTACATAGGTTGATGTGTTGTTCGGCCATAGGTAAGCATATTGAAGGCTTTATCTTGACTTAGAAAATTCGGCTAAGGAGAGTATTAACTAATGTGTTGAGTTTGATTCATGATTCCGTACATATGTGACTTTAATGTCTAATGAATATATGTGGGCCAAGTACATTGAGTTCCTCTTTTCGATGCTCAAATGATTAAATCAATTTATTTGTTAAATTAAGCTCAAGAGCAAAGGGGAACTAAATCCGATAAAGGGAAGGAAAAAGTGGCCGAATAGCCATCAGAATCGTTCGACAACATCCGAGGTAAGTTCTTGAGTAATAGATCTTAAATTATGATTTGATTAGATCATGTTTTAAGCAAATCAAAATCATGCTCTTTGTGTGTGGCTATTGAGCCGAAATTGCAAGAGTGATAAGTGTCTTGTGTTTGAGTTTTGCTAATGAAAATGAAATACGAATGTGTCATGATTTATTGTTCAATGTGCATGGTTATGAGAATGATGTCCGGGCTAAGTCCCGAAGGCTTTGTGCTAAGTGACCATATCCGGACTAAGATCCGAAGGCATTTGTGCGAGCTACTAATTCCAGGCTAAGCCCGAAGGCATTGGTGCAAGTTACTAAATCCGGGTTAAGTCCCGAAGGCATTTGTGCGAGTTACTATAACCGGGCTATGTCCCGAAGGCATTTGAACGAGTAGCTATATCCGGTTAAATTCTGAAGGTACGTGATTCGGGAATGAACGATCTTGCTGTAAAAAATTTCAGTTAATACGCTTGTAACATCCCAACATTGAGGTATGTTTCGTATGTGCTTTGAATTAGTTGAGCCCTTACAAATAAGTATTCGCTCAGTTGATAAATGAGCTACCGGCCTTTGGCTAAGTTGATCTTTGTGTATGAATATAAGGGCTGGTAATGTGAAGTAAGTATGATATTGAAAATTTGTGCATTTGAAATTATCTGTTTAGCTACATGAATGCTATACTTTGGTTGTGTCTAAATTCTTTGCTCAAAACTTACTAAGCATTTAATGCTTACTCCGTTTCTTTGATTCTCTGTTTTATAGATTTGGTTCTTCAGCTATCGGACTCGGGATTTTGAAGTCGAAGTCGCCCACACTATCAAAGCTCCTTTTGGTATACTTTTGGTTGAACTTTGAAATGGCATGTATAGGACCACCCTTTTGTTGTTGGTCATGAACCCTTCGGTATTGTGTAAATTTGGATAGCCATGCGAAAATGGCTTAAATATACTTTGATCATAGCATTATAGTCGTTTTGTATGTTGTCCGTCGAGAGGTATGGAAATGTTGGCAACGGTTAACCATGGGAATGGTTATTCATGATCACTTTTGATATATGTATGACAAACTCTAGTTGATCCATGAAGGATCATGAAATAGGTAAAGTTTACCTTAAAAATAGATGCTGGCAGCAGCAGTGATATGGATGTGAAAAATCACTAAAAATAGTAGGAATGGAATTAAATAGTGAATAAATTATGTAATCGAACCTTGATGAATCTCTTTTCATAGGAAAGTAACGAAACGTTCATATGAACAGTATATTATGAGATGCTAAAGTTTTTGTGAGACAGGGTCAGAACGGTTTCTGGATCTCCTGATATGACTTTGGAAATTCATTATAAATTAACCAGATACATTTAGAAGTCGTGCCATATATGTATAGATTCCTATTTGAGTCTAGTTTCTATGGAAACAAACGGCATCAGTATTGAAGCCCTGTACAGGGAGATATCCAAATCGTAATGTATGAAGGTCAATGTAGTCGCACCCTGTAACAGGGGAGACTTTAACTAATAAACTGTACTTATTGGCCTGACCAAAAATTTTAGAAATAAATATGTAGATGGACATATGAGTCTAGTTTCAGAGAAAAATTACGAAACTGATTTTCGAGTTTTAGAACTCAAGATATGATTTTTAAGGTGACAGTGACACAGTTAGCCAACTGCCTAGAAATTTTTAAAATGGACTGTAAAAGTAAATGAATTAAGTCGGTTAGCACCTCGTGTTCGACTCCGGCAACGGCCTCGGGTACGGGGTCTTACAATTTCATTGGTATCAGAGCTACGGTTTAGTCGATTCTAGGACTACCGTAATACGTTTGGGTCTAGCTATACATGCCATTATGTGATTAATTGATAGTGTGGTGATTTCTGACATTTGAATTTGTGTTTATTTATAGTAATGGATCCCGATCCCAACCGAGCGATAGCTGATGATGTCGAGAGTGTGGCGCCTGCTCCCGCACAAGGGACAGCGCCGGTGGACTCTCAACCTATTGCTAGCAATCCGAATGATGAGGCTAGGCAAGCTTTTTATAGCGTGATGAATGATTGGTTCAACCAAGACATTCGAACTAATACGGCTGTTCCACAACCTCCATTCCCGACTAATACAACCCCCGCACCTACAATACCTCCTGTAACTGACCAAATAAGGTCAAATATTTGACAGAATCTGAAAACACGGGGCTACTGAATTTAAAGCTACGGACAGCGATGATGCCGAGCAAGCTGAATTTTGGTTGGACAACACTATCCGGGTACTCGACGAGCTATCTTGCACACCCGATGAGTGCCTAAAGTGTACTATCTCCTTGCTACGTGATTCTGCCTACTATTGGTGGAATACGTTGACTTCTGTTGTGCCTAGAGAGCAAGTAACTTGGGAGTTTTTCCAAACTGAGTTTCGGAAAAAGTATATCAGTCAGAGATTCATTGACCAAAAACGGAAGGAATTTCTTGAACTCAAACAAGGTTCCATGTCGGTTACCGACTATGAACGAAAATTTGTGAGGCTTAGCCGGTATGCGCGAGAATGCATTTCTTCAGAAGCTATGATGTGTAAACGTTTCGAGGATGGACTAAATGATGATATAAAGCTGTATGTCGGCATCTTGGAAATCCAAGAATTTGTGGTACTTGTTGAGCAAGCTTGTAAAGCCGAGGAGCTAAGTATGGAGAAAAGAAAAGCTGATATGGGAGCAAAGGAGTTTCGTAAGAGGTCTTCGGGGAAGCCCTTCGCACAGTCATCGAAGAAATTTAGAGATGACTTAGGCCGGTCTAGGGAAACTTCGGGTTTCTCTAGACGAGATCGCGATCGACCCCCTGTGAGCACACGAGTCACTTCGGTCGCCAGTGTTGGAAATGATCGTCGGGACAGAACGGAATGTCGATATTGCGGTAAATGGCATTCGGGGAGTTATAGATTCCATGACCGCTCCTGTTACAAGTGCGGATCAGTTGACCACTTCATTAAAGATTGCCCGAGGTTGTCTGAACAGAATGTAAATCAGAGTGGGAAACCGGGTGCTACTACTGCTCGGGGTAGACCGTCTAGAAACACGGGCAATGCTAGTGGCGGTCAGAGAGGATCTAGAGATGCTACAACCAGATCTGAGGCTCGTGCGCCTGCTAGAGCTTATGCTATACGTGCCCGCGAGGATTCTTCTTCGCCTGATATTATTACCGGTACTTTTACTCTCTTTGATACTTATGTAATTGCTTTGATTGACCCCGATTCTACTCATTCTTGTATATGTGAAACCTTAGCATCCAGTAAGACTTTACCTATTGAGTCTACTGAGTTCGTAATTCGCGTGTCAAATCCCTTGGGTCGTTACGTGCTTGTCGACAAAGTGTGTAAGAAATGTCCCCTAGTAATTTGAGGTTCCTGTTTTCCGGCGGACTTGATGCTTCTGCCGTTTGATGAATTTGATGTTATTCTCGGTTTGGATTGGTTGACCGTGCATGATGCGGTTGTGAATTGCAAAAGCAAGACTATTGATTTGAGGTGCGCAAATAACGAAGTAATCCGAGTTGAGTCTACGGACTTGGATGGGCTGCCAGCTGTAATATCCTCAATGGTGGCTCAGAAATATGTAAGAAAGGGGTATGAAGCATACCTTGCGTATGTACTAGATAACAAGGAATTAGAAAAGAAACTTGAGTCGGTACCAGTAATTTGTGAATACCCGAATGTTTTTCCCGAAGAATTACCGGGTTTACCACCTGTTCGGGAAATAGAGTTTGGCATCGAACTGGTACCTGGGACCACATCGATTTCGATAGCTCCGTATCGTATGGCACCAACGGAATTAAAGGAGTTGAAAGCTCAGTTGCAAGAGTTGGTGGATAGAGGTTTCACTCGCCCGAGTTTTTCACCTTGGGGTGCACCAGTGTTGTTTGTGAAAAAGAAGGACAGAACCATGAGGTTGTGCATCGACTATCGTCAGCTTAATAAAGTGACAATAAAGAACAAATATCCGTTACCGCGTATCGATGATTTGTTCGATCAACTGAAGGGAGCCTCGGTGTTCTCAAAAATAGATTTGAGATCGGGCTATTATCAGTTGCGAATTCGAGATTCGGACATACCCAAAACTGCCTTCAGAACGAGATATGGTCACTACGAGTTCTTAGTGATGCCGTTTGGGCTCACTAATACCCCTGCGGTATTTATGGATTTGATGAATCGGATCTTCAGAGCATATTTGGATCGGTTCGTAGTTGTGTTCATTGATGACATCTTGGTCAATTCAAGAGATGAGACCGAACATGCTGAGCACCTGAGATTAGTGTTACAAATTTTACGGGATAAGCAGTTATATGCCAAGTTCAGTAAATGTGAGTTTTGGTTACGAGAAGTTAGCTTTTTGGGTCATGTAGTATCTGTATCGGGCATTCGAGTTAATCTGAGCAAAATTTCAGCCATACTTAACTGGAAGCCTCCAAGAAATATTACCGAAGTTCGGAGCTTCCTGGGGCTCACCGGTTATTACCGACAATTTGTAAAAGGTTTCTCGATGATAGCCACACCAATGACGAAGCTACTTCAAAAGGATGTTAAGTTCGAATGGACGGAGAAATGTCAGAAAAGTTTCGATCAACTAAAAACTTATTTGACTGAAGCTCCAATTTTAGTGCAACCCGAATCAGGGGAAGAGTTTGTCATTTATAGTGACGCATCCCTACTTGGGTTGGGTTGCGTATTGATGCAAGAAGGTCGAGTTGTGGCCTATGCGTCGAGACAATTGAAGCCACACGAGAGAAATTATCCGACCCATGATCTCGAACTAGCCGCCATCGTATTTGCTTTGAAAATATGGCGACATTATTTGTTTGGTGAGAAGTGCCATGTATTTTCGGATCACAAAAGTCTCAAATATTTGATGACCCAGCGAGACTTGAATCTGCGACAAAGGCGTTGGCTTGAGTTGTTGAAAGATTATGAGCTTGTCATTAATTATCACCCGGGAAAGGCTAATGTGGTTGCGGACGCCTTAAGCCAGAAATCACTGTTTGCTTTGCGAGCGATGAATGTACACTTGTCTGTTCTACCCGACAATGTGTTAGTAGCTGAATTAAAAGCCAAACCATTATTGATTCATCAAATTTGTGAAGCTCAGAAAGTCGATGATGAATTGGTTGCAAAATGGGCTGAGTGTGTTTCGAACAAGGAATCGGAGTTTCAAATTGATGATGATGATTGTTTGAGGTTCAGAAGTCGTTTGTGTGTTCCAAGGAATTTGGAACTCATTTCGATGATTCTGAACGAAGCCCATTGTAGCCGAATGTCAATTCACCCAGGGAGTACGAAAATGTACAACGATTTGAAACGTCGATTTTGGTGGCATGGTATGAAATGAGACATCTCCAACTTTGTTTCGAGATGTTTAATATGTCAACAAGTGAAAGCGGAACATCAAGTGCCTTCAGGATTACTTTAGCTGATCATGATACCCGAGTGGAAATGGGATCGAGTCACAATGGACTTTGTGTCCGGACTGCCATTGTCAGCAAGTAAGAAGGATGCAATTTAGGTTGTTGTTGATAGCTTGACTAAGTCGGCTCATTTTATCCCCGTGCGTACGGATTTTTCATTGGATAAACTAGCTGAATTGTACGTTTCTCAGATTGTGAGATTACACGGGGTACCGATTTCTGTTGTGTTGGATAGAGATCCAAGATTCACCTCGCGATTTTGGAAGAAATTCCAAGAAGCTTTGGGTACCAAGCTGCATTTTAGCACCGCTTTTCATCCACAAACCGATGGTCAATCCGAGCGGGTAATTCAGATACTTGAGGATATGTTGAGATGTTGCATCCTTGAGTTTAGTGGTTCATGGGAATGGTATTTACCATTGATTGAATTCGCTTACAACAATAGTTTTCAATCAAGTATTAAGATGGCACCTTACGAGGCTTTGTACGGGCGTAAATGCCGTACACCATTGTTTTGGACCGAGCTCGGTGAAAGTAAAATTTTCGGAGTGGATTTGATTAAAGATGCTGAACAGAAAGTAAAAGTAATCCGTGAAAGTCTAAAGATAACCTCAGATCGCCAGAAGTTGTACGCGGATCTGAAACGAAAAGACATTGAGTATCAGGTGGGAGATAAGGTGTTTCTTAAAGTTTCACCTTGGAAAAAGATACTCAGATTTGGGCGTAAGGGCAAATTGAGTCCGAGGTTCATCGGGTCATACGAAATATCCGAACGAGTCGGTCCAGTTGCGTATCGATTGATTTTGCCCCCTGAACTTGAAAAGATTCACGACGTCTTTCATGTTTCGATGCTTCGACGCTATAGATCTGATCCATCGCACATAATTATCCCATCAGAGGTTGAAATTCAAGCCGGTATGAGTTATGAAGAAGAACCGATGCGTATCCTAGCTCATGAAGTGAAAGAGTTGCGAAACAAAAGGGTTCCGTTAGTAAAGGTGTTATGGCTCAAACACGGGATCGAGGAAGCTACTTGGGAAACTGAGAGCTTGATGAAAGAACGATACCCAAACCTATTTACCGGTAAGATTTTCGGGGACGAAAATTTCTTAAGTGGGGGAGAGTTGTGACAGCCCTAAAGTGACCCTAGTCGGAAAGCGGTCTCGGGACCGCTAGACCGAGTCACCAAATTATTTGAATGTGATAATTATTGCCTAAAATATGTGAATATAAATGTGTGAAAGTTTTAAGCTTCGATTTAGTTAATTGCATGTGAATTTAGTTGATAGGACTTATGTGAGAAAATTTAGAAATGTGCTAGGCAAATGCAAGTGGCCTAATAGTGCATGTAATCAAAGGGGTGGACTTGCATGTCAATTTCCCCCCATTTAAGTACTAGTGCCCGGCCATGACAAGGGATGATGGGCAAAAAATGTCATGAAACATGTTGTGTTAATGGAAAAATAAAATAAGAAGCATGGGTAATAAAGAAATGGAAAAAAGAAAGAATATGTGTGAGTGTTCCCCCCCATTGCCATGAGTTGAAGAAAAGAAAAAAAAATTTATTCATCCTTTTTCATTTCTTTTGGCCGAAAATTCTAAGGAAGGAGGAAGGAGTTCTTGCTTCATGTTTGGTTTGGAAGAGGATGAGGAGGAGGTTTGGTCATACTTGTATCTAGATTAAGGTATGTTTGAGGTTGTGCCATGAGATTCATGCATGTTTTTAGTTGCTAGCTTGAGTTCTAATTAGCCCATGGTTCAAATCTTTGCTATGTCATGGAGATGATATTCGGCCTAGGTGGATTTTGTGTTAATGCCATTGCATGCTAAATATGAAGCTTGTTAATGATACATGTGATGGTGGATTGATGACTCTTGGATTTTCCTTTTAGCATTTTTGAGTGAGACATTAAGTTCTTTGTTTAACCATGACCAAAATTGAAATGGTATGGTGTTGTGATGTATTCGGCCATGGTATATCCATAAGTATGATTTATGCTTATTGCATGGTAGGTAAGATTTGTGTTTTGGATTTATGTTCATGTTTAGTTATAATCAACTTTGAGATTCAGCTCTTGCACATATATATTTATGGTTGCACATGACGTATTGGTATGACATATACAATATCTCAAGGTATATATTTACATATGATGGTGTTTCAGTTATGGAGTACATGATGGATGCGTATTGAGTTATAATATGTAATGCATTAGTTAGTAAAAGGTATGCCATTTGTGTGTGGTATTGAGTATATAATTGGCCTCAACATAGACATGCATAATCGGCCACATGAATGAGTACATAGGTTGATGTGTTGTTCGGCCATAGGTAAGCATATTGAAGGCTTTATCTTGACTCAGAAAATTCGGCTAAGGAGAGTATTAACTAATGTGTTGAGTTTGATTCATGATTCCGTACATATGTGACTTTAATGTCTAATGAATATATGTGGGCCAAGTACCTTGAGTTCCTCTTTTCGATGCTCAAATGATTAAATCAATTTATTTGTTAAATTAAGCTCAAGAGCAAAGGGGAACTAAATCCGATAAAGGGAAGGAAAAAGTGGTCGAGTAGCCATCGGAATCGTTCGATAACATCCGAGGTAAGTTCTTGAGTAATAGAGCTTAAATTATGATTTGATTAGATCATGTTTTAAGCAAATCAAAATCATGCTCTTTGTGTGTGGCTATTGAGCCGAAATTGCAAGAGTGATAAGTGTCTTGTGTTTGAGTTTTGCTAATGAAAATGAAATACGAATGTGTCATGATTTATTGTTAAATGTGCATGGTTATTCGAATGATGTCCGGGCTAAGTCCCGAAGGCTTTGTGCTAAGTGACCATATCCGGACTAAGATCCGAAGGCATTTGTGCGAGTTACTAATTCCGGGCTAAGCCCGAAGGCATTGGTGCGAGTTACTAAATCCGGGTTAAGTCCCGAAGGCATTTGTGCGAGTTACTATAACCGGGCTATGTCCCGAAGGCATTTGAACGAGTAGCTATAACCGGTTAAATTCCGAAGGTACGTGATTCGGGAATGAACGATCTTGCTGTAAAAAATTTTAGTTAATACGCTTGTAACATCCCAACATTGAGGTATGTTTCGTATGTGCTTTGAATTAGTTGAGCCCTTATAAATAAGTATTCGCTCAGTTGATAAATGAGCTACCGGCCTTTGGCTAAGTTGATCTTTGTGTATGAATATAAGGGTTGGTAATGTGAAGTAAGTATGATATTGAAAATTTGTGCATATGAAATTATCTGTTTAGCTACATAAATGCTATACTTTGGTTGTGTCTAAATTCTTTGCTCAAAACTTACTAAGCATTTAATGCTTACTCCGTTTCTTTGATTCTCTGTTTTATAGATTTTGGTTCTTCAGCTATCGGACTCGGGATTTTGAAGTCGAAGTCGCCCACACTATCAAAGCTCCTTTTGGTATACTTTTGGTTGAACTTTGAAATGGCATGTATAGGACCACCCTTTTGTTGTTGGTCATGAACCCTTCGGTATTGTGTAAATTTGGATAGCCATGCGAAAATGGCTTAAATATACTTTGATCATAGCATTATAGTCGTTTTGTATGTTGTCCGTCGAGAGGTATGGAAATGTTGGCAACGGTTAGCCATGGGAATGGTTATTCATGATCACTTTTGATATATGTATGACAAACTCTAGTTGATCCATGAAGGATCATGAAATAGGTAAAGTTTACCTTAAAAATAGATGCTGGCAGCAGCAGTGATGTGGATGTGAAAAATCACTAAAAATAGTAGGAATGGAATTAAATAGTGAATAAATTATGTAATCGAACCTTGATGAATCTATTTTCATAGGAAAGTAACGAAACGTTCATATGAACAGTATATTATGAGATGCTAAAGTTTTCGTGAGACAGGGTCTGAACGGTTTCTGGATCCCCTGATCTGACTTTGGAAATTCATTATAAATTAACCAGTGATATTTAGAAGTCATTCCATATATGTATAGATTCCTCTTTGAGTCTAGTTTCTATAGAAACAAACGGCATCAGTATTGAAGCCCTTTACAGGGAGATATCCAAATCGTAATGCATGAAGGTCAGTGTAGTCGCACCCTGTAACAGGGGAGACTTCAACTAATAAACTGTACTAATTGGCCTGACCAAAAATTCTAAAAAAAATATGTAGATGGACATATGAGTCTAGTTTCAAGGAAAAATTACGAAACTGATTTTCTAGTTTTATAACTCAAGATATGATTTTTAAGGTGACAGTGACACAGTTAGCCAACTGCCTGGAAATTTTTAAAATGGACTGTAAAAGTAAATGAATTAAGTCGGTTAGCACCTCGTGTTCGACTCCGGCAACGGTCTCGGGTACGGGGTCTTACAATGAGGCTTGGTAAATAGCCTTATATTGTCCACACGGGTAGGCACACGGGCGTGTGTCTAGCCCGCGTGTGACACACGGTTAGCCACATAGGTGGGTGGTCCTGCCTTTTGTCCCTTGCACGTAAAGAAAAATTTCAAGTCAGTATGCATGATAATAAACACACAGGCAGGGACACGGCTATGTGTCTCAGCCTTGTGGAAGACACGGCCTAGTACACGGGCGTGTGCCATGGCCGTGTGATATTCTGGGGTTGCTGACGTCAGAAATAGAATACCCAAGTTTTTGTACACGGGCTAAGACACGAGCGTGTTGTGGCCGTGTGAGAGACATCGGCCATTGACACGGGCGTGTGTCTGGCTTTGTGAAAACCCCTTTAGGTGTGATTTAGAATTTAATTCCACACGGGTGTGGGGCACAGGCGTGTTATCCTCCCACACGGGCGTGTTACCCTTCTACACGGACGTGTGCCCTGTTTTAAAGGCAAATTTCTTAAGGTTGCTTTAAGGACCCAGAATGGTTCCGAATAGTTTTCAATGGTCGATTTGGGGTTCATAGACCCATAATAAGAAGTTTAAGGTAGAAATTGAAAAAGTTTTAACTTGGACCAAGTCTTAGTGACTTGAGATTATTCCAATGCATGTGATCAAGTTAGGTAATGCCTTGTACTCCGCTCCAGCATGGATTACGGGTGTAGGGTGTTACATTTAGTGGTATCAGAGCTATGGTTTAGTCAGTTCTAGGACTAACCTAGCGAGAGTATGAGTCTAGCAATAAATGCCATAGTTGTATGTTGATAGTGTGACGAATTCTGACGATTATAAATTATGCTTTTATATAGTAAATGGATCCTAATGGAGCCACGGTGGATGATGTTGAAGGTAATGTGCTAGCTCCCATTAAAGGGACCGCACCAGTTGAGAGCGAGCCCGTGACTATGGGCTAAGGCGGAGGTGCTAGAGAAGCCTACCTCCGAATGATGGATGCTTGGTACACAGAGTTCATTCTTGTGAACCCGAACACTCCACCTCCCCTACCTCTTTCGATTCTTCAGTATACCTCGGTAGCTCCGTAATGTGCGGATATGGTTAGGAAGGAGAAACCTCTAATAGACAAGATTCAAAAGCAAAGGGCTGAGGAATTTCGGGCTAATATAGATGATGACCTAGAGAGGGAAGAGTTTTGGCTTGAAAATACCATAAGGGTATTCGATGAACTATCATGCACACTTGAAGAGTGCGTGAAGTGTGTCGTGTCACTTCTACGGGACTCAGCTTATTAGTGGTAGAATGCTCTCGTGTCAGTTGTACCGAGAGAGAGAATAACATGAGAGTTTTTCCAAGAAGAGTTCCAGAAAAAGTATATTAGTCAAAGATTCATAAATCAAAAGAGGAAGGAGTTTCTAAAGTTGAAGTAAGATCGAATGTCAGTGATGGAATATGAGTGGGAATTTGTGAGGCTCAGCAAGTATGGGTGGGAATGCATATCTATAGATGCCACCATGTGTAAAAGGTTTTAGGATGGCCTCAATGAAGACATCTGAGTGTTTGTTGGCATTTTAGAGCTATGGGAATTTGTAGCCCTTGCCTAAAGAGCCTATAAGGCCAAAAAGTTTATTAAAGAAAAGAGGAAAGCGAATTTTGAGATACGGGATTCAAAGAAGAGACAGATGGGGAAATCACATCAATCCTCATCTAAGAAATCAAAAGAATTCTCTACCCGATCGAATGCTTCGGTGGGGTATTCAAATAGAAATAAGAACCAGCAGAAACACAACATCTGAAGCCCAGACCACTTCGGTCGCGAGTGTCGGCAGTGCTCGACCAAATAAACCGGAGTGCTCGCAATGTGGAAGACGTCACTTCAGTGAGTGCCATAGAAACGAAAAGGGCTGCTTCAAGTGTGGGTCACTAGACCACTTTATCCGTGATTGTCCTGAAATAAAAAAGAGAGAAATAAAGCAATAAGTGAAGGCAAGTAGTGCACCATTTAGGGGTAGACCACAAAAGAATCCCGGGAGTGGGGCTAGCAGTAGGGGTACGGCAAGAGATACCGCAGTGAGGTCTGAGGGTAGAGCACCTGCAAGGACTTATGCTATACGAGCCTGGGAAAAGGCAGAGTCTCCCGATGTAATCACGGGTACCTTTTCTATCTATGATATATATGTTATTGCTTTAATTGACCCGAGATCTACCCACTCTTATATTTTTATGGAATTGATACCTCATACGAGTATGTTAGCAGAGTCCATTGAGTTCGTAATAAAGGTATACAATCCTTTAGGCAAGCATGTATTAGTGGACCAAGTGTGTAGAAATTGCCCTTTGACAATTAGATGTCACTGTTTTCCGGCTAACTTGATGTTATTGTCATTTAATGAATTTGATGTAATCCTTGGGATAGACTGGTTGGCTTCTCATAGTGTTGTAGTGGACTGTGGGAGAAAATTTATTGAGTTGAAATGTGAAGATGGGAATGTTCTTCGGGTTAGACCAGATGAGTCAGATAAATTGCCTGCAATAGTATCGTCTTTGATTACTGAAAAATATTTGAGAAAATGATATGAGGCTTACTTAGCATTTGTGCTGAATACTCAAGTGACTGAGTTGAAGATTGAGTCAGTGTCGGTAGTTTGTGAGTTTGCAAATGTGTCCCGGAGGAGTTACCCAGATTATTTCCAATGAAGGAAGTTGAATTTGGAATTGAGTTGGTCCCCGGTACGACACCCATATCGATTGCTCCGTATAGGATGGCTCTAACAGAGTTGAAAGAGTTGACAGCACAGTTGCAAGAGCTAACGGATAAGGGCTTTGTGAAATCGAGTTTTTCACCCTGGGGTGCTCCGGTACTTTTTGTGAAGAAGAAAGATAGGTTGATGAGGTTATGCATCAACTACAGGCAGCTCAACAAGGTAACAGTGAAGAAAAAATATCCCTTGCCAACGATACTTGTTTGATCAGTTAAAGGGAGCCATGGTATTTTTCAAGATTGACCTGAGGTTCGGATATTACCAATTAAGGGTTAAAGAGCAAGATGTCTGAAGACTGCATTTCAGACAAGATACAGACATTATGAGTTTCTTGTCATGCCCTTTGGTTTGACTAATGCCCCGACGGTGTTTATGGATTTGATGAACAGTATTTTCCAACCGTATCTAGATAACTTTGTCGTCTTCTTTATTGATGACATATTGGTTTATTCATGTGACGAGAGCGAGCATGCGGAGCATCTAAAAGTTATGTTACAAACCTTGAGAGATCAGCAGTTATATACCAAGTTTAGTAAGAGTGAATTTTGGCTTAAAGAGGTTGGATTTCTAGGGCACATTGTATCAGGTGATGGGATCAGAGTTGACCCAAATAAGATCTCTGCTATTGTAGAGTGGAAACTGCCGAAGAATGTAACTAAAGTTTGAAACTTTTTGGGTTTGGCTGGATACTACAGACAGTTTGCAGACGGATGTTCTATGATAGCTATACCAATGACAAGATTGCTGCAAAAAGATGTCAAGTTTGAATGGACAGAAAAATGCCAACAAAGTTTTGAGCAATTAAAGGCTTTGTTGACTGAAGCACCAGTATTAGTGCAACCGGAGTTAGGAAAGAAATTTGTGATATATAGCGACGCCTCCTTGAATGGTTTGGGGTGTGTACTCATGCAAGAAGGCAAGGTCATAGCCTATTCCTAGAGACAACTAAAGCTACACGAGAGAAATTACCTAACCCATGACTTGGAACTAGTAGCTGTAGTGTTTGCGTTGAAGATTTGGAGACACCATTTGAATGGCGAGAAATGTAGGGTATTCACCAACCATAAGAGCTTAAAGTACTTGATGACTCAAAAGGATTTGAATTTCCAGCAACGCTGATGGTTAGAGTTGTTAAAGGATTACAAGTTGATTATCGACTACCATCTAGGAAAGGCGAACGTCGTCGCAGATGCATTGAGTAAAAAATCATTATTTGCGTTGAGAGCAATGAATGCCAATATGGCTTTGTCTGATGATGGTTCAGTTCTAACAGAGTTGAGAGCTAGACCGATGTTTCTTCAAGAGATTCGAGAAGCTCAGAAAGGTGATGAGAATTGCAAGCCAAGAGAATTCAATGTGAGTCAGGAATTAAATCAGATTTTCGTATTAGTACCGATGGATGTATGATATTCAAAGATAGAGTTTGTGTACCAAAGAACGATGAGCTTATTTGGAAGATCCTGAAAGAGGCACATATTGGTTGTTTGTTCGTCCACCCGGGTAGTGTGAAAATGTGTAACGACCTTAACAAAATGTATTGGTGGTCAGGTATAAAAAGAGACATTTCTGAGTTCGTCTCCAAGTGCCTAGTATGTCAACAAGAACATCAAGTACCTTCCAGTCTACTTCAGCCTATCATGGTCCCAGAGTGGAAGTAGGAACGGATCACTATGGACTTTGTGATGGGTTTGCTAGTATCCCCAAAAAAGAAAGATGCAGTATGGGTTATTGTGGATACGCTAACAAAGTCGGCACATTTCATACCAGTGCGTACCGACTACCCCCTTGAGAGACTAGTCGACTTGTACATTTTCGAAATTGTGAGACTGCATGGGGTGCCCATATCTATTATTTCAGACAAAGACCTGAGATTTACCTCGAGGTTTTGGAAAAAGTTACAAAAGGCATTAGGAACAAAGTTGAGTTTTAGCACAGCTTTTCATCCACAAACCGACGGACAGTTAGAGAGGACATGTTACGGTGTTGCGTCCTTGAGTTCCAAGGTAATTAGGAAAAGTATCTACCGTTGGTTGAAATCGCCTATAATAAAAGTTATCAGACAAGTCTTAAAACGGCGCCCTATGAGGCTTTATATGGACGAAAATGTCGAACGCCCTTATATTGGAATGAACTGAGAGAGAGTCAGATTCACAGGGTCGATTTGGTCAAAGAAACTGAAGAAAAAGTTAAAATGATTCGTGACTGCTTGAAATTCGCCTCAGATAGACAGAAATCATATGCTGATTTGAAACGAAGGGAAATTGAGTTTCAAGTCAGTGATAAAGTATTTTTGAAAGTATCTCCGTGGAGAAAAGTTCTCAGATTTGGTAGAAAAGGGAAGTTGAGTCCTCGTTTCACAGGACATTATGAGGTTAACGAGAAAGTAGGACTAGTTGCCTACCGATTGGATTTGCCACCAGATTTGGAGAAGATTCACAACATGTTTCATGTGTCCATTCTACATCGATATAGATCAGACCCTTCACATGTGATTGAGCCGACAGAGGTTGAAATTCTTCCGGACATGACTTATAGCGAAGAGCCGGTCAGAATTTTAGCCTGGGAAGTCAAACAATTGAGAAATAAGAGTATAGCACTTATGAAAGTTTTATGGCATAGGCATGGAGTCGAGGAAGCCACATGGGAATTCGAAGAGTCTATGAGAGAGCAGTACCCGAACTTATTCACCGATAAGATTTTCGGGGACGAAAATTCCTAAGGGGGGAGAAATGTAACAGCCTGATTTAGGGCTTAGTTGGAACACTGGTCTTGGGACCACAAATTCGAAGTTAACAAGACTATTTTATTATTATTTTGATGTTCTATCATTGATATATTAGTGCATGAAAAATTCGGTGAGCTAATTTTAACGTTTGTGAGCCCAATTACGAAAAAGGACTAAATCGCATAGAGTGCAAAAGTCTTAAATTGATAGCTAGGGGTGTTAAATAGTTAAAGAACCAAAATTGAGGGTTTTTAAAGGGAAATTAATCTCTTTTTAAAAGTGCTTGGCCGGCCATAGAGTCAAAGAAATGGGACAAAATCTTTAAGTTTGGTGTGTTAGGTGACTTAATTTTGACTAAAAATAAAGAAAAGTTGTCATCTTTTCTTTTCTTCTCCCATACGCCACCGAAAATTTCAGCCATTTTTGGGGTTTAGGAGCTTCAAAATTTTCATAAAATTTGATCCCTCTTAAGTAAGTGATTTTGATAGTTTCTCTTAATGATTTTTACATTTTGGACTCCTTAAAGCATAAGCTTTCAAATGAGGGGTCTATTTTGCAAAATGATTAAGAGTTTAGGGTTTTACCATGAATGGATTTGTAGTGTTTTCTGAGTTTTTATAGAAGAAAATGAGTCCTAGTTAAGTTATAAACAACTTTTGTGAGAGGTGTTAGCATGAAAACACCTAAAGGGACTATTTTGCATAAGTTGCAAAATAGGTGATAAGTGTGCGAAATAGTGGGATTTTGGAGTGGCTATAAGAGTAAAAAGAGTTTGGATAGGCCTGAAATATAATGAAATTTGATAAAAATCAATTTTTGAGCATAAGGGCAAAATGGTCATTTTGCCAAGGTCTAGGGAAAAATAGTCATTTTACCTAATACGTGAATTTTGGATTGCCTGATTTTATTTAGTGGCTAAATGAGTGTATTTTGGTAATATAGATCAAGATTTTCCAAATCCGAGCCTAGATCGGGGGAAAGCCAAGCAAAACGACTAAACCAACCAATCGTGTACATTTTGTAATCCAAGGTAAGTTGTATATGAATAATGCAACTACATTGCTAATGTATGTGTTGAATTACATTTAAATTTAATATAGCATGAATTGTTTGATTGTGGACTTGAGAAAGTAGGATGATAATAGAGATAGTAGAGTTCCCGTTGAACATAGGAAATAAACTGGATGTTCATGCCGTGACATTAGGGTCACTTGTGTGAGCTAGTGTTAGACATGTCTAGGACATGCATCGGCCACATTATGAGATCCAGTGTAAGACCATGTCCGGGACATGGCATCGACATTGAGACGAGGGCTAGTGTAAGACATGTCTGGGACATGTATCGACTAAGAGATGATAGTCAGTGTAAGACCATGTTTGGGACATGATATCGGTACTTAACCCATGTCTGAGGCTTAATAAATACTCGGTGATATTCCGAATGGTTTAACGGTGAGTGTTATGTTCTTGAGCTAACGAGGAAAGTATCATCGTGTTGTGAATGATACAGGTACCCAATTGGTACGTATGAGATATAAGCTCAATATATATATAATGTGACTTGTATGGATGGTAGTGAGTAAGTTACACCTATGCCTACTTTGGTGTTATGAGCATGTTGATTATGAATAAATGTTGTGGTATGCTTATTTATATGTGATTTACTAAGCTTTATACTCACTCCATTTTCTTTCCTTTTTCCTTTCAGTGCTTCCTAACTAGCTCAGGGATCACCAGAAGTTAGAGATATCGATCACACTATCAGCCGAAACAATCGGTATAGCTGGATTTATATTTTTGAATATATCATGTATAGGGTTAAAACTTATTATTTTGAGTCTTTGAGAGTTGGCCAAATGTCTTGGCTTGGGATAGATCCCAAACTTAGTATTGAGCTATAAAAGATGGCTAATATTTATTTTGAGTTTATAAAAGATGCATCCTCATGGTTGAATGAATATCTATTGTGGCTGATTTGATTGTGGAAATCATGCTTGATTTGGTTGGTTGGCATTTGCATGAAAATAGGTATGAAAGGGTGGCAATGAGGCTTGGTAAATAGCCTTATATTGTCCACACGGGTAGGTACATGGGCATGTGTCTGGGCCACGTGTGACACACGGTCAGCCCCACAGGCATGTGGTCCGACCGTGTGTCCCCTGCACGTAAAAAAAAATTCAAGTCAGTATCATGATAGTAAACACACGTGCAGAGACACGACCGTGTGTCTCAACCGTGTAGAGGACACGGCCTAGTACACGGGCGTGTGCCATGGTCGTGTGATATTCTGGGGTTGCTGACGTTAGAAATAGAATACTCAAGTTTTTGCACACGGGCTAATACACGAGCATGTCGTGGCCGTGTGAGGGACCCGGGCCATTGACACGGGTGTGTGTCTGGACGTGTAAAAACCCTTGTAGGTGTGATTTAGAATTTAATTCCACATGGGTGTGGGGTACGTGTGTGCTACTCTCCCATACGGGCCTGCTACCCTTCCACACGGGCTTGTGCCCTGTTTTAAAGGCAAATTTCTTAAGGTTGGTTTGAGGACCCGGAATGGTTTTGAATAGTTTTCAACGGTCAATTTGGGGCTCATAGACCTATAATAAGAAGTTTAAGGTAGAAATTGAAAAAGTTTTAACTTGGACCAACTCTCGGTGACTTGAGATTATTCCAATGCATGAGATCAAGTTAGGTAATGCCTTGTACTCTGCCCCAGCATGGATTGCGGGTATAGGGTGTTACAATTTATGTTATGGGTTTATTAAAAGTACAATACTCTCATCCTTTTGTTTATCATTGAGGGTACCTAACACTTTTTTCTCTTAGGATGATATATTACATATTATTTTATAGTATTAGCAATCACATACTGATGATGTACTTGTTTCATTGAAATCAAAACTTGATGTTGTACAAAGTATTGAATTGAGTTTCCATCATGGGTGACTGAAATATTATAGGCTTGTACCTCATCCCTAAATTTCCAAAATTTAAACATAGTTATGTTAATTATCTATACCACATGGTGAAACTTTATATTTACTTGTGTCTTGAAAATTCATAAGACCAACATCCCCATCATGTTCAATTACTCATTCTTTCACAAAATAATGATATCAAGGAGATCATTTCTATTATTGTCAAATTACAGTGATTACTTTATATTTTCTTATCTTGACAATTTCACATTTGATTACTTTATTTATTTCTTGACATCTGATAAATTAATTTCACAATCATCAAATATATGAAACCATACATCATGTCTTTTTTACCAAGTTGTAAAGAGGCCTCAAATCCTTTGGTGAAACTCAATAACATATTTGTAATTTACGATAGCTTCTTTTCAAGCTCAATACATAACTCTAGAACTTTTTTACATTCATAGTCAAATTTAACACACCACATATATACAAGGGTGTAACATATACTCATATTAGAGGACCATCATTTGTCCAATTAAATGACCATAAAATCACACATTTATTCACCCTTCACCATGGACATTACCATTTATTTTATGACTATGATCAAAATAATGTCCACCATGTAAATGGGTCAAATAACATTCGTATTGCTATTTTATACTCACCAGATCTTTGGTTTATGACGTCCAAAGTAAATTTCAAATTTTACTAAATCTAAAATTTTTATAGAACCACGAGATTATAGATCATATCCAAGCCATATATAATAAAAAACTAAATGCACCATCGTAAATATGCACAATATGGTCTCAATTTCAAATATATGATTATCACGTTATATATTCTCCCTAGAAGATTTCATAGAAAAATAGTGATCTTATGATATAATTCAATGATTTCCACCATTCTACATTGACTAGAAAAATTAACCATGCATATGACTTATTTCATTTCTAGTCAAAACCACTTCTAGTCCAAACTTTATAACATAGAATAAAAAATGTTCAATCATATATAAAACCCATTTAACTTAAGGTTATTTAACAAAAAACAACAACCAAAATTATTTATATTATCTGATCATCTACAAACTTTCATTTTTATCAATGAAAATGATTTCTCATCAATATCATCCAAATGCTAGTTATTAATATCATGATTTAAATAAATAAATAATATCATATCTCAAATTAAATATGTATCATAAAAAAGAAATAATATTTTTGTACTAAAAGTTTCACTCACAAATCAGATGGAATAAATTAAATTTCAATTCTCCAAATTTATTTCCTAATTATAATGCACCAAAAGATGTCTAAATGAATCTTTAAAACAATATCACTGTTCAAGTTGTAAATTTTTTATTTCAAAAAATCATTTCTACCCAACCTTTTGAAAGTAATATTAGATTCAATAACACAACCTGTTGGCTTAGGAAGGTTTTCCTAAATGTTCATAATGCTTCTATTGGATAAAAGGTTGTTCAACTAATGTTTGAACCATGTCAGCAACACCGTTAACCCATATCTATCGTCGGAATAGGGTTACGAGGCATTACCGGATAATACACATCATTCACATACATTTACGCATTCATAATTAATATCCACTCAAGTCATCCACATTGTCCCTTATAAGGTCCTACGAGATTTTAAAACATGTTTAAAAGTGGTTTGGGACTAAACTGATAACAAATGTAAACTTTGAGAAACTTAGAAAATTTTCATACATTTAAGGGTCACACGCCCATGTGAATAGGCACACGGCCAACCAAACACGCCCGTGCCACAGGCCGTGTGAAAACAGGGCATACATACTAACTTGCACTACTCGACTAGAGACACGCCCGTGTGCCTTGGCTGTGAGAAATTTGAGGGGGTTACTGCCTTGGGTCACACGGCCGGCCACATGCCCATATGCCAGCCCATGAGCCACACACGGCCAGTAGACACGCCTGTGTGTCTAGGCCATGTCAAACCTGTAGGGTATATTAACTTAACTCGAATGGGTATCCCAGGGGACACACGCTCGTGTACCAAGGCCATATGTCACACACGGTCGAGCCACGCACCCGTGTGCTCAGCCGTGTGGAGTGAAAATAGGCTTGGTAAAAGCCACAATTCTCACCCTCTTCAAGCATACCTATACCACGTAAAATTTGCACCATTTTATACATATATAAGCAACCAAAGCATGTTATTTCATACACATTTCATGCCATCTATCGTCAACCATTTCAAATACTAAATTCCATATTTAAAACATACTAAATCATTATGCCAAAATCATCAAAGCTTAAATAAGTACCAAATGCATTTCCTTATCAACTTATCAACTATTTCATGTCACAAAACATACCATATCATCATCTCAAAGTCAAACTAAAATATACCAACTTCCAAGCAATAATACTCCAACTTACAACTATCCAAAAGAGCAACCATATAACCATACCAAACAGGCCAACACATAAGGCATTATATACATCACATATATCACTTCTCAAACACATAATTTAAGCCAACTTAAATGGCCAAATACATACCAACATTTACAAGCCAAATCTCATGGCTCAAAATCATAACTCAAAACATATCAAGATAACACTAGCCTATACATGCCATATACCATATATACAAAGCTCCAAAAGTACCAATGAGATGATCAATAGTGTGATGACGTTTCCCAACGATCCCCGAGTCTGAGCTAGCTTCGATAATCTATAAAATAGTGAAAAATAAACACAGTAAGCTTTAAAAGCTTAGTAAGCCATATAAAAATAAAGTCATCATATGAATATTTGCATATCAATTCAAATATGCTAAGCATAGCTAAACACATACAAGTTCACAAACCTTTCTCATTGAACACATATTCAATATCTTAATTGCATTCATCAAATATTTCCCCTTTTCAATACTTGTATGGATCTCGTACATACCTGAGTCATGTATCTCATTCACACATTCTTTATCAACTTGACTTTGCCCGATGAACCATTTTGGAATTCTTAAGGATACTCGGAAATCACATAAGCTCACACAATGCCAAATCCCAGATATGGTCTTACATGTTATCACATATCGAAGCCACTGTCCCAGACAGGGTCTTACATGAAATCATAATACGATGCCAATGTCCCAGACATGGTCTTACACGTAATCACAATACAATGCCAATGTCCCAGAGATGGTCTTACACGTATTCACATCTCGATAACCTAATGTCATGACATTCGTATCCTATACTATTCCTAAGGTTTGTACGGGACTTTCAGATGTAACTCTGTCGATTCTTGCTCGTAATTGCTCATTCAAAATTTATAATAATTCAATGACAAATAAACACATATAATTCAATTTAAAGACATTTATTTTCATATGAACTTACCTTAGTCGTAGAAATAACGAAACTAGCCGATTAACCGAGTACTTTGTTCTTGCCTTGATCTAAGTCCGATTTCTTTCATTCTTGATCTATATATATTCAAAATTAATCCATTTAATCACCAAATCAATCAATTTAGTCTTTAAACACATATTTAATCCAATTTGCACTTTGGCCCTAAATTTTCACATTTCTTACAATTTAGTCCCTATTTCATAAAAACACAATTTACAACAATTTCAATTTAAACCCAAACTAGCCGAATTTTTATAGGCTCCTTAACAACCCATATTTATTAATATTTTACACATTAATAACACATTTTCATCTTTTCACAAATTAACCCCTTTTATGCAATTTCACTAAAAATCACTTTACAAAATATGATAATCTATCATCAAAAATTCATATTTCATCATCAAATACCAAAGTACACAATAACTCATCAATGGAAACTCTCAAAATCTTTAACAGTTTTGAAAATTAAGACACGGGCTAGCTAGTACTCAAAGCAACGGTCACAAAAACATAGAAATCATCAAAAACTAAGCTCAAAACATACCTCAATCAAGCTATGCAAGTGCTGAATATCAAAGCCCTGTTTTAGCTTTCTTCTTTGCTTCATTCAGCCATAAAAGATGATAAAATGGCCACCATTATGTTTTGTTTTAATTTAATTAACCTTATTTCACTAATTACTATTTTAACCTTATATTATAACATTAAAAATCACTTAATGGATGACAATATTTGTCCATTCCATTAACCAAAGGTCAAATAACCACTTAAGGACTTACACATTCAAATTTCATAGCAATTAAAGCACTTTAAAAAGTAGAATGCAACTTTTGCATTTTACGCGATTTAGTCCTTTTATCAAATTAAGCATCCAATTGATAAAATTAAATCATGAAACTTTCACACATACATGCCATCATGCTGTAAACACATAAAATAATATTAAAATAATTTTTTGACCCCATATTTGTGGTTCTGAAACCACTATTCCGATTTAACTAAAATCGGGCTGTTACAATGTCATCACCATTCACAATAAAAATATTATTTCGGTCCATTAGTAGATCATTTCCTAACCGTGCATTTTCATTTCATCCATGCATTCCATCCATCTTTCTTTTTTTCTCTCTTACACTATATATAATATATATTATATAATTTAATACCAATCATAATCATGCATCTTAAAATGACATGCATACAATGAACTAGCATTTGATTTTTATCAAGTAATTGATGCATAAGACACCCACATATTTTGCATAAGATAGTTCAATAAGCACAAAACATTTGAAATCTTTTTACAAAATAAGAGTGAAATAATAAATTTGACGTACCTTTTCATGTGATAAAAATTTCTTCTAAATCAAAATATTCATCCTCATAGTACCATGCTTATAATGGCATGTGAATGTGCAGTGAACAGACAAGCCTTCTTTAATTTCTCATAAATTGCAAAAATAAAACCTTAATATTATTGGTGTGTGGGGATAAAATAAACTTATGAGAAATTAATGAAGGCTTCAAGGCGTGTATCAATGCTACTATCTTTAAGGTTTTGTTCACCCCCACCTATATTACGATGTGCAATAGAGTTACTGAAAAATTGATCTCGAGGATACAATAAAGCTCAATGACTATCTACGTTTTCCACTTACGAAAATATTCCATTGACAATTGAGCGAAGCAGAGCAAGGATATCAGCAGAGGCGAAGCAACAAAATTTTTTGAGCAGTGCCATAATTAAGTTGTATATTTTTTATTGTAATATCTCTAAATTGGTTCTAGTAGTTTCAGGTATATTTTTCGGGTTCCGACGTGAATTTAGGAATTTATTGGGTTAATAGTATTTTTTTCATTTAATTTAGAAGGTCAATTTCATCTAAAATCGATTAAACAATAATTCAGAATAATAATAATATTTTTGAAAAATTAATTTTAAAGTAATTAAATAATTATTAGTGAAAATAATTAATTTGGGTCGAAAAAGAATTGTAAAATATTTTTTATTGGGGGTTAATTTGAGTTAAATTTAAATATTAATTAAATTAGATTTAATTGTAAAATAAGGAAAATTTTGGAGTATTTATTTGACAAATAAACCTTTAAATTCAAAATTTTGGAGGGAAATTATCAACTGGTAAAGCAAGGGAAATGTGGGTGTGGCAATTGGGCAAATTTTCCAATTTTTAAATTTTTGGTAGGTTGTTTTAGTTTTAAACATAATGCATCTAACCTACTTTTCACACCATTTATCAGATTATAGAGTTATAAAATTCGTTTTCTTTGCATGCTTTTCAAGCTCGATCATTAAAGAATAGATTCAACAAATTTTCTTCTCAAAATACTCTTTTTTCACCCGAAATTATTTACAAAAGTAGCCAAAAATATTCTGAAATTTCTTAAGATTATTGAATCAAGATATTCAATCAAAGGATTTAGAATGAATCAAAGGTAGTTATTATTTCTAAACTTATTTTTATTATGATTAGAAACATATTTACATGATTTGAGTGATAATTACATGATTTTTTTATTAATGTTATCTTCTTCAAAAGCTTAAAGTGCTTTAATGGTGGATCTTGAATTTTGAGAGGAAATCTATAAATCAATGGATGTTCCAACTCAAAATGGAACTATTAGAAGGTTTTTGATTTTATTTATCAAGATTAAACATGTTTTGTAAGGTAATTTACAAAAAATTGAATTTTGTCATCTTTATGAACCGATTTTCTGAATTTTTGTGAAATTGATTTAAATGTGAAATTAATGCTTAGTATATATTTATTTGCTCTAGTATTGATGTTTAGAAGTGATTAGGAGGTCTGGAGTGAACGATTTTGTGAGGAATCAAGTTTTTGACTTGATGATACAAATCCAGTAAGGTAACTTTGAATGAAAATTTCATGTAGCCTAGTTGATGAAAATTTATGTTTATTATATCTTTTGAAAGGTGGTAATGTAAACGCCCCATACCCGAGACCGTTGCCGGAGTCGGACACGAGGGGTTCACAGACTAAATTCGCTTACTATCGCAGTCCATTTTAAAAATTTCCAGACAGCTGGCTAACTGTGTCGCTGTCACCTTAAAAATCATATCTTGAGTTTCACAACTCGAAAATCAGTTTCGTGATTTTTTCCTGAAACTAGACTCATATGTCCATCTACATTTTGTTTTCTAGAATTTTTGGTTCGGCCAATTAGTACAGTTTATTAGTTAAAGTCTCCCCTGTTATAGGGTGCGACTACACTGACCTTCATGCATTACAATTTGGATATCTCCCTGTACAAGGCTTCAATACTGATGCCGTTTGTTTCTATAGAAACTACACTCAGAGAGGAATCTATACATATATGGCATGACTCCTAATTATCTCTGGTTAATTTATAATGAATTTCCAAATTCGGAACAAGGAATCCAGAAACTGTTCTGGCCCTGTTTCACAAAAACCTAATTATCTCTTAACATACCACTCATATGACCGTTTCGTTTCTTCCATATGAAAGTGGATTCATCAAGGTTCATTTAAATTATTTATTCACTATTTAATTCCATTCCTACTATTTTTAGTGATTTTCCAAATCTACATCACTGCTGCTGTCAGCATCTGCCTTTAAGGTAGACTTTACCTATTTCATAGTTTCCATGATTCAACTAGCCCTTTTAGCATAAATAGCACAAATTATGATAGTGATTAACCATTCCCATGGCCAATCCTTGTTAAGCATATCCACACCTCTCAATAACCATATCCATACCAAATGATTATAACATTATGCTCAAACATATATAAGCCATTTTCGCATGGCTATCCAAAATTATACAAAACCGAAGGGTACATGACCAACAACAAAAGGGTAGTCCTATACATGCCATTTTCAGAGTTCAACCAAAAGTGTACCAAAAGGGTTTTAATAGTGTGGGCGACTTCGACTTCAATAACCCCGAGTCCGATAGCTGACGAACCAAAATCTATAAAACAGAGATTCAAAGAACGGAGTAAGCATTTAATGCTTAGTAAGTTTTAAGCAAAACAAAGTGTTCTCAATCACTATCATTGGTCATTCATTTCAACTGTTCGATGAAGTTAATCTAGAGCTTCATCTCGATCTATAATATCATTAAACGCAACACTTGGCTGCCACATATATACTTTCGAATAAAAATGACCTAGATGGTCAAATATTTCCAAAGCACATTCTTCATCGATTTTCAACTTTCAATAATCCTTTCCACTTGTTCATAATCACATCCATACTTTTAAGTATTTCAACATGACAAGTACTAAATTGCCATAGGCACATAAAGAACCAACATATTCCTTATCACATATATGTAAGCTTACAAATCATAATCCTTACCTTGTACTGGCACATCTAGCTCAACCCAACCCATACTCAGATCATAAGGCTTTTGGGCAGAATATGCACTAATACATAAGAATATTTCATCGCATACTTTATTATACAAACATACCATTACCAATTAGATCATTCTCACATTTGGAGTTATAATATTAATCACATTTACCTACCTCTTTGATACTGATAATTCACCTCGAAATCACTCCACCGATGAGTAAGTAATACGTACCTGAACATCTTGAATACATAATACTTATTTGATGGTAACTTAATGCAGATACTCAATATCAAAGTCTTACTTGAATCCTAGCATTTAGCCGTCGGGTCTTTAAAGCTCGGATATAGTACGAGCACGAAGCCTACGGACATTAATCAGGATAATATTCTCGCATAAAGCCTGCGGGGTTTTAACCCGGATATAGTACTGACACAATTGCCCTTCGGGACTTATCACATTTATACACTTCCACATCCATCACATTGGTCATTCGGCCTTATCACATATATACACTTTCACATTCATCACATTGGCCATTCGGCCTTATCTCATATATGCATGTTCACATTCATCACATTGGCCATTCGGCCTTATCACACATACACATGTTCACATTCATCACATTGGCCATTCGGCCTTATCACACATACACATGTTCACATTCATCACATTGGCCATTCGGCCTTATCTCATATATGCATGTTCACATTCATCACATTGGCCATTCGGCCTTATCACATATATATACACTTTCACATTCATCACATTGGCCATTCGGCCTTATCACATATATACACTTTCACATTCATCACATCGGCCATTAGGCCTTATCACATATATATACACTTTCACATTCATCACATCGGCCATTAGGCCTTATCACATATATACACTTTCACATTCATCACATCGGCCATTAGGCCTTATCACATATATATACACTTTCACATTCATCACATTGGCCATTAGGCCTTATCACATATATACACTTTCACATTTATTCAGATATACTTCACATACCACATATACTATCATGTACAGACTTGGTCTTGGCCGAATCTACATCCATCACTTTCCAATGAATAATTCAATTTTACGCCATACTATCATTTCATATTCGAATACTCATAAGCTTACAATATCATGATTTAGAATTCAAGTATGGGTTTAATCAATAGCTTATGAGCAACTAAAACAAGTTTTATCCATGTTTACAACAAAATCACATATTCACTACGAGCTGTTTTCCTGAGCAATGGTCACTAAATTATTTATAACTGGAGCTACAAAACTCCAAATCACTTGCCGTTAATTTTTCCTGAATATAGACTCGTATATCTTCCATCCATAAAATTTCTAGAATTTTAGGTTTGGCCAATCAATACCAGATTTTTCTTAAAATTTCCCCTGTTTCACTGTTTGACTAATCTGACCACTCTTCACTACGAATCAAATTTCTCATTTTACAGAATTCAAAATGTGTTGTATTTGATTTCATTTGAAACTAGACTCATTAATGAGTCTAAGCATATAAATTTTATCTTATAACCATTTTTTTACAATTTATAATGATTTTCTAAAAACAGAATAGGGGATTTTGGAGTCATTCTGACACCGTCTCACACAACTTTAAATATCTCTTTATAGGAAATTTCTTTCCTCACAAGGTCTCTTTTATAAGAAACTAGACTAATTAAGCCTTGATTACATATTTTATTCAGCCTATAATTCCACACCAACAATATATAGTGATTTTCTAAAATCACGTTACTGCTGCTGTCCAAAGCAAATTATTACAATTTGCTCTTAAATTTCCAAGTCCAAACACATATGAACTTACCATTTGAGTTTAAGACATATCATGGCCACATCATATCTTATTAAATCAACTCATTATGTCCTATTATGATTGAATTTACTCAATGTTTAATCACTTAAAACTTACCTCGGATGTTGTCGAACGATTTTGGCGGCTATTCGATCACTTTTTTCCTTTCCTTTATCCAACTTTGGTCCTCTAAGCTCTTGAGCTTAATCTAGATACAAGTATGGCCAAACCTCCTCCTAATCCTCTTCCAAACCAAACATGAAGCAAGAACTCCTTCCTTCTTCCTTAGAATTTTCGGCCAAAAGAAATGAAAGAGGATGAACAAATTTTCTTTTTTTTCTTTTCTTCACTCACGGCAATGGGGGGGGACAATCACACACATCCTTTCTTTTCTTTTTTTTTTTATTTCTCATCCTACTAACACTAATATTTTATTGCCCATGCCCTTTATTTTATTAATCCTTACATAATGCACTACCCCAACATGTTTATGACATGTTTTTAGCCATAACATCTTGTCCACCCATGCTCTTTATTTTATTAATCCTTACATAATGCACTACCCCAACATGTTTATGACATGTTTTTAGCCATAACATCTTGTCCACCCATGCTCATGGCCAGCCACTACATATTAGGGGGGGAAATTGACATGCAAGTCCTCCCTTTTGATTACATGCACTATTAGGTCCTTGTAGATTAGCCTATCACATTTCAAAAATGTCACCCATAAGTCCTGTTGACTAAATTCACATGCAATTTACTAAATCGAAGCCTAAAACTTTCACACCTTCATAATCACATATTTTAGACAATAAATATCACATTCAAATAATTTGGTGACTCGGTTTAGCGGTCCTGAAACCACTTTCCGACTAGGGTCACTTTAGGGGTGTCACAACTCTTCCCCCCTTTAGGGATTTTCGTCCCCGAAAATTTCTACCGATGCATAGTTTAGGATAACGTCCTCTTATTGAATTATATTCATATAAACATTAGCTCATCGATAGCAATTGTAATTCATTATTGATTTCTCATCGATCTATAAAATCATTTTCTTATCTTAAAACAAATACATAAACATTTCTACAAGTATGCACATATATCTCATTTTCTTGATTTCATAAGCAATAATCACTTAATTTAATTCACAAATGCATTTCAAACACATATTAAGCACATATTAACATGTATAATTCACATCATCAACCCACATATTTGTAACCCACATTTTCATTCATGTATAAGCTGTAACCTAACCGAAAGTACACATATACTCAAACATCCCAATAAATATCCTTTATAACTTTATCACATCTCAATATTCAACTTAACTCATTTCCAAAAGAAAATCAACTTCCACATACCTGAACATTGAATTCATTTAGCACATTTAATCACTGTTAGCGATACCCGTTGAATCATTCGAAATCATTACGGATACTCATTAAGCACATATAGCTCTTACAATGCCATATCCTAGATATGGTCTTACATATGCTCACATATTGAGCCGATGCCATGTCCCAGACATGGTCTTACACACTATCTCAAATCAATGCCTTCGTCCCAGACGAGGTCTTACATGAATTCCACTTCACACACTTAGTGCCCACTGACCGATCTCGCACTCATAATGCTCGATTAAAGGAATTCGCACACACACAGTGCCTCTAATCATTCACACACATAGTGCTCTTATTCATTCGTTATTACACATTGAAATGACTTAACCAAGTCTATAAACATCATGTATGTACACTTTTAAACATATCATCTCATTTAAATTTGAATTCGTATAGTAATGAATACTTAAACTTTGCTCAAATTACCGGCACGAAGCCTACTAGGCACAAAGGCCCGAATACACGTCACCAGCATGATTGCTCTTCGGGACCCAGCCCGGATATAACACCAGCACGAATGCTCTTCGGGGTTTAGCACGGATATATCACTAGCACGAATGCTCTTCGGAACTTAGCCCGGATACATCACTAGCATGAATGCTCTTCGGGACTTAGCCCGGATACATCACTAGCATGAATGCTCTTCGGGACTTAGCCCGGATACATCACTAGCACGAATGCTCTTCGGAACTTAGCCCGGATACATCACTAGCATGAATGCTCTTCGGAACTTAGCCCGGATACATCACTAGCATGAATGCTCTTCGAAACTTAGCCCGGATACATCACTAGCATGAATGATCTTCGGAACTTAGCCCGGATACATCACTAGCATGAATGCTCTTCGGGACTTAGCCCGGATACATCACTAGCATGAATGCTCTTCGGGACTTAGCCCGAATCATCGTCGAGACCTTTAGCTCGGATGAAATCTCCACACAAAGCCAGCGAATTTTAATCCGGACATAATCTCTGTACATAGCCATCGGGTCTTTACCCGGACATAATCTCTTCATATAGTCAGCGGGTCTTTAAACTCGGATTCACATCATTGAGTCTCATACATATTTATTCACATGTTATCATGTTTCACATGGCACAAATCACATTTATAATTTAATCAATTCATTCACATGTAAACATATAACATGATTCTTGACTTTAAGTCGTAAATATCATTCAAATCTAATACATGTATGCTTCTTTTGCTAAACTTTCAGCTCAATAAGCAATCACACCAAAGCATATATCCCCAATCTCTTCCTTTGTTCATTTCTCTAATAACCTTATTATGATAAGGACAATGGGACATCATTCATCTATCATACATGTATATCATGGCATTTTAAGTTAAATACCAAATTCAATTACTCAAAACTTACTTATGTTATACCCTTCTCAATATTGACACATCATAAGCATGTCTCAGTCCTCTCAATACCATCTGCTACAGCTCGATCGGGATCGGAATTCATTACAATAAATAAACACATTTTCAATTATCAGAAATCACCACACTATCAAATATTCACATAATGGCATGTATAGCTAAACCCAAACGTATTACAGTAGTCCTAGAATCGACTAAACCGTAGCTCTGATACCAATAAAATTGTAACGCCCCATACCTGAGACCGTTGCCGGAGTCGGACACGAGGGGTTCACAGACTAAATTCGCTTACTATCGCAGTCCATTTTAAAAATTTCCAGACAGCTGGCTAACTGTGTTGCTGTCACCTTAAAAATCATATCTTGAGTTTCACAACTCAAAAATCAGTTTCGTGATTTTTTCCTGAAACTAGACTCATATGTCCATCTACATATTGTTTTCTAGAATTTTTGGTCGGGCCAATTAGTACATTTTATTAGTTAAAGTCTCCCCTGTTATAGGGTGCGACTACACTGACCTTCATGCATTACAATTTGGATATCTCCCTGTACAAGGCTTCAATACTGATGCCGTTTGTTTATATAGAAACTACACTCAGAGAGGAATCTATACATATATGGCATGACTCCTAATTATCTCTGGTTAATTTATAATGAATTTCCAAATTCGGAACAGGGAATCCAGAAACTGTTCTGGCCCTGTTTCACAAAAACCTAATTATCTCTTAACATACCACTCATATGACCGTTTCGTTTCTTCCATATGAAAGTGGATTCATCAAGGTTCATTTAAATAATTTATTCACTATTCAATTCCATTCCTACTATTTTTAGTGATTTTCCAAATCTACATCACTGCTGCTGTCTGCATTTGCCTTTAAGGTAGACTTTACCTATTTCATAGTTTCCATGATTCAACTAGCCCTTTTAGCATAAATAGCACAAATTATGATAGTGATTAACCATTCCCATGACCAATCCTTGTTAAGCATATCCACACCTCTCAATAACCATATCCATACCAAATGATTATAACATTATGCTCAAACATATATAAGCCATTTTCGCATGGCTATCCAAAATTATACAAAACCGAAGGGTACATGACCAACAACAAAAGGGTAGTCCTATACATGCCATTTTCAGAGTTCAACCAAAAGTGTACCAAAAGGGTTTTGATAGTGTGGGCGACTTCGACTTCAATAACCCCGAGTCCGATAGCTGACGAACCAAAATCTATAAAACAGAGATTCAAAGAACGGAGTAAGCATTTAATGCTTAGTAAGTTTTAAGCAAAACAAAGTGTTCTCAATCACTATCATTGGTCATTCATTTCAACTGTTCGATGAAGTTAATCTAGAGCTTCATCTCGATCTATAATATCATTAAACACAACACTTGGCTGCCACATATATACTTTCGAATAATAATGACCTAGATGGTCAAATATTTCCAAAGCACATTCTTCATCGATTTTCAACTTTCAATAATCCTTTCCACTTGTTCATAATCACATCCATACTTTTAAGTATTTCAACATGACAAGTACTAAATTACCATAGGCACATAAAGAACCAACATATTCCTTATCACATATATGTAAGCTTACAAATCATAATCCTTACCTTGTACTGGCACATCTAGCTCAACCCAACCCATACTCAGATCATAAGGCTTTTGGGCAGAATATGCACTAATACATAAGAATATTTCATCGCATACTTTATTATACAAACATACCATTACCAATTAGATCATTCTCACATTTGGAGTTATAATATTAATCACATTTACCTACCTCTTTGATACTGATAATTCACCTCGAAATCACTCCACCGATGAGTAAGTAATACGTACCTGAACATCTTGAATACATAATACTTATTTGATGGTAACTTAATGTAGATACTCAATATCAAAGTCTTACTTGAATCCTAGCATTTAGCCGTCGGGTCTTTAAAGCTCGGATATAGTACGAGCACGAAGCCTACGGACATTAATCAGGATAATATTCTCGCATAAAGCCTGCAGGGTGTTAACCCGGATGTAGTACTGACACAATTGCCCTTCGGGACTTATCACATTTATACACTTCCACATCCATCACATTGGTCATTCGGCCTTATCACATATATACACATGTTCACATTCATCACATTGGCCATTCGGCCTTATCTCATATATGCATGTTCACATTCATCACATTGGCCATTCGGCCTTATCACACATACACATGTTCACATTCATCACATTGGCCATTCGGCCTTATCACATATATATACACTTTCACATTCATCACATTGGCCATTCGACCTTATCACATATATACACTTTCACATTCATCACATCGGCCATTAGGCCTTATCACATATATATACACTTTCACATTCATCACATCGGCCATTAGGCCTTATCACATATATACACTTTCACATTCATCACATCGGCCATTAGGCCTTATCACATATATATACACTTTCACATTCATCACATTGGCCATTAGGCCTTATCACATATATACAATTTCACATTTATTCAGATATACTTCACATACCACATATACTATCATGTACAGACTTGGTCTTGGCCGAATCTACATCCATCACTTTCCAATGAATAATTCAATTTTACGCATATTCGAATACTCATAAGCTTACAATATCACGATTTAGAATTCAAGTATGGGTTTAAACAATAGCTTATGAGCAACTAAAACAAGTTTTATCCATGTTTACAACAAAAACACATATTCACTACGAGCTGTTTTCCTGAGCAATGGTCACTAAATTATTTATAACTGGAGCTACAAAACTCCAAATCACTTGCCGTTAATTTTTCCTGAATATAAACTCTTATATCTTCCTTCCATAAAATTTATAGAATTTTAGGTTTGGCCAATCAATACCAGATGTTTCATAAAGTTTCCCCTGTTTCACTGTTTGACTAATCTGACCACTCTTCACTACGAATCAAATTTCTCATTTTACAGAATTCAAAATGTGTTGTATTTGATTTCATTTGAAACTAGACTCATTAATGAGTCTAAGCATATAAATTTTATCTTATAACCATTTTTTTACAATTTATAATGATTTTCTAAAAACAGAATAGGGGATTTCGGAGTCATTCTGACACCGTCTCACACAACTTTAAATATCTCTTTATAGGAAATTTCTTTCCTCACAAGGTCTCTTTTATAAGAAACTAGACTAATTAAGCCTTGATTACATATTTTATTCAGCCTAGAATTCCACACCAACAATTTATAGTGATTTTCTAAAATCACGTTACTGCTGTTGTCCAAAGCAAATTATTACAATTTGCTCTTAAATTTCCAAGTCCAAACACATATGAACTTACCATTTGAGTTTAAGACATATCATGGCCACATCATATCTTATTAAATCAACTCATTATGTCCTATTATGATTGAATTTACTCAATGTTTAATCACTTAAAACTTACCTCGGATGTTGTCGAACGATTTTGGCGGCTATTCGATCACTTTTTTCCTTTCCTTTATCCAACTTTGGTCCTCTAAGCTCTTGAGCTTAATCTAGATACAAGTATGGCCAAACCTCCTCCTAATCCTCTTCCAAACCAAACATGAAGCAAGAATTCCTTCCTTCTTCCTTAGAATTTTCGGCCAAAAGAAATGAAAGAGGATGAACAAATTTTCTTTTTTTCTTTTCTTCACTCACGGCAATGGGGGGGACAATCACACACATCCTTTCTTTTCTTTTTTTTTTATTTCTCATCCTACTAACACTAATATTTTATTGCCCATGCCCTTTATTTTATTAATCCTTACATAATGCACTACCCCAACATGTTTATGACATGTTTTTAGCCATAACATCTTGTCCACCCATGCTCTTTATTTTATTAATCCTTACATAATGCACTACCCCAACATGTTTATGACATGTTTTTAGCCATAACATCTTGTCCACCCATGCTCATGGCCGGCCACTACATATTAGGGGGGAAAATTGACATGCAAGTCCTCCCTTTTGATTACATGCACTATTAGGTCCTTGTAGATTAGCCTATCACATTTCAAAAATGTCACCCATAAGTCCTTTTGACTAAATTCACATGCAATTTACTAAATCGAAGCCTAAAACTTTCACACCTTCATAATCACATATTTTAGACAATAAATATCACATTCAAATAATTTGGTGACTCGGTTTAGCGGTCCTGAAACCGCTTTCCGACTAGGGTCACTTTAGGGGTGTCACAGGTAATATCTATTTTATCTCCGTTGAAGATCTGAGTCTTGAAGAGGATCGAGTTAATCGGAATTAAAACTTGGATTTGCTTGGTTGATCACTTGGTTGTGGTTGAGTTAGTTGTGTGGTGAGTGGTACTAAAGGGCGATTTGGTAGATTGACCATCACTTATGCTTAATTAGATGATTAATTACTGATTGCAAATATTTAATCGAGTTTTGGTTGGTTAATTTTGCAAGATTGTTGATATGTTTAAGTAATGAAATTTTTGTTAAGTGTTGGTAAGTGAGCATTTAGTGATTTTATGTACTTGAGTTGATTGATTATAATGGTGAACTAAGCAAGCATGCTAGATTTTGGGGTTCAAGGTATGTTGATATTTCAATTGATAAATGAATATTGATAACATGTAATTGGTATGCTAGATTTAATTTGATGTTAAAATGGCTATGTTACATGTTTCACATATGCATTTTGGCACTTTAAATTGAGCAAATTATTGACTGAAATTATGTTATGATTGATTGTTTATATTGGCATTATAGCCTGGTGGATCCATTAGATACAATTGGCATGCCATAGGATTTGTAAGTACTCACCATAGTGATATGTTATTTTTGAGCAATAAGGCTCTAGGTGGACATATTTGGAGTAGATAAGGGAGTGTAGAGCTTGTGTCTCCACTCAACGGGACTAATTTGAGGCAATATAAGGGAGCGTGTGGCCTCAGCTTGCTCAATCCGGGACTGATTCTGATTCTGATTGGGAGTAAGGAGATCCGCTTATCCGATGTATAATCACCCAATTAAGCCATGATTGTATAAGCCAATATAAATGTATGAAATGTTATATGCTAAATTGTTGATTATATGCCATGATTAATTATGATTTTTGATACATGGTTGAGCATATGACATTGAACTATTATGGATTAATATTGTGATTGAAAATTTCTATTTGATTGTTTTCAATTTAAGCATGATTTGGGTGCTACTTTACTCGTTGTTTTATTAACATTCACTAAGCTTTTTAAGCTACACCCTCATATTCATGCAGTTAACTAAGAGGATTGAAGAGCTGAGGAGCCGAGCAAGAGAGCTCCAAGAGATTAAGGCTCGGTAGAGATTTAGTTACACATTTTAGATATGTTAATCGGGCATTGTGGAACTTCCAGGACTTAGTTTAATTTTGGTTGTAATTGGACTTGGACATTGGACATTTTTAATTTTGGATGGTTTTATAATATCATATATACATGCTTGAGTTTGATTATTGAATAATTTACGGTGTATAGTTGCTCGATAACATGGTGCTTCATAACATAGTGTGTGAGGCATGATGTTTACACTAACCATTGTTTTAAATGAAGCTTCCATAGAGTGGTTTACTAGCAACTAAGGTACGCCACTTGTTTGAATTAATCGGTGAGTGATATGCATGAAATTGAATGTTTAATTCTATTTAATTGAGGCTTAATTGGTGTTAATCAATTCAATTGAAGGTGTATGAATATGTATGATATTTAATTGTGGCTAAATCGGGTTTAATTGGCCATTAAAATACTCAAAATCGAGTTTAAAATTGAATCTTTCGCACAAAATAACTGCAGTGGATTGTTGGGGGTTTGAATTCTGGTCTTTTTAAATTGTTTCTCTAGTCCGTTTAAGGGTCCATTTGTTTACATGTAAAAGGTTTTACGGAAAATGTTTCCTGCATTTTCTTGTGTTTGTTTCACAAAAAATAGTTTGGTCAACGAAAAATGACTTACAGGTCCACGTAATATATTATTATATTGATAACAAATTTTATTTTTGTTTTAAAAATATTAAAAATATTATATTTTTCAATATTATTAAACATACATATTTAATTATTTATTTTTAGTCATATAATAAATTATTAATATAATAAATATAATTTCTTAAAATAATAAATTATTTAATATTTCAATTTTATTTTAATAATAAATTTTAAAAATAATAATTTTAAATAATATTATTCACATATTATTGAAAATATTCAATATTAATATTTTAATAATAAATATTCATTACAATTATAAACATATTAATAATAAATGTTTTGTAATATAAAGGTTAAAATATGTCATAAGTCTATATACACTTCACAGATTTGCAATTTAGTCTTTGTACTTTTATTTTCAAGAACTTAGTCCATTTACTTTTCAAATTTGAAAATCAAGTCCACTTGTTGACATCGTTAAATTTTTTTGTCAATTTTGTTGACGTCACATTTTTAAATAAAAAATACTCACTTAGTAGTCATGTAATTAAAAAATGACATTGTAATGAACATGAATTTAACATAATATTTTTAATATATGTAAAAAAATGTAAAATATAAAATTATAGATAAAAATAAATTCAATTAATTATAACAGTCCGATTATGACCCTAGTTGGAATAGTGGTTTCGGGACCACATATCCTAGTCAGAAAATATTTTAATATTATTTTTCGTGCCTATTATAAGTGAATTGACATATGTGAAAGTTGTGTGAAAATTTAATTGTTTGTGTGCCTAATTTGTAAAAAGGACCTAATCGCGTAAAAGGTAAAAGTTGTGTGCTAGATGTTAAAGTACCTATTTGAGTTGGCTTTCTAAAATAAAGGTCCTTATGTGATTATTTGACCATTGGAAGATTGAATGGACATAAAAAGGCATGTGTTAGGTGAACTTATATTGGTTTAATGAAAGGGCAAAATGGTCATTTAGATTTTTATGTTAATATTAAAAAACAAAGCTTAAAATAAGCTCATTTTCATGCTCATTCACCAAAATTGAAAAGAAAATAAAAGAGAAAAACTAAGCTAGGGTTCGGCTACTATTTTTGGTGATTAAGGTATGGTTTTGACTCGATTTTTAATAATTTCTACGTTTTTGTGATCGTTGTTTAGTATACTACAAATCCCATGCTTCAATTTCTAATTTTGGTGATGATTTTGAAACATTCCATGGATGATTTCATGAGTTTTGTGTTGTTAAATGGTGAATTATGGAAGTTATGTTTTCGGTTGACATATGTTGTCTTTGATTTTTTGATGAAATTGAGTAAACTGGGCTAATTTGTAAAAATGTTATTTTGAGGGGCTAAAATGTGAAATAAATGAAATGTGTAAACTAGTATGAGTACTAGGGGAATTCGGCTAAGCTTGTGTATATGCAAATTATGTGTATTTTGTGATTTTGTGAAATAGGGACTAAAGTGTCGAAATGTGAAAATATGAGGGATAGTTTGTAAATTGCCTTAAATATGTGTTTATGGATTGAATTGAATTATTTGGTGAATAAAAGGATTAATTTTGAATACTTATAGATCAAGAAAAGAGGAGTTCGGATTTAGATCGAGGAAAATCGAAGATTATAGAATAAACATTCGAGTCGACACCTTCAAGTAAGAGGTAAGTTCGTACTTAAAATATGATGTTAAGTAAGCTTTGATGCCTTTATTATACATGGGTTATATATAATTGAATTGGATAATATGATGATGAATCGGAAGTTTTGGCACCAAGTGTGCGATTTAAACTAGATTTGGCACTAAGTGTGTGGTTTAAACTAGCTTCGGTTACTTGAGGCACTAAGTGTGCAATTTCGACTTATTCTCAGTTATTTGAGATGGCACTAAGGGTGCAGAAATATTTAGCTTCGGCTAATCTTATTGGACTAAGTGTGCAGATTTCTAAAGTATGAATAAGTTATGGAAAGTCTTATAACATTCAACAAGAGGTAAGTATGAAAGTGAATAAGTACAGGAAGATTCAGGTATGTATAATACCTAAGTGGTTAATGATGTTATATATGTGAATTTCATTGAGTTGATAGGGTCTTATGGATTGAAATTGTGCAAATACTCATATGTTGTCATTTTATGTTTCATAGACTGTTGATGATTTGAGTACGAGCTTACTAAGCTTTTGAAAGCTTACTTTGTATGTGTGTTTGTATTGTTTTGTAGATATCGAAGCTACCAAGCTCAGGGATCGTCAAGGATCGTCCCCACACTAGCGAACCTCATTTTGGTATTTTTGAAAATGTATATATATTTAAAGTATGTCATGTATAGGCTACTAGTTGTGGAAGTATGTTTTGTGATGTATATATATTTAGCCATGTGAACTGGCTAATTTGTGTTTAAAATCTTAGTTGATAATGGTTTATGATATGTGATGTTAATTTGGAATTGTAGTATGCTTAGTTGGATAAAGAAAATGGTAAGTGTGGTGAATTCATGGAATGATATTATATGATGATTTGATATAATCTTGCATTATGTTCATTATAAATAGGTAAGGTTTATAAGTATGTAAATGGTTGATAATATTATGGTATAAATGATATGTATTTTAGCATGAAAAATTGGTTGATTGGATTGTACATATGTGCTAGTTTCCATGCTTGTAGGTTGACCCAAAAAGGGGTGGTAATTTGGCTTAAACCAAGCTTGCATTGTATCACACGACCATAGAACACGGGTGTGTCTGTTGGCCGTGGGCTTAAATCAGTAGCTAGCTAAGAACCACACGACCATAGCACATGGGCGTGTCTGTTGGCCATGGGGAAAAGTCAGTATGTAAACTCTGTTTTGGCACGGCCTGGTTACACGGGCGTGTGACTTCAATAGGATTGAGAAATTTTGCTAAGTTCTAAAAATTTTGAATGTGTTCGGTTTAGTCCTGACCAATTCCTAAGGACTCAATGTTTATGTTTGATCATAATATGACGATGTTTGACTTTTGATTGTAAAGTGATTACGAAATGTTCCGATGTGTCTAGTAATGCCTCATAACCCAAATTTGGTGTTGGATATGGGTTAGGGGTGTTACATTAAACAATGGAAAAAATAAGAAAATCTCAAATGTATATTTGTTTCATTAAAAGCAACTTTTATAAAATATTTTTAAGAAATCTACCAAACAATATAAAATATTTTACACAGATTCATGCAAACACTAGAAAATATTAGTTTTTCCAAAAAAGTAAATCATTTTCCAGAAATCATTTTCTAGAAGTCATTTTCAGTGAAACAAATGGAGCCTAAATTACAAATTAGTCCTGTAACTTGATAAGTCTAATTAGAGCCATAAATGATAAGAAAATTTGATAAAATTTTAGGATTAGAATTGTAATTGATAAAATTTGTTAGAAATACACTCAATTTAATATACGGGTATAGTACTGATAATTTGAATTTGTTACGATTTAGTCATTAATGATAAAACTTGAATTAGACAGAAAATAAAATCGGATTAAGCTGAAATTTTTAGGGCTTTCATAAATTGACTAAAAGAGAGTTGCTAAATGTTTAGATCTAAATTCGGGCTAGTTTAATTGTAAGTGGTAAAATGACAAAAATGCCTTTAGGTTAAATTACTTATAAAAAGTTTATAATTGGTTCACAAATTGCTTCTACATTAATTAATAACTAATAAATTGATAAGATTGAGGTGTTATAAGGTCAGGGTATGTCTTGGGAGGTTATTAGCTGGAGAATCACTTAGATGGCTAATGTAACACTTTGAATTCAGACTGGTCTGTCCGATCGGGCTTGGGGTGTCACATTCAAAATAGTAAAGATGAAATTCACCATTTTAATTGCTTATATATTTATTATTTTTAAAAGATTAAATCATTTTTTCTCATTGTTGAGAGGCTAAAGTGTAATTTTATTATATACTAATTTGAAATTTTAAAAATTATAAAAAGACTAAAGGTGAAATTTTCCATTTTAAGGGGGTCAAGGCCCCTACCAACCATCATTGGCCGCCCCTAGATATCAGGTTCTATAAAGAATTTTTGTAGTCATTCTTTATCGAACAATCTAAGAATATAAAAGAAAGTGGGAGAATAGAAAGAAACTTTTTTTCTATGTTTTTTTGGTGTGTCATACAAATGAAAGTTCACTCCTATTTATAGGAGGCCTCATGTCTCTTTATTGGGACATAATTACCCAAATGGAAAATCATATCTTTAGTAATAAACATAGTTATTTAATATATATCTACTTGAATAATTATGACTATTTGTTAATAATCAAATAACATAACTTTTGAATTTAAGAGATTAATTCATCACTACAAATAGTAACAAATTTTTGTTAATAACCAAGTCACATAACTTTTGGTTATTTATAACTTTTCATTTACAACTATTGGAACACTATATATATATTGAAAATGTTTCAACATTAAAGCACCCCATAAATTCTTTAGAGGTTATAAGAGTTACAAGAGAATGAATTAGTGGGGTTTGGGAGTTATATGTGTAATGATCTGATAATCACGGGTGTCGAAAAATGCATTTTCGAGACTCCATTTTGTAAATCAGACTCGTAAATATTTATTAGAAATATTTACGAAGTTAGTTGTGTGGTTAATTAGGTTTTAGTTAGGTGAATTTGCATGAATTAAGAGTAATTAGGTAAAAGGAATAAATTGTATATAGGGTAAAAGTTGAATTATAGATTAAAGAAAAATTAAAGGGACCAAAGAAGCAATCATGCCATTGTCTTTAAATGAGGCGACATAAGGATGAAAATATTATAAAATTTTAAGTTAAAAAACATATATTATTATATATTTACCTTAAGAATTAAGTATATATTATATTATATTTTATTATATTATTATATTATATTATATTATAATAAAACAAATAAATAAAGAATGAATAAATAAGAAAAAAGATAAAGAAAAAGAAAGAAACATAAAAAGACAAACGAATTAGAAAAGAAAGAAATAAAAAAAGAGAAAGAAAAGGGAGAAAGGAGAAAGACGAAGGGCCTTAGGGGTTTCAAAGTTCCAATGTCAATTGGTTAGTCAATTTAGTCTATTTTTCTTGTAATTTTTATGTTTTTAGAATTTCGGTGTTAAATACTACCCGACCTCTGTTGAAATTTTAGTAATTATTGAGTTTTTAGGTCTTGTTAATGTTGAATAATTTTAGTATTAGGTATTGAATTTATAGATTTTTAAGCTAGAAATGAAAAAGGATTAAATGGTAGAACAAATAGTAAATTTTTTGTAATAGGGACTAAATTGTGAAAAATTCAAAATTTAGGACTTTATGTGAAAATAGGGAGTTGAATTTAGCCTAAAGTGGAATTTGTATGAAAATAAAGAATTAAATGGGAAGAATAAAAGTTAGTCTCAGTTTAGGGATTAAATTGAAATTTAGGCAATATTTGAGTAAAAATTGAAATATTCAATATGAAATTGAATTGTATTGTATTGATGATTTTTAATTGTTTTAATTCCTAACTAACATCGTACCGGAACCCTCGACCAAAAAGGGGAAAGATAAAGTCGACGAGGAATAGCTCAAAATTTCTAATTTGTATTTCTATAATCCGAATTTAGTTGTTAATTGTTATAATTTAGTTTAATGTATATGGTAATTGTTGAGGTGAGAATTGTGTTTTGCAATTGAAATGGATTGATTTAGTATGTGATGAATTTATTGAATTTATATTGATTGAATTGATATATATATTGAATATATTGATTATTTGAATTGAAATGAATATTGGTTGTATTTGAAAAGTGAAATTAAACTCTATTAACTATATCGGGCTGAGTCAGATATAGATGGCATGCCATAGGATTGGAAGAGTTCAAAGATTTCTTCAACTTTGAGTCGATGAGACACTGAGTGTCAATTTACTACTTCGGATTAATTTGATGAGGCACGGGTGGCAATTTATTTCGGTTTAGCCAATGAGACACTGGGTGTCAAATTATTACTTCGAATTACCCGATGAGGCACTGGGTGCCAAACTGGTGTGTTTTGGTTGGATCCGTGTATCCGTCTGAGTCCGAGTCGTGTTAATAGGGGTAAATGAATAATAAAGTTTTATAATTGATATTGAAATGGCATGGTATGAGAAATTGAAGTGAAATAGTAAATTGAAAATAGAATGTTAAATATGTTGCAAATATATGGAATATATGAGTTATATACTCATGAAATGAATATAGAAAGGATAATGCAATTGTATAACAAAATGTGAAATAAATTGTGAAAAACTATTTATATAGCAAGTATGTGAATTGAGATATTTGTGAAACAAATGAAATATGATATGGTTATTGTAATAAATAAATATTAATATGTGTTTATATTTCAATCATATATTTGTAATTTCTTATCTTTATATATTCGGATTATAGAAGTATTACTGAGTTTTTACTCAGTGTATGGTTTTGTTTTCCTTGCGCAAGTTAGGTACTTAATTTTGATCGCCGAATCAGCATCCAACAACGAAACCGAACTCAATCGTGGTGACGTTTATCCTTCTGTGCCGGCATGTACTTAGGGTGTCTTATTAATAGTTATTTTGTGAATTAATTGTAATAAGATTAGAAGTTAATATTGGTTGGTTATATACATATAAATATGTGTTTATGTTTGAGGTCATATTATGACATGTTTAAGTTAATGTTTGAATGAACATGAATTAGGAAAAATAGATTGAATTTGACATGTTTACAAATTGGATTTGATTGATATTTGATTGATATGTTTTAATGATATAATTGTGGTACCAATGAGGGTAATTTGGTTAGGTACCTAGGATGATTGTTTTGATATGTTTTGGATGTGTTTGATCGTGTTTTGAATTGGTTAAATGAATGGTTTTTGAGTTGCTTATTGTCTAAGCTTGTAGGGAATGGTAAACTTATTGATTAAGGTATATTTTTAGTCCACACGGGTAGACACACAGTCGTGTGACTGGATCGTGTGAGATACACGGCTAGTACACGAGCATGCGAGGCCATTTCAAAAAGGCAATGGTCTGGCACACGGGCATGTGGCTTGGCCGTGTGACCCAAGTCAAAGAGTTACATGAGTATAGACATGGGCTGGGACATAGCCGTGTGTCCCTATTTCGAATATCCACATGGCCTGAGACATTGGTGTGTCTCCTGACTGTATGAGTCACACGGCCGTGTGAACCCTGCTGCTTTGAAAATTTTTAATATTTTTCAAAAAATTCTCTGAGTTTCTGAATTAGTCCCGATTTGTTTCTAACGCATATTTTGGGCCCCAAGGGCTCAAATAAGGGATAGTGTGTATGAATTTAATTGGTTTAGATCTGAATATTATATGATAGGAAATGTTTGAAATTTATGCCTATTTAATCGGTAAACATCGGTAATGCTCCAAAACCCTATTCTGGTGACGAATATGGGTTAGGGGTGTTACAATATGAACATCCAATTATCAATGAATTTGTAATATTTTTAAATTTATTTTGTTTTTACACTTTTTAGGTTTAATTCTCAAGTATTTTTTGTGCAAATTGGTTGTGAAAATGAGTGTGTCGTATTCTAATGTAAATACAAGTAAAGTTAAAAAAATAGCCTAAGTGTATTTGCCTTACTTGCATACTTCTCCTTCTTGGGTAGTTTTTGTAACAGCCCTAAAGTGACCCTAGTCGGAAAGCGGTTCCGGGACCGCTAAACCGAGTCACCAAATTATTTGAATATGATATTTATTGTCTAAAATATGTGATTATGAATGTGTGAAAGTTTTAAGCTTCAATTTAGTAAATTGCATGTGAATTTAGTCAATAGGACTTATGTGTGACACTTCTGAAATGTGATAGGTTAATCTATAAGGATCTATTAGTGCATGTAATCAAAGGGGTAGACTTGCATGTCAATTTCCCCCATTTAATTACTAGTGGCCGGCCATGACAAAGGGTGATGGGCAAAACATGTCATAGACATGTTATGTTGGTGCATCATGGGAGGAACAACAAAATAAAAAGTTAGTAATAAAGAAATCGGAAAAGGAAAATGATGAAAGAAAAAAAAAAGGATCATCATTCATGTTCTTGCTAGCCGAATCTAAAGAAAAAAAAAAGGGGGAACAAGAGCATTCGGTGATGAAAACAAGTTGTGTCCTTTGATTCTTCTTGGCCGAATTGAAAGGAGGAAGAAAGGAGTGAAGAAATCGGCCATCTTAGGTCAATATTAAGGTAAGGTGTTCATATTAGTTCTTGAAATTTTAGTTGATCTTGAGTGAGATATCAAGTTATTTTTTTTGTAACCCATGATGAAATTTTGATTTTGGATTGAGTAAGGTTTTTGACTATGGTAGTTAATAATGGTGAGTTTTGTTGTTTCATGTTAAAGTTAGGTGAATGATGATGGATGAGTGTTTGAACCATAAAAAGAATTCGGCTACCTTGTTATGAACTAGGGCCGAATGTGAGTTGGTTGTGGTTGAATATTGCATGCTTGGTAGAATGGTGGATGAAAGTGCCGAATGTGGTCTTTGGTTTGGCATGAAGTGATAAATAAAGGTTTAAAAGATAGCTTAAGTTAATTGATACTCACTAATGAGTTCGAATGGAAGCTTTGTTAAGTGGGAAATGAGTGGCCGAGAGAGAGAATTATGGACTATTGCCGAATGTATGTTGGATTGATAGAGTCTCCAAATTGATTTTATGTGTGTATGCATGACCGAATACAATCGGCCACATGAGTAAAGAAATGGGTTATTTGACATGTGGTAAAAGTTAAGTGTTAAACGAAATGGAAATGAAATCATATTGGAATATGTATACTCGACCACATGAATGAGTACATAGGTTGATGTGTATGTTCGGCCATAGGTAAACATGTTGATGGCTTTATCTTGACTTAGAAAATTCGGCTAAGGTGAATATTGGCTAATATGTTGAGTTGATTCATGATTTCATATGTATATGACTTTAGTGTCTAATGTATATATATGAGCTAAGTATCTTGAGTTCCTCTTTTGATGCTCAAATGATTAAATCAATTTATTTGTTAAATTAAGCTCAAGAGCAAAGGGGAACTAAATCCGATAAAGGGAAGGAAAAAGTGGTCGAATAGCCATCGAAATCGTTCGACAACATCCGAAGTAAGTTTTCGAGCAATGAGACTTAGTTTATGATTTGATTAAGTCATAATGTATGTGCATAGAGATCGTGTTATAAAGCAAACTAAACCATGCTGTTTGTATGTGGCTAGTGAGCCGAAATGGGAATGCTTAATACGTGACTTGTGTTTGAACTCTAATTAAGAAAATGAAATTAGATGTGTCATGATTTATTGATATGTGCATGAATGTTCGGATGATAACCGGGCCAAGTCCCGAGAGCATTTGAGCTAGTGGCTAATTCCGGGCTAAGTTCCGACGGCATTCGTGCGAGCTACTATATCCGGGCTAAGTCCCGAAGGCGTTTGTGCGAGCTATTATATCCGGGCTAAGTCCCGAAGGCATTTGTGCGAGTTATTATACCAGGCTAAGTCCCGAAGGCATTTGTGCAAGTTACTATAACCGGGCTAAGTCCCGAAGGCATTTGAGCTAGTGGCTATATCCGGCTAAACTCCGAAAGTACTTGGTTTGGGAACGAGTGATCTTGCTGTAATAATTTAAATTGATACGCTCGTAAAACCCAACGATGAGGTACGTTTCGTATATGCATTAGGGTGGTGATTCCGTTTAAATAATATTCGCTCAGTAAATTAATGAGCTTCCGGCCTTGGCTAAGTTGATCTTTTGTGTATGAATATAAGGGTTGGTAATGTGAAGTAAGTATGATATTGAGAATTTGTGCATATGAGATTATCCGTTTAGCCATATGATTGCTATACTTTGGTTGTGTCTAATTTCATGGCTCAAACTTACTAAGCATTAAATGCTTACTCCGTTTCTTTGATTCTCTATTTTATCGATTTTGGGTTCGTCAGCTATCGGACTCGGGATTGTTGAAGTCGAAGTCGTCCACACTATCAAAGCCCCTTTTTGGTACACTTTTGGTTGAACTGTGAAATGGCATGTATAGGACTACCCGTTTTGTTGTTGGTCATGGACCCTTTGGTTTTGTGTAAATTTGGATAGCCATGCGAAAATGGCTTATATACACTTTGAGCTTAGTATTATAATCGTCTTGTATGATGTTCATTAAGAGGTATGGAAATGTTTGGGAACGATTAGCCGTTGGAATGGTTAATCATGATCATATTTTGTGCTATATATGCTATAGGGCTAGTTGAATCATGGAAACTATGTAATAGGTAAAGTCTACCTTAAAAATAGATGCTGATAGCAGCAGTGATGTGAATGTGAAAAATCACTAAAAATAGTAGGAATGGAATTAAATAGTGAATAAATTATGTAATCGAACCTTGATGAATCTATTTTCATAGGAAAGTAACGAAATGATCCTATGAACAGTATATTATGAGATATTTAAGTTTTCGCGAAACAGGGCCAGAACAGTTTCTGGATTCCCTGTTACGACTTTGGAAATTCATTATAAATTAACCAGAGATAATTAAAAGTCATTCCATATATTTATAGATTCCTTGCCGAGTCTAGTTTCCATAGAAACAAACGGCATCAGTATTGAAGCTCTGTAAAGGGAGATATCTAGGTCGCAATGCAGGAAGGTCAGGGTAGTCGAACCCTGTAACAGGGGAGAATTTAACTAATAAACTTTACTAATTGGCTCGACCAAAAATTCTAGAAAAAAATTTTGTGGATGGATATATGAGTCTAGTTTCAGGGAAAAATTACGAAACTGATTTTCGAGTTTTGGAACTCAAGATATGATTTTTAAGGTGACAGTGACGCAGTTAGTCAGCTGTCTGGAAATTTTTAAAATGGACTGTGAAAATAAGTGAATTAAGTCTGTTAACCCCTCGTGTCCGACTCCGGAAACGGTCTCGGGTACGGGGTGTTACAATTAAATTGGTATTAGAGCTACGGTTTAGTCAATTCTAGGACTACCGTAATACGTGTGGGTCTAGCTATACATGCCATTTTGTGATTATTTGATAGTGTTGTGATTTCTGACATTTGCAAATGTGTTTATTTATAGTAATGGATCCCGATCCCGACCGAGCGGTAGCTGATGATCTTGAGAGTGTAGCACCTGCTCCCGCACAAGGGACAGCGCCGGCGGACTCTCAACCTATTGCTAGCAATCTGAATGATGAGGCTAGGCAAGCTTTTTATAGCGTGATGAATGATTGGTTCAACCAATACATTCGAACTAATACGGCTGTTCCACAATCTCCATTCCCGACTAATGCCACCCCCGCACCTACAATACCTCCGGCAACTGACCAAATAAGGTCAAATAAGCCCCCAGTTGACAGAATCCGAAAACACGGGTCTACTGAATTTAAGGCTACGGATAGCGATGATGCCGAGCAAGCTGAATTTTGGTTGGACAACACTATTCGGGTACTCGATGAGCTATCTTGCACACCCGATGAGTGCCTAAATTGTACTATCTCCTTGCTACGTGATTCTGCCTACTATTGGTGGAATACGTTGACTTCTGTTGTGCCCAGAGAGCAAGTAACTTGGGAGTTCTTCCAAACTGAGTTTCGAAAGAAGTATATCAGTCAGAGATTCATTGACCAAAAACGAAAGGAATTTCTTGAACTCAAACAAGGTTCCATGTCGGTTACCGACTATGAACGAAAATTTGTGAGGCTTAGCCGATACGCGCGAGAATGCATTTCTTCAGAGGCCGTGATGTGTAAACGTTTCGAGGATGGACTGAATGATGATATAAAGCTGTGTGTTGGCATTTTAGAAATGCGAGAATTTGTGGTACTCGTCGAGCGAGCTTGCAAAGCTGAAGAGCTCAGTATGGAGAAAAGAAAAGCTGATATGGGAGCAAAGGATTTTCGTAAAAGGTCTTCGGGGAGGCCCTTTCAACAGTCATCGAAGAAATTTAGAGATGATTTAGGCCGATCTAGAAACACTTCGGGCTTTTCTAGACGAGATCGCGATCGAACCCCTGTGAGTGTACGAGTCACTTCGGTCGCCAGTGTTGGAACTGATCGTCGAGACAGAGCGGAGTGCCAGTATTGTGGTAAATGGCATTCGGGGAGTTGTAGATTCCATGACCGCTCCTATTACAAGTGCGGGTCAGTTGACCACTTTATTAAAGATTGCCCGAGGTTGTCTGAATAGAATGTAAATCAGAGTGGGAAACCGGGTGCTACCACTGCTCGAGGTAGACCATCTAGAAATACGGGCAATGCTAGTGGTGGTCAGAGAGGATCTAGAGATGCAACGACCAGATCTGAGGCTCGTGCTTATGCTAGAGCTTATGCTATACGCGCACGCGAGGATGCTTCCTCGCCAGACGTTATTACCGGTACTTTTACTCTCTTTGATTCTAATGTGATTGCTTTGATTGACCCCGGTTCTACTCATTCTTATATATATGAAACCTTAGCATCCAGTAAGACTTTACCTATTGAGTCTACTGAGTTCGTAATTCGGGTGTCAAATCCCTTGGGTCGTTACGTGCTTGTCGACAAAGTGTGTAAGAAATGTCCCTAGTAATTCGAGGTTCCTGATTTCCGGTGGACTTGATGCTTTTGCAGTTTGATGAATTTGATGTTATCCTCGGTTTAGATTGGTTGACCGTGCATGATGCGGTTGTGAATTGCAAAAGCAAGACTATTGAATTGAGGTGCGCAAATAACGAGATAATCCGAGTGGAGTCTACGGACTTAAAGGGGTTGCTAGCTGTAATATCATCAATGTTGGCCCAGAAATATGTAAGAAAGGGGTGCGAAGCATACCTTGCGTATGTACTTGATGACAAAGAGTTAGAAAAGAAACCCGAATCTGTGCCGGTGGTTTGTGAATACCCGGATGTTTTTCCCGAGGAATTACCGGGTTTACCACCTGTTCGGGAGGTAGAGTTTGATATTGAGCTTGTACCTGGGACTACGCCGATTTCGATAGCTCCGTATCGTATGGCACCAACCGAGTTAAAAGAGTTGAAAGCTCAGTTGCAAGAATTGACGGATAGAGGTTTCGCTCGACCAAGTTTCTCTCCTTGGGGTGCACCAGTATTGTTTGTGAAAAAGAAGGACGGAACCATGAGGTTGTGCATCGACTATCGTCAGCTGAATAAGGTGACAATAAAGAATAAATATCCGATGCCACGTATTGACGATTTGTTTGATCAACTAAAGGGAGCCTCAGTGTTTTCGAAGATAGATTTGAGATCGGGTTATTACTAGTTGTGAGTTCGAGATTCGGATATACCCAAAACTGCTTTTAGAACGAGATACGGCCACTACGAGTTCTTAGTGATGCTGTTTGGGCTCACTAATGCCCCTGCGGTATTTATGGATTTGATGAATCGGATCTTTAGATAGTATTTGGACCGGTTTGTAGTTGTGTTTATTGATGACATTTTGGTCTATTCAAGAGATGAGACCGAACATGCTGAGCACCTGAGATTAGTGTTGCAAATTTTACAGGATAAGCAGTTATATGCTAAGTTCAGTAAGTGTGAGTTCTGGTTAAGAGAGGTGAGCTTCTTGGGCCATGTGGTATCCGCATCGGGTATTCGAGTTGATCCGAGCAAAATTTTAGCCATACTTAACTGGAAGCCTCCGAGAAATATTACTGAGGTTCGGAGCTTTTTGGGACTTGCCGGTTACTACCGACGGTTTGTAAAAGGTTTCTCGATGATAGCCACACCAATGACGAAGCTACTTCAAAAAGATGTTAAGTTCGAATGGACGGAAAAATGTCAGAAAAGTTTTGATCAACTGAAAACTTATTTGACTGAAGCTCCAATTCTAGTGTAACCCGAATCAGGCAAAGAGTTTGTCATTTATAGTGATGCCTCCCTACTTGGGTTGGGTTGCGTATTGATGCAAGAAGGTCGAGTTGTGGCCTATGCGTTGAGACAATTAAAGCCACATGAGAAAAATTATCCGACCCATGATCTCGAATTAGCTACCATCGTATTCGCTTTGAAAATATGGTGACATTACTTATTTGGTGAGAAGTGCCATGTATTTTCGGATCACAAAAGTCTCAAATATTTGATGACTCAAAGAGACTTAAATCTACGACAAAGACGTTGGCTCGAGTTGTTAAAAGATTATGAGCTTGTCATTGACTATCACCCGGGAAAGGCTAATGTGGTTGCGGATGCCTTAAGCCGTAAATCACTGTTTGCTTTACGAGCGATGAAAGTACACTTGTCTGTTCTATCCGACAATGTGTTAGTGGCGGAATTAAAGGCCAAACCATTGTTGATTCATCAAATTCGTGAAGCTCAGAAAGTCGATGATGAATTGGTTGCAAAACGGGCTGAATGTGTTCCGAATATGGAATCAGAGTTTCAAATTGTATGTTTCTCAGATTGTGAGATTACACGGGGTACCGATTTCTATTGTGTCAGATAGAGATCCGAGATTCACGTCGCGATTTTGGAAGAAATTGCAAGAAGCTTTGGGTACCAAGCTGCATTTTAGCACCGCTTTTCATCTACCAACCGATGGTCAATCCGAGCGGATAACTCAGATACTTGAGGATATGTTAAGATGTTGCATCCTCGAGTTTAGTGGCTCATGGGAGCGGTATTTACCTTTGATTGAATTCGCTTACAACAATAGTTTTCAATCAAGTATTAAGATGGCACCTTACGAGGCTTTGTACGGGCGTAAATGCCGTACACCATTGTTTTGGACCGAGCTCGATGAAAGTAAAATTTTTGGAATTGATTTGATTAAAGATGCCGAACAGAAAGTAAAAGTAATCCGTGAAAGTTTGAAGGCAGCCACAGATCGTCAGAAATCGTATGCGGATTTGAAACGAAAGGACATTGAATATCAGGTGGGAGATAAAGTGTTTCTTAAAGTTTCACCTTGGAAAAAGATACTTAGATTTGGTCGTAAGGGCAAGTTGAGTCCGAGATTCATTGGGCCGTACGAAATCTCCGAACGAGTTGGTCCAGTTGCGTATAGATTGATTTTTCCCCCTGAACTTAAAAAGATTCACGACGTCTTTCATGTTTCAATGCTTCGATGTTATAGATCTGATCCGTCACATGTAATTAATCCATCAGAGGTTGAAATTCAATCCGACATGAGTTATGAAGAAGAGCCGATTCGTATCCTAGCTCGTGAAGTGAAAGAGTTACGAAACAAAAAGGTTCCTTTAGTAAAAGTGTTATGGCTCAAACACGAGATAGAAGAAGCTACTTGGGAACCCGAGAACTCTATGAAAGAGCGATACCCAAACCTATTTACCGGTAAGATTTTTGGGGACGAAAATTTCTTAAGTGGGGGAGAGTTATGACAGCCCTAAAGTGACCCTAGTCGGAAAGCGGTTTCGGGACCGCTAAACCGAGTCACCAAATTATTTGAATATGATATTTATTGTCTAAAATATGTGATTATGAATGTGTGAAAGTTTTAAGCTTCGATTTAGTAAATTGCATGTGAATTTAGTCAATAGGACTTATGTGTGACACTTCTGAAGTGTGATAGGTTAATCTATAAGGATCTATTAGTGCATGTAATCAAAAGGGTGGACTTGCATGTCAATTTCCCCCATTTAATTACTAGTGGCCGGCCATGACAAAGGGTGATGGGCAAAACATGTCATAGACATGTTATGTTGGTGCATCATGGGAGGAACAACAAAATAAAAAGTTAGTAATAAAGAAATCGAAAAAGGAAAATGATGAAAGAAAAAAAAAGGGATCATCATTCATGTTCTTGCTAGCCGAATCTAAAGAAAAAAGAAGGGGGAACAAGAGCATTCGGTGATGAAAACAAGTTGTGTCCTTTGATTCTTCTTGGCCGAATTGAAAGGAGGAAGAAAGGAGTGAAGAAATCGGCCATCTTAGGTCAATATTAAGGTAAGGTGTTCATATTAGTTCTTGAAATTTTAGTTGATCTTGAGTGAGATATCAAGTTTTTTTTTTGTAACCCATGATGAAATTTTGATTTTGGATTGAGTAAGTTTTTTGACTATGGTAGTTAATAATGGTGAGTTTTGTTGTTTCATGTTAAAGTTAGGTGAATGATGATGGATGAGTGTTTGAACCATAAAAAGAATTCGGCTACCTTGTTAAGAACTAGGGCCGAATGTGAGTTGGTTGTGGTTGAATATTGCATGCTTGGTAGAATGGTGGATGAAAGTGCCGAATGTGGTCTTTGGTTTTGCATGAAGTGATAAATAAAGGTTTAAAAGATAGCTTAAGTTAATTGATACTCACTAATGAGTTCGAATGGAAGCTTTGTTAAGTGGGAAATGAGTGGCCGAGAGAGAGAATTATGGACTATTGCCGAATGTATGTTGGATTGATAGAGTCTCCAAATTGATTTTATGTGTGTATGCATGACCGAATATAATCGGCCACATGAGTAAAGAAATGGGTTATTTGACATGTGGTAAAAGTTAAGTGTTAAACGAAATGGAAATGAAATCATATTGGAATATGTATACTCGACCACATGAATGAGTACATAGGTTGATGTGTATGTTCGGCCATAGGTAAACATGTTGATGCCTTTATCTTGACTTAGAAAATTCGGCTAAGGTGAATATTGGCTAATATGTTGAGTTGATTCATGATTTCATATGTATGTGACTTTAGTGTCTAATGTATATATATGAGCTAAGTATCTTGAGTTCCTCTTTTGATGCTCAAATGATTAAATCAATTTATTTGTTAAATTAAGCTCAAGAGCAAAGGGGAACTAAATCCGATAAAGGGAAGGAAAAAGTGGTCGAATAGCCATCGAAATCGTTCGACAACATCCGAAGTAAGTTTTCGAGCAATGAGACTTAGTTTATGATTTGATTAAGTCATAATGTATGTGCATAGAGATCGTGTTATAAAGCAAACTAAACCATGCTGTTTGTATGTGGCTAGTGAGCCGAAATGGGAATGCTTAATACGTGACTTGTGTTTGAACTCTAATTAAGAAAATGAAATTAGATGTGTCATGATTTATTGATATGTGCATGAATGTTCGGATGATAACCGGGCTAAGTCCCGAGAGCATTTGAGCTAGTGGCTAATTCCGGGCTAAGTCCCGAAGGCATTCGTGCGAGCTACTATATCCGGGCTAAGTCCCGAAGGCGTTTGTGCGAGCTATTATATCCGGGCTAAGTCCCGAAGGCATTTGTGCGAGTTATTATACCGGGCTAAGTCCCGAAGGCATTTGTGCAAGTTACTATAACCGGGCTAAGTCCCGAAGGCATTTGAGCTAGTGGCTATATCCGGCTAAACTCCGAAAGTACTTGGTTTGGGAACGAGTGATCTTGCTGTAATAATTTAAATTGATACGCTCGTAAAACCCAACGATGAGGTACGTTTCGTATATGCATTAGGGTGGTGATTCCGTTTAAATAATATTCGCTCAGTAAATTAATGAGCTTCCGGCCTTGGCTAAGTTGATCTTTTGTGTATGAATATAAGGGTTGGTAATGTGAAGTAAGTATGATATTGAGAATTTGTGCATATGAGATCATCCGTTTAGCCGTATGATTGCTATACTTTGGTTGTGTCTAATTTCATGGCTCAAACTTACTAAGCATTAAATGCTTACTCCGTTTCTTTGATTCTCTGTTTTATAGATTTTGGGTTCGTCATCTATCGGACTCGGGATTGTTGAAGTCGAAGTCGTCCACACTATCAAAGCCCCTTTTTGGTACACTTTTGGTTGAACTTTGAAATGGCATGTATAGGACTACCCGTTTTGTTGTTGGTCATGGACCCTTTGGTTTTGTGTAAATTTGGATAGCCATGCGAAAATGGCTTATATACACTTTGAGCTTAGTATTATAATCATCTTGTATGATGTTCATTAAGAGGTATGGAAATGTTTGGGAACGATTAGCCGTTGGAATGGTTAATCATGATCATATTTTGTGCTATATATGCTAAAGGGCTAGTTGAATCATGGAAACTATGTAATAGGTAAAGTCTACCTTAAAAATAGATGCTGATAGCAGCAGTGATGTGAATGTGAAAAATCACTAAAAATAGTAGGAATGGAATTAAATAGTGAATAAATTATGTAATCGAACCTTGATGAATCTATTTTCATAGAAAGGTAACGAAATGATCCTATGAACAGTATATTATGAGATATTTAAGTTTTCGCGAAACAGGGCCAGAACGGTTTCTGGATTCCCTGTTACGACTTTGGAAATTCATTATAAATTAACCAGAGATAATTAAAAGTCATGCCATATATTTATAGATTCCTTTTCGAGTCTAGTTTCCATAGAAACAAACGGCATCAGTATTGAAGCCCTGTAAAGGGAGATATCTAGGTCGCAATGCAGGAAGGTCAGGGTAGTCGAACCCTGTAACAGGGGAGACTTTAACTAATAAACTGTACTAATTGGCTCACCAAAAATTCTAGAAAAAAATTTTGTGGATGGATATATGAGTCTAGTTTCAGGGAAAAATTACGAAACTGATTTTCGAGTTTTGGAACTCAAGATATGATTTTTAAGGTGACAGTGACGCAGTTAGTCAGCTGTCTGGAAATTTTTAAAATGGACTGTGAAAATAAGTGAATTAAGTCTGTTAACCCCTCGTGTCCGACTCCGGAAACGGTCTCGGGTACGGGGTGTTACAGTTTTGGTGTGTTCTAGTAATAATGACGATTGCGTGGCTTGTCCTACTAATGGTCGTAATACCAAAAAATTTTGGTTTAAGTAAAATGAAGACAATAGCACTGAAATGATAATAGATCCAGTACTGACACAAACTCTATCCTGGAAAGATTTTCTCTTGGGGAATTAGGTTGAATTGATGGAAGGATTTGGGCGAGACGAGAAGGAAAATTTCGATTTTGAATAAGGAGATTGATTTTTTCGACCGGGTATAGAAATACTTATTTAAGGGAATGAAAACCACCATTGTAGTTAAATTTCTAGGGCAGAGCATTGGATATGCTACTCTTTATAATAGTGTTTCAAGTTTATGGTGGTCTTCTAAGCCGTTTCAACTTATGAATGTGGAAAATGGCTATTTTCTCGTCAAATTTCGAAGTAAAGAGGATTATGAGAAAATGCTTTTTTAGGGACCTTGGATTGTCTTCGGTTAATATCTCACAGTTCAATCATTGTCACTGAAATTTAATCCACTCTAACCTTTCTTGACAATTGTTATGACTTGGATTCATCTGTTAGGTCTCCCTAGACATCTGTACAATAAGAAGATTCTGGAGGTGATAGGGGGAATGATTGAGAGGGTAGTGAAGCTTGATTTTAACACTGATAAGAGGTTGAGGAGACAATTTGCCTGGTTGGAAATATTCGTTAACCTAGATATGCTTCTAATTTTACAAATATTGGTTAACGACAAACCATAGAGTTTTGAGTACAAGTCCTTATCGACCATATGTTTCTCATGCGAGCGTTACGACTATGTAAGGATTTGTGCTCATTCTCAGCAGGTTCCAAAAAGAACGTTGGAGAAAATAAGGGTTCAGTGGTGATTGAGCCTATGACAAGAGGTTTGGTGAAGGAGGCGACAAAGTTTGGTCCTTGGATGATCGTGGAGAGGAGGTGTCGTTGGAATCTCAAAGATTCACATAAATTGACGGTTAGAATTTCTAGTGGTGATGAAAATGGCACCCGATTTAAGGCATTAGCTTCGGCGAATAGTCAATGTGGGGAAAAAAGATACAATGACTGATTTATTGGGGGTCAATTTTGAGAAAAGGGATTTTATTAAGTTCAGTAAACATGATGAAAATGGGAAAAGGGTTAAAGTTGTTGGGTCGTTCATTAAAGAAGGGGGTTTGGATAAGAAAGGCCATAGAAGTGATTCTAGGCTTAGGGCAGTCTGAATAGTCAATTTTGGGAAAACGAAGACACGATGGTTGATTTATCGGGGGTCAATTTTTAGGAAAGGGAATTTTATTAGGTTCATTAAACATGATGAAATTGGGAAAGGTCTAAGGTTGTTGGGCCGGCCATTGAAGAAGGGGGTTTGGATAAGACATGCCATAGGTGTGATTCTGGGCTTAGGGGTAGTCCAATAATGCATATTTTGATTATTTGCGGGTTGGACCGAATAGGGTGGCTAAAGTAGATATGACCTTAGCTATTGTAGGGGTTTTTAATGCTGGAAAAAAGGTTGCTTCTGCTAGGCCAATTTTAGGATCTATGGCTAGTTTGATGGCAACCTCAATGGCTTGTCAGACCTAATTGGTAAGTCTCTTTCAATTCATGAAAAAAAGTTGGCTAATAAAAATGTTGGCTATTTACATAATATAGAAGATTGTGTGGAAAATTTCGAGAAAGGGTCCAACTTAACTCGAGGTTTTCAATTAAATGCTACTTTGCATTTTAACCCAACCTTTGAGGGTCTGGTTGAAATGGAGTAATTTTAAATTCCAATTTGTTAGACCTTGGGAAACACTTTGTAGTTATTTTTAAAGAAATCTTGGACCAAATACTATTTTTCTTTTGGAGGCCAGAGATTTGGTGAATTTTACTTTCTGTTTAACATCTTCAAAGGTGCGTGGTTCAATTGGTAAAGGTACTTCGGTTCAAAAAGGTTAGGCTCAAAATAAAATTATAAGGGATCATGGAGAGTGGTTCAAGACTATTAAAAACACCAGAATTATGTTGTTAGATATGATAAATTGTATGGTGGAACTCATTAATACTCAGATTCAAATCGGGTGTAGTAAGCCCATAACAGTCCCAATAAGCAAGCAACAGGGTGTCAGGACTCATTCTAGTCAGTAGAGGTTGGTCTTTTCATTCCTTTTTTTTTTTGGATTTATGAATTTGTCTATCTTATCTTAGAATTGTCAGGGTTGCGCTAGTAGTAAGTTTCCCTATAATTTTTAGGAATATAACTGGGAATTTAAACCTAATATTAAGGGTTGTTTAAGATGAGAGTCAGTGGTGGTAAGGTTGATACAATTATTGCTAAATTGGGATTTCAATATTCTCATCAAGTTGAGGCTGATAGATTTTCTAGAGGTATTTGGGTTGCGTGGAAGAATTATGTTCAAGTTGATGTGGTCTACAGTCATCCTCAATTTATTTTGATTCAAATTTTAGATAATTCTTTTCGAACCAATTTTTGGTTTCCTTTATATATGGAAGCCTGAATAAGCGAAAATGACAGTTTCTTTGGGAGGGGCTGAAGTTGATTCTACCTTCTGATGTCGTTTTTTGGTTGGTGATAGGGAATTTCAATGCCATTCTTTCTTCTAGTGAGAAAAGAGAAGGGCAGAGGGAAGGGAAAAGATTCCAAAAATTTTTAAAATTTTATTGAGTCTGCACAGCTACAAGACTTAGGATTCAGAGATACAACTTTTACTTGGTAGATAAGCGGGATATTTGAGAGGCTTGATAGAGCCGTCTATAATGACGCATGGAGTGTTGAGTTCCCAAATTGTTCAGTGACCCATCTTCCTAGACTCAGATCAGATCATCGACCCTTCCTTCTTTCTCTAATGTATATTATCACTTTAAAAAAAACGTAAGTCTTTCAGGTTTCTTTCTAATTGGGTTGAGCATCCGAATTTTTTAAAATTTTTGCAGGATTCTTGGAGTTTTAATGGTAATATGGGTGAATCTATTGAACAACTTTCAAATAATATAAAGCAATGGAATATGAGCATTTACAGGCATATTGGCACTTGCAAAAAACTTTGAATGCAAAAATTAGTTGGTATCTAAAAGGAGTTGTATCATTCGAAATCAAGTTTTTTCTTCACGCTAAAATGAAAGTGCTGGAGGAATTAGAAAATGTCATTCATCATGAGGAACTTTTTTGGAAGTAGACAGCTAGGTGTGGTTGGCTTCAAATGGGAGATTGAAATACTAAGTTTTTTCACAAGGGCATTCTTTAGCATAGAAAACAAAATAAGATTACTCCTATTAAGAATGACAAAGGGGATTGGATTTATAATGGTAATGCTCTTCAAATTGAGGCAGTTAATTTTTTTCAATGATTATATGGTGAGAAACTACAACCTATAAGGGGGTTACCTCATAACACATTTCCTTACTTTCTTATGGGGAAGTCCAATTTTCAAGAAAGTAATAGATGGAGAAATTAGAAAGACTCTATTTGATATGGCTCCTTTGAAGGCTCCAAGAAGTGATGGATTTCATGCACTATTCTTCCAAAGCCAATAGGATCAAATTGGTCGTTCTATTTGTGATTGGGTTAAAAAGCTTTTCAATAGGGAAATTATTGACCCAATTTTGAATAATACTTTAATTGTTCTGTTACCCAAGATCAATGGCCTTGAAAATTTTTCTTAGTTTTGGCCTATCAGTTTGTGTTCTGTCTTGTATAAACTGGTTATAAAGGTCATTGCTAACCAATTCAAAGTTGTTTTTCCAAATATCATTGCGCAGGAATAGGCGGGGTTCATATTAAGGTGTAACATTATTGATAATATCATTATTGCTCAGGAAGTTATCCATTCTATAAGAAGTAAGTAGAAAACTCAGAAATGGATGGTTGTAATGATTGATTTGGAGAAATCCTATGATCATGTATGTTGGGAATTTATTGATGCTTCTTTCAAAGCTATAGGTATCCCTGACCTTTTGAGAAACATTATCATGTCTTCTATCACTAACTCAACTATGTAAATTTTATAGAATGGCGTTCCTACTCAATTTTTTCAACCGACTAGAAGTATTCGAGAGGGGTGTCTGTTATCATCGTATCTATTTGTTATGTGTATGGAGTGGCTTGGTTACAAAATTCATTCACCAATTCAGTCTAGTCGATGGTATCCTATCCATTTGTGTCGTTCAGGTCCATCCATCTCTCATCTTTTTTTCGTTGATGACCTTATTATTTTTCAGAAAGCAAATGAATATCAAGCCAAGTTGCTTAATGGGATTTTGGAAGATTTTGTGATTTTTCCAGTCATAGGGTGAATGCGAGGAAATGTAACATCTTTTTCTCTAAAAGTGTTAGCGAAGAGCTAGGGAGACACCTTAATGAGATCTTGGGCTTCTGTAGGGTTCAAAACCTTGGTTCATATTTGAAAGTTCCTCTCCTTCATGATAAGGTGACTAATAACACTTTGAGGTTCATGGTAGATCGGGTTCGTAATAAATTGCAAAGTTGGGAGGCATGTAAATTGTTTTTAACTGGCAGGACCACCCTAGTTCAGTCAGTTCTTTTAACAAGACCTAGTTACTTTTATGCAATCAATAATGATCCCTAAAGGTTATTGCAAGGAAATCAAGCAACTAATTTATCAATTCATTTGGGGTTCATCGAGAGGGGAAAGAAAGATGACATTTGTTAGTTGAGAGACTGTTTATCAGCCACGATCTTGTAGAGATCTTGGTTTTAGGCGTTTGAAATATCAAAATACATCCTTTATGATGAAGCTTGGATTTAATATTGTGTCCAACTCAAATACTTTATGGGTTCAGGGCTTAAAGTTGAAGTATGGGGTTCCAAATGGATTGTCACACTCCTTCATCTGGGTCGATGCTTTTTTCTTTAAATAAGTCTTTTTATAGTCTAGCCACTTGTCAAGGAAAATCTTTTATGGTCAGTTGGGAATAGTAATTTAATTAATTGTTGGCGGGATCCTTGGATTATGAATTATGGTCCTTTGATTAATCATAACCTTGCACATCCACATATTGAAAGGGAGTGCATGCTTTGTGAAATGGTTATGGAGAAAGGCTCTTGGAATCTTGATCTATTTCATTTATGGGTTTCGAAAGATGTGACTAGGCAAATAATGGTTGTAACAGCCCATTTTTAGTCAAATCAGAACAGTGATTTTGAAACCAAAAATCTGAAGTTGAAATATTTATTTTATTATTATTATAATGGTTACAACATGATAGCATGTATGTGTGAAAATTTCGTGAAGAAATTTTATTGTTTAAATGGTCAATATGATAAAAAGGACTAAATCGCGTAAAGTGCAAAAGTAGAGTTCTATCTAAAAGTATCTAATAGCTATAAAACCTTAAATTAAAGGTCCTTATGTTGTAATTAAACCATTGAAGTATAAGTGGACATTTATGGGCATAGAATGGATGATTTAAATGGTTATTTATTAAGGTTATATTTGTAATTTGGTAATTTAACTTAAAATAAATAAAACAAAAACCAAATTAAAGGCTCCCATTATCATCTTGAACCGAAATTAAAGAATAACAAGAAAAAACTAGGGTTCTTTTCTTCAATTAGGTATGTATTTTGACTAGGTTTTTAATGATTTCTATGTTTTTGAGACCGTTGCAACTAGGTCTAGCTAGCCCAGGGACTATTTTGCAAAATTGTTAAAGATTTTGAATGATGCTATTGTTGAATACATGTGTATTTTGAAGTTTCTTGATAGATTATGAATGATTGTTGATAGTTAAGCAGGTTTTGTAAAGTGATTTTTAGTGAAAATGCACAATAGGGATTAAATTGAGAAATGTGTAAAGTTAGTGGTTAAAAGTGTGAATAAATAAAAATTATGGGCTGCTCGGGGCATTATGGTAATTTGGATAGCATGGGTTAGTCTTGAATTTCATTAATTGGTGATTTTGTGAAATAAGGACTAAATTATGAAAAATGTGAAATTTGTGGGGCAAAAGTGTAAATGTGTTTTAAAGTGTATTTTGGACTAAATTGAATGAATAAATGATTGAATAAGTTAATTTTGAATAATTAGATCAAGAAAAAAGGAATACGGGCTTGGATCAGGGAAAAGATAAAGTTATTGACTAATTGACTCGATTCACTATTTAAACATCCAAGGTAAGTTCGTATGTATTAAGCATTGTAATAATTATGCTTTTAGTGATTTGATATTACATAAATTGTATATACGGAACTACAGTTATGTTCGACGACAAATTTTCAATTTGTGGCACTTAGTGTGCGATTCGACATAGCTTCGGCTATATATGGCACTTAGTGTGCGATTTGAGATAGCTTCAACTATATACAGCACTTAGTGTGCGAGATATCGAGTGTGGTACTTAGTGTGCAAGATTTCAAGTATGGCACTTAGTGTGCGAGGCATTGAGTATTCAACAGCATTCCGTATATGTATGAACTTGTTATGGATTGGTACAGGTATGTACATGTATATTATGAGCTTAAAATCGAAGAAGTTATAAAGCTTGTATATAAGCTTACGATTGAGCAGGTGAAAGGTTTGTTAGTAATCATAAAGTAAATGATAATCTGTTTAGATTGATGAATGTTGTATTTGTGATTAGTTAAGTATATATCATACGAGCTTACTAAGCTTATTAGCTTACTTTGTGTATTTTTCCCGTGTTTTAGAGCAGTATCGAAGCTAGCTGGGATTCGGGGATCGTCAGAGACTTCATCGCACTATCGAACATCTATTTTGGTACTTTTGAAGTTACGTATATATGGTATATGGCATGTATAGGCTTGAGTCATTTTGAGTATGTTTGATGAACATGTGTTTTTAGGCCATTTGAGTTGGCTTGTGATAATGAATTTGTTAATGTATTAAGTTGTGTAAATGGCTTTATTTTGAATTAGGTAATTGATCTATATTGAGTGAATAAATTTGAATTGATAATGCATGTTGGAATGGTTTAACCATATGAATTATATATGTGAATTATGTCTCGTAAAACAAGTTGAGTTGATAGGTACTTGAATAGGTAAATGACATTGAATTGAGTAGTGAAATGGTTGAAATGGATATAGTATGACTCTGTATTGGTTGATGACTTTTGGCTGCATATTTGTGTCTTGAAATGGCACCAATTGGGCTTGTATAAGTATGTGCAAAATGAGTGGCAAAATGGCTTGATAAAATGGCCTATTTTTGTCCATACGGGCAGAGACACAGGCATATGTCTCAGCCATGTGTGACACACAGTCATGTTGCACGGCCATGTGTCCCCTAGTTTTGAAATTAAAATGAAGTCAATATGCTTCACACGGTCTCACACACGGGAGTGTATGGCCACTTCGAAGGGCACACGGGCTAGACACACTGGCGTGTGGTTGGCCGTGTGACTCAAGTCAGTATGTACCCCTTGTTTTGACATGGCTTATGACACGGGCATGTCTGTGGTCGTGCGAGACACACGGCCTTCCCACATGGGTGTGTGTCCTCCGTTTCAAGTAAAATTTTCAAATTTTTGTGAAAGTTTTATAAGTTATCGGTTTAGTCTCGAACCACTCCTAAAGCATGTTTATGGCCTCGTAGGCTATTATAAGGGACAAATTGTGACAGCCCTAATGTGACCCTAGTCGGAAAGTGGTTTCGGGACCACAAGACCGAGTCGTAAAATAATTAATTGCTATATTCTATGCTTATTATGTGTGAACATGAGTATGTGGAAGCTTCATTCCCTAATTTTACCAATTGCATGAGAAATTGTTAATAGGGATCGATTTGAGACATGGTGAAAATATGATAGTCCAATTTAAAATGGTCTATTAGTGCATGTACCAAAAAGAGTGGACTTGCATGTCAAATAGACCATTTTTGAATGTGAATGGCCGGCCAACATACGCATGCATTATGGTGTTCCCTTGTCTTCATTTTTTTATATTTGGTGGGAATTATGTATAATAAATTTATATTAGTAAGTGGTGATAAAAACAAAGTTCCATCATCTTTTCTATCATCTTGCCGAAACCATAAGGAAAAGAAAAGAAAAATGGAAGCTAGGACATTCGGCCAAGTGAGTTTATAGATTAAGGTATGATATCATGTGGTTCTTTTGGCATTTTTTTTGTGAAGTTGAGTTGTTTTGATGCTCATAACATGACCCATGCGTTGATTTTTGAGTTGTGTTGCAAGAAACCTTTGGTTATGTTCTTATATGCCAAATTGATGATGTTTTGTAGTATGTGATTTGAAATGGTTATAGATGAATATGAACTAAGAAACATGTATTATTGAGTAAGTAGAAGATAGAATGGGGTTTAAATGGGAGGTTCATTTGATTTATTTTTGTCCTTGTATGAAAAGTGGTTCTTTGTTAAGGCCGAATGAGTCATGCTAGATTAGTTGAAAAGAATGTTCATGTTATGAGGTAAATTGAATAATTGACCGAAACATGGAAGGAAGGGCAAGATTTATAAATTATGTTTGAGGGTGAAAGGAATAATGAAAGTTGTATTAAGTTTAATGTGCATACTTTAGTCTAAGTGTTGAGGAGTATTCGGCTAAGATAGTTGAAATGTGGGTGTTGCCGATTTTTAAATTTAGATTATGGGAGTGGCTATAATGGGCATTAAGATGTTGAACTTAAGAAATTAGAAGTAAATGAACTTGATAGTATTTAAGAGATAGAGGTGATAGATTAATGTTGCACATTCGGCTATGGTTAGGCATGTTGATGATCTTATCTTGATTTAGATAATTAGGCATAAAAGGGTGGTAAAGGGGATGAAATTGTCGAATGATTAGTTGGGTAACAAAAGAAGCATTCGGCCATCACTTGAGAGCTTGTGTGATGTTGGGTTTAAAATTAGCAAAGGTAACTTACCTAATGCATGTGCATTTGTGATTAGATTTTTGATGATATGGTAGTTGCATGAGGTTATTAGCCGAATATACTAACATACATATACATGTGAAATTGGATTGTAAATATTTAGCAAGGTGGTTAAACTAGTTAAATTATTGATTAAGCTCAAGGAGTTAAAGGAGGTGAATCGAGCAAAGGCAAAGAAAAGGTCATCGAGTAGCCGAGTTGGAACCGTCTTACCCAACACGAGGTAAGTCATTAAGCATATAGTTGGTATTAATTCAAATGGTCATAACGTTTATGTAATGATGCTGAATGGAATGAATAAATATATATATGCATGTACGTATGTGATGATGAAAGTGTTGAATGAAAAGAAAAGAGGTGAGATGTATTGAGTTGTTGATCTCGGCAGTAAACGTGCGAGTATAAACATTTATGACCATGAGATTGGCGCTACGTGTGCGGGTTTAAATTGTGCAGCACTAAGTGTGCGAATTGACTATGTAGCACTAAGTGTGCGAGTTGACTATGTAGCACTAAGTGTGCGAGTTGACTATGTAGCACTAAGTGTGCGAGTTTGATTATGTAGCACTAAGTGTGCGAGTTGATTATATAGCACTGAGTGTGCGGACTTAATATATATTCTTGAATCATTATGGACACCAAGTGTGCGACGCTATTGAGTCGATCACGGACAGCGGATCGGGTAAGTGTCTTGAGTTCATGGCTAATAGGTGCTATGTCTATACTTGGTGTTGAGCTTGGTAAGTTTGAACCTATGTGACAAATATACTTGAAGTCACGTACATGAAATTTATCGTAGAATGGCTGAAAGGCCGTTTAGTTGTATGTTTGTAACGAAAATAAAATGATTTATGAAAATGCCTCGAATATCCTATTGATGAGTATGTGGATTGTGAATGCATAAATTGGTATGAAATTAAACCGATAGGTCGGAGGAACTACGGTATGGTTCGGAATGGATGGAGTAATTAGCCTCGTTCCATTTTGTTTTCTCTTGTGATAATGTTATTGATGGATGGTAGTGCATAGCTTATGACTTACTGAGTTATAAACTCACTCGGTGTTTCCTTGTCACCTATTCTAGGTTTCTTGGACACATCTCTTTTTGCGTGGTCGGGCCGTCATCGAAGTCATCACACCGGATAGCAAGTTTTGGTACTTTCTTCTTAGTCGGCTTAGGAGAACATTTCGGCATGTATAGGCTATTATGTTGTGTTTGAACTTTGGTATGTAAACTTTAAGCCATGCGAAAATGGCATGAATGTTCGATTGAGTTGGATCAAGGAGTAGGCATGAAATGGACCTAGTTACTTTCGTAACAGATGCTGGCAGCAGCAGTGACATGAGATTGAAAAATCACTAAAAAAAATAGTAGGAGTGGAATTAATTGATGAATAAATTATGTATTCGAAGCTCGATGAGTCTATTTTCATATAGAAGCAACGAAAAGATCATATGGACAGTATGTTAAGAGATATTCAGGTTCTCGTGAGACAGGGCCAGAACGGTTTCTGGATTTCCTGTTCCGACTTTGGAAATTCATTATAAATCAACCAGAGATAATTAGGAGTCATACCATATATGTATAGATTTCTCTCTGAGTCTAGTTTCTATAGAAACAAACGGCATCAGTATTGAAACTCTGTGCAGGGAGATATCCAAGTCGTAATGCACAAAGGTCAGTGTAGTCGATCCCTGTAACATGGGAGACTTTGACTAATAAACTGTACTAATTGGTCCGACCAAAAATTCTAGAAAAAATGTGTAGATGGGCATATGAGTCTATTTTCAGGGAAAATTTACGGAACTGGATTTCGAGTTCAGAACTCGAGATATGATTTTTTTGCGACTGAGATACTGGAAGTTGTTTTTTTTAAGTGGGTTGAAGTCTGTTAACACCTCGTGTTCGACTCCGGCGATGGCCTCGGGTTCGGGGTGTTACACAAATTGTTTGAGATTGAATGAAAATTGTATGAATTGATCAAATGTGAGAAAAGTATGGTTTTATGTGTTATAAGTCCGGTAATGCTTCATAACCCTATTCCGGCATTGAATATGGGTGAGGGGTGTTACAATTGGTATTCTTCCACCCCATCATAAAACAAGTTTGAATAGAACAATTTGGGTTGGGTTTTCAAATAGATCATTTTCCATAAAGAGTGCTTATTTGAAAATTCGAGAGGGGTCATGGAATTTGAAGGATGCCATTTGGCAATTCTCGTAGAAGTTTCAAGGTCCTCAGAGAGTTAGATATTTCATTTGGCTCATTAGATATTTCATTTGGCTTATTCTCAAACGATGTTTACTTTCTAACTTGGAGCATTTGAAGAGAGGGATTGGATCGGATGGTTCTTGTATTTTTTGTGGATGGGCCTCTAAAGATATCTTACACATTATTCGTGATTGTCCTTGAACTAAGGATATATGGTCTCAAATAATACCAGCAGACAAGTTTAATGTTTTTTTCTCTGGGGGTTTGCATGAGTGGTTAGCTGCCAACTTATAGAATAAACTTAGAATGCAATTGAAAGGGGTGGATTGGCAATGTTTATTTGGTATGGTTTCCTGGTGTATTTGGAAGAATTGTAACTTATTTGTTTTTCAAGGAAAAATGCGGGGTGTAGAGAAGCTAGTTAAAGTTTCATATAGTTGGGCTAAACAATATACCTTGTACCATAAGGTAAATGTATCTAAATGGAAGGTTTCAAACTCAGTCCCACCTTTATCCGAGATTTCGATTCAATTGAACACTAATGGATCATAAAAGAGGATTCCGCGTTTGCCACGATTGGGAGGGTCTTATAAGACTGGTACGGGAGTTGGATTCTTGGCTATAATCAATTTTTGGGAATCTATTCCATCTTAGATGCGGAATTATGAGGTATTTGGAATGGTTTGATATTTGCACTCGATAGAGGATTCGATATATTGATAAACTTTTCAAATAGTTAAGAGGCAGTACAAGCTTTACAGAGCAGTTCTACAAAGAGTTCGAATTCCGCTTTGGTTAGAAGAATCTGACTATTATTGGCTAAAATGGTGGATTGACCTATTCATCATGTCTCTAAAGAATTGAACAAAGATATTTATAGGCTAGCGAAAATGATTGTTGGTTATAATAGTGGCCTTTAATTTTTTGAAACGCCTCCAAAGGAGCTTGAATATATCTCTCAGTAGTTCTTTTTAATATTTTTTCTTTCACCAAATTTTTTTTTTCAAATAGGTTTCAAGGAGTCGTTTTATGTTTGTATGTATAAACCTTTTTTTTGAATGGTAAGTTTATTCAATATATTTTATTATCTAATACTTTTTTTCTTTTATTAGAATTGTCTTCACAAGATATCCAAGTATTTCAATGGCTATGAATTACGAATCTCTCAAGGAAATAGTTTTTAAAGATAACATTTCTTCATCGTAACTTTTTCTAGAAAACATAGAAGATGAAATATATTATTTTTCCTTTTTAGTTGTGCTTAATATTTCAATGTTCTCTTTTGGAAAAGATTTATTCTTTGAGATCATAATTTTAAAGTTTCTCATAAATACTCATTTAACTCATTTATTATTAGTTTGTCAATATTTGATAATTCATTTTATATTTTGTAGGCCAAATAACATGGTGAAGCTTGATATTTCAATGTCTATCTTGAAAAAAGATTTCTTCTTTGAGAGTGTAGGTTGACTCGTAATTCATTTCTTTCGAGTTTCTCAATATTTGATAATTGTGATTAATTTTTGTGGGTCAAATAATACGTTGCCATGACAACGTACGTGTAAAGGTTTTACGTATAATATTCTATTGGATAATATATTTTTCTACTTTTTTATTTACTATAAAAAGATGTGATATCACTCTTTAGTACTTAGGTTAATAGCTTTTTTCATGTACATGGACGCATGGAGTGAGATTGTAGGACCAAATTTGAGTGGTTAATGTTTTAGATTTGAAATTTGAAACTATTATCTCAAGGCTCTACATCAGCCTCACTATTTTCATGCATTCAAGCCTTTGCTTTGCTTTTATCTTTTATTTATTTTGATAAAAGAATCTTTTGCTTCTTATATTTTGTTGTGGTTTTTTATTGTTTGAGAATTATATTTTAGATATTAGGACGACATAAAATAGAAATTAGTGACACATTTGATTCTTAAGAAAAAAGAAGATAAACTTCATATATATGATTAGGAAATGTAGAGCTGGAGATATTTTATGGTGAGAGAAAACCATAGGCATAAACAATTTTGAAATTTTGTTTTTCTAAAGCCATGATCGTTACTGTAAAGAAAAATACTTAGCAACAAAAAATATGTATCAAGTAATTCAAGATATATGAATTTGTTCAAGAATATAGTAGGTCAATAATTTGGTCATCAATTTCAAAACATATATTGGAAAATGATATAGCATAAAGTTGAGGAATAATTTGAGATATCACTCTCAACCTATTCAGTTGTGATGCTTTGCTATGGAATAATCCTAAAAGTATCAAAACAAAACAACTTTTTAATATTTATGTATAAGTTGCATATTTTTCTGCTATGACAATGCATTTTGTTTAAGTTCTAAGAAAACTTAATAAATATATAATTAGATTTTAAGGTAAACTATAAGAATATTACGTACCTATATATTTTATTCTATTTTAGTCATTTAATTATTAATTTTTTTAGTTAGTTATTAAACTTTTTAAAATTAAATATTTTAATTACTCCCTTCTTAGTAGACGTTGAATAAGAGACAAAAGGCTTACGTGGGGTTTTTTTAATGATATAATAACAACTTTAGTCCTTTAATATTCACACATTCTATCAATTTGATTTTAAATATAAAAACTCTACAAATTTAATCTTGATGTTTATAAAATTTGTCATTTTAATTTAAAATTTAAAAAATTTAATCTTTAATATTTAATTTTTTTTAATTTAACCACCAATACTTATCTATTGCTTATAAATAAATATCAACCCCTTTCCCCAAAAGTACAGTAAACCTTTTGCCCAAAAAAAACTCCTGAAAAAAATGTTTTGATCTCTGATGTTTAATTATTTTAAAAAAATTTAAAGTGTTGTCTCTTTTAAGTAATTTTTTTAAAAAAAAGAGGGTTATCATTTTCTTTTTGAACCCTCTCTGGAATATTAAAAAATAAAAAAAACAAAGTTAAGGCAGTGAAGTGACCCTTTCGAAGATCTGATCAATTATCATTGTCTCACAAACCTTAAATCTTTTTCTTGGAAACGAGAGATAAAAAAACAAAACTATAAAGGTGCTTCTTTATTCTCTAGAAAGCTTTAAAAAAGAAAGAAAGTATATATAATCCAAATAAATGAAAGATATTACAAACCTGTGAACGTGGATATTTATATTCTAACCCTTAAAGCTTTCATTCATTTATAAAAATAAATATGCAAGTTATTTAATATATGTGTTAATGAAGCACTTTAGTAAGTTTTATTTATTTATATTGCTTTAAATAATAAGAACTTTATAATACTCCAAACCCGGCCTAGACGTTATGGCCGAATCTAGCGATGTTACATGGAATGGATTTTGAAATCGAACTTGTCAAGTTGAAAACCGTTCCAGTTTAGTAGCTTTCATTTAATTTGAAAGAATGTGCTCTAGGTGATTTGCCTCAAAACTTGTCTTTTAAGTGGAAGCTTTTGTAACCAACTATTTTAGGAAAAACTATTTTCATTTATGAAAACCTTAGTTTTTAGAGAAAACCCATGTTTTGTTGAATTACAGCTTAAAGACCCATAAGAACAATATAAAGTACCAAATTTAAAACCAAATAGTCCAAGTCCAAAATCTACATCAAACCCCCAAGTAAGTAAAAAAAATTTGAAATTTTACGGAAAACAGTCTAAAATTTATATGTGGCCACCATCGAGTCCTCTGTTGTAACGATCCGTCAAGCTTGGGGATTACCTGTACAAATTAACCAGAAAGGGTAAGTTTTCACAAACTTAGTGTGTAATTCGCACAGAAACATACATATAGAACACCTCAGAATACAGTCAAATATAGGCTGGGCCTGAGCCCATTACAGATTCGGTTTGGGCCTTTGCCTAATTGGATACAGTTTCACAATTATATTAGGGCCTTGGCCCATATCAGATACAAAATGCAGATATAGTAAATCAGAATCCTACCCACCAGCCTTTACACACCATCTCTATCCAGCCCTACACACCATGTGGGGATTAAATCAACCCACCCATCCCTACACACGGTGCTGTACCGAGATGCAACACATAATCAAAAGGTTACAGCTGAGCTGCCAAATAACAGACTTAAAAGCCTTTCAGATACGTCCTCCAAATATCATCAACCCACCCCGATGCAATGTAACATACCATAAATGACATGCAAATATGCTAATAACAAAATATACATTCAGTTCAGTACAGATATCATGCTTAGTCAGGCACCCTACAATCAGTTCACATAACTAGGGGTCTAAGTAAAGTTACCGACCCTACAGTAGATCCATAGTCAACTAGGACGAACCGTGCAACCTTACAGAATATTTCAGAAAAATAGGCTCACACGCCAATGTGACCTGCTCATGTGGGCCCACACAGCTTGGCCCAAAATCCCACACGCCAGTGTGGACTATTCGTGTAGGCCCACACGCCCGTGTGGCCCACACAACCCAATTTAGTCTAGCCCATGTGCTGCACACGACTTGCATGGCCATCACACGGTCGTTTCATGCGCGCATGGCCTGCCTCGTCTATCATTCGCCGGTGTTCTGTCACATGGCCTACCACACGGGCGACCACAAGCCTCTGTGGCGTCGACAGAATATTTTTTGGCTTTTTGTCGAATCCCGTTTTCTGCGTTTCAGGTACACACCTGTATCATTTTTGATGCCTAAACACTCCTAAGCACTCCAAAGCCTAAAAACGAGATATTCAACACTGCCATTAGTCCTACTTTGCGATTAATCAAAATCTCGAAACCAAAATACTCATCCATAAAGTTATGAACACTTACCGCAAAACCTCCAATCAATTCGCTACGGAACAGTACTAGGAGTGCCTTAAACCCCATGATTTGCTACTGTGAAAACCCAAAAATTAGTCTAATAACAAGATGACAGCATCTAAGAATGATTCCAACGTTATTTCACTTACCTCACGTGCGACCTACGTTGCAATGACAAGACGAGGCAAGCCGAAAATGAAAGAGAGAGAAAAAGAATACCAAAAAGAGAATCAACAAGAACTTAGGTAGAAAAAGAAGAAAGGGACATCAGAAAATTTTGGGGAAATTCTGGAGGAAAGAGAAAATTTTTAAAAGAAAATAAAATTAGAATATCCCAACCCTCCCTCTTTTTCTCCTACTAACCCACAGACACCACAATCTCAGAATTCTTATTTGTCCGAAACTCTTTCGGTCAACCGAGTAAAAATAAATTTCACCGCTTACTTAGAGACCCGAACACAATACCTCCATCACACCAACACTCCACTTAATCACCAGACCAATAGGCCCTTTCTAATATATTCTTACTAACAATTAAACTTAAGCCTAATGAGTAGGGTTAAGGCTTAATTTAGAAAATTTCCAAAAATTTACCAAATACATAGCTTGAACCCAAGACGTCTCAGGCACTCCCAGAACACTTAACCACTAAAGTAGATACACACTTATGTGTCACAATTTAACAGAACAACAATATAAATTTTGGGCGTTACAACTTTACCCCCTAAAAGAAAATTTAGTCCACGAAATTTACCTGATCAAAATAAATGAGGGTACTATTGGCGCGTCGAATACTCAGGCTTCCACGTGGCCTCCTCAGTGCTATGATTCCACCACAGCATTTTCACTAAGGGGATAGATTTCCTTCTAAGGACCTTTACATCGCGATCTAGAATCTGAATCGGCTCCTCCTCAAAGGTCAGATTTGGCCGAACCTTAATCTCCTTAACAGGGACAATGTGCGTGGGATCAGATTGATAGCTCCTCAACATCAAGACGTGGAACACATCGTGAATGCTGTCTAATTCTAGAGGTAGCTCCAACTGATAAGCGAGCAACCGATCCCACTCGTTTCAGAATCCGATATGGCCCAATAAACCTAGGGCTCAACTTGCCTTTGTGACCGAACTTCATAACCTTCTTCCATAGCGAGACCTTTAGAAACACGAAGTCCCCCACAGAATACTCGATCTCACGTCTCTTTAGATTAGCATAAGACTTCTGCCTGTCAAAAGCTGCCTTCAGTCGATCCCTAATTAGTCAAACCTTATTTTCAGTCTCGAAGACCAACTCAGGACCCAGAACACGTCACTCACCAAACTCAGTCCAACATAAAAGAGTGCAACACTTGCAACCATACAGTGCCTCCTAAAGTGCCATTTGGATGCTAAACTAGAAGCTATTATTATAGGCGAACTTTGCCAACGGCAAGTACTCCTCCCAACTGCCTCGAAAATCAATCACATAGCTCCTTAACATATCTTCCAGTATCTAAATCACCTTCTCAAATTAGCCATCTATTTGAGGATGGAAAGAAGTAATGAAATCCAACCTTGAACCCAGAGCCTCATGTAGCTTTTTCCAGAACCAAGACCTGAAGTGAGGATCCTTATCAGAGGTGATCGAAACCGATACCCCCTGCAGTCTCACTATCTCAGAGATATAAAGCTTTGCCAGCTTCTGCAGTGAGTAGTCAGTACGAACCGGTATGCAGTGCATTGACTTGGTCAATCGATCCACGATGCCCCTAACAGAATCCTTCTTAGTGGGTGTCAAGGGTAACCCACTAACGAAGTCCATCGTCACACGCTCCCACTTCCAAAGGGAAATCTTAATCGGCTGTAGCAAACCCAAAGGCAACTGATGCTCATCCTTAACCTGCTAGCACGTTAGACATCTAGCCACAAAATCAGTAACCTCTCATTTCAATCCTGGCCACCAACATAATTCTCGAAGATCTCGGTACATCTTATTCCCACCAGGATGCATAACATAAGGGCTATTATGCACCTCTTTCAGAATAGATTGTCTCAAATCAAAATCGTTCGGCACACATATTCGGCCTCGGAAACACAACACACCCTCAGAGTTCAACCCAAAATCCGTAGTGCTACCACTCTCAACTTGCGAAACCGAAGACCCAAAGACTCATCCTCCAACTGCTTACCCTTATTATGCTCGATCCAAGTTGGCTTAACCTGAAGCTCTGTTAATAAGCTACCATCATCAAATAAACTAAGGCGAGCAAACATCACCCTCAGATCAGTCATAGCCCTACGACTCAAAGCATCAGCCACCACATTGGCCTTGCCAGGATGGTACTCGATGGTACAGTTGTAATCTTTAAGCAGCTCGATCCATCTACGCTGCCTAAGACTTAGCTCCTTCTAGGTAAGAAGGTACTTGAGGCTTTTGTGATCAGTGTAGATGATACACATCTCACCACACAAATAATGCCTCCAGATTTTTAGTGCAAATACCACGGCGACTGTGACAGCCCAAAGTTGACCCTAGTCGGGAAGTGGTTTCGGGACCGCTAAACCGAGTCACCGAAATGTTTGAATGTGATACTTATTGTCTAGAATATGTAATTATGAATGTGTGAAAATTTCAAGCTTCGATTTGGTTGATTGCATGTGAATTTAGTCAATAGGACTTATGTGAGAAAATTCTAAATGTGATAGGTCAATGTGTGAGGACCTATTAGTGCATGTGGACAAAGGGGGGACTTGCATGTCAAATTCCCCCTACTAGTAGTGGCCGGCCATGACAAGCATGGTAGACCAAGTTTGATGGCCAAGACATGTCATAGACATGTCTTGTTGGTGCATCATGGGTGGAAAAAATAAAATAATGGGCATGGAAATTAAATAATGAAAAGGAGTATGGTGAATACAAAAAAAAAGAGAAAAATGTGTGTAGTTGTTTTCTTCCCCCCCCTTTTGCCGTGAGCTAAAGAAAAGAAAGGAGGAAATTTTTGTTCATCCTTTTCTCATCTTCATACTTGCCGAAACTAGAAAGAAAAATAAAGAAAAAAATTTCTCATCCTTTGGTTCATCCTTGGCCAATAATTTTAAGGAGGAAGGAAGAAGAAAGGTGAAGAGGTTCGGCCATGCATGTAGCTAGGCTAAGGTATGTTTGATGATGTTCCATGAGATGCATGCATGTTTTAGTTGTTAGCTTAAGTTCTACCTAGCCCATGGTCTAAATCTTGCTATGTGATGGAAATGACATTTGACCATGGATGCATCATTCTTGGTTGATGTTTGATGTGGTGGTGATGAGGCAAGAGGATGAGTTAAAATTCGGCCTAGGTGGAGGTTGTGTTAATGCCATTGCATGCTAAATATGAAGTTTGTTAATGATGCATGTGATGATGACTTGATGATTCTTGAACCTCCTTTTTAGCATTTTTGTGTGAGCACATATGTGCATTGGTTGCTAAATGGAGAAGAATCGGCTAGCAAGTTGTGTGCTAAGGCCGAATGTAACCTTGCATGTTAATGAGCAATGCATGTGTTAAATTGATGGAAAGGGGGAGGATGCTTTACTAGTGTGTATATGTGTGTATTAAGTGTTGAAATCGACCCCAAAAATAGACATGCATATTCGGCCAAGGGGGAAAAATTAGCTAATATGTTGTGTTGATGCATGATTTCACATGTATGTGACTTTAATGTCTAATGTATAAATATGGGCTAAGTGCTTCGTGTTCATCTTTTTTTTGATGCCTAAATGATGAAATCAATTTATTTGTTTAATTAAGCTCAAGAGCAAAGGGGAAATAAATCCGATAAAGGGAAGGAAAAAGTGGTCGAATAGTTAGCGGGATCGTTCGACAACACCCGAGGTAAGTTCTTGAGTAAGAGAGCTTAAATTACGATGTGATTAAATCATGTTTTAAGCAAATTAAAATCATGCTCTATGTGTGGCTATTGAGCCGAATGTGCAAGGATGGTATGTGCCTTGTGTTCGAGTTTTGCTAATGAAAAAGAAATACGAATGTGCCATGAATTATTGTTAGATGTGCATGATTAATTGAATGCTGTCCGGGCTAAGTCCCGAAGGCTTTGTGCTAAGTGACTATATTCGGACTAAGATCCGAAGGCATTTGTGCGAGTTATTAATTCCGGGTTAAGTCCCGAAGGCCTTTGTGCGAGATACTAATTCCGGGTTAAGTCCCGAAGGCATTCGTGCGAGTTTTAAAATCCGGGTTAAGTCCCGAAGGCATTGTATGAGTTACTATAACCGGGCTATGTCCCGAAGGCACTTGAACGAGGAGCTATATCCGGTTAAATTCCGAAGGTACGTGATTTTGGTAATGAATGAGCTTGCTGTAAAATTCCAGCTAATACTCGAAAAACATCCCAATATTGGGATATGTTACGTATGTGTTGAATTTAATCGAGCCCTTACAAATAAATATTCGCTCAGTTGATGAACGAGCTACCGGCCTTCGGCTAAGTTGGTCTTTTGTGTATGTACATAAGGGTTAACGTTGTGAAGTAAGTTTGATATCGGAAAAATTGTGTATTATGAAATATTCCGTTTAGCTAAATGTGTGCTATGCTTTCGTTATGCTGGAATTTCTTGCTCAAAACTTACTAAGCATAAATTGCTTACTTCGTTCCATTGCTCCTCTGTTTTATAGATTTTTGGTTCTCCAGATATCGGACTCGGGATCTTGAAGTCGAAGTCGCCCACACTATCAAAGGCTCTTTTGGGTACTCTTTTGGTTGAATTTTGATATGGCATGTATAGGACGACCCATTGTTGTTTTTCGAGTACTTTATGTGATGTGTAAGTTTTGGATAGCCATGCGAAAATGGCTTATATGTGTTTGAGTATAATGTTATAATCATTTGGTGTGGATATGCTTGACAAGGATTGGCCACGGGGATGGTTAATCACTTTCATAAATTGTGCTATGTATGCAAAAAGGGCTAGTTGAACCATGAAATAGGTAAAGCCTACCTTAAAGGTAGATGCTGACAGCATCAGTGACGTAGATTTGGAAAATCACTAAAAATAGTAGGAATGGAATTAAATAGTGAATAAATTATGTAAACAAACCTTGAAGAATCTACTTTCATAGGAAAGTAACGAAACAATCATATGGACAGTATGTTAAGAGATATTCAGGTTCTCGTGAGACAGGGCCAGAACGGGTTCTGGATTCCTTGTTTCGACTTTGGAAATTGATTATAAATTAACCAGAGATAATTAGGAGTCATACCATATATTTATAGATTCCTCTCTGAGTCTAGTTTCTATAGAAACAAACAGCATCAGTATTGGAGCCCTGTACAAGGAGATATCCAAGTCGTAGTGCGCAAAGGTCAGGGTAGTCGATCCCTGTAACATGGGAGACTTTAACTAATAAACTGTACTAATTGGCCTGATCAAAAATTCTAGAAAACAATATGTAGATGGGCATATGAGTCTAGTTTCAGGGAAAAATCACGAAACTGATTTTCGAGTTGTGAAGCTCAAGATATGATTTTTAAAGCGACTAGTACACAGATTGGGCAGTGTCTGGAAATTTTTCAAAGTTTGTTAACACCTTGTGTTTGACTCCGGTGTCGGACTCGGGTTCGGGGTGTTACATTTTATTGGTATCAAAGCTACGGTTTAGTCGATTATAGGACTACCGTAATGTGTTGGGTCTAGCTATACATGCCATTTTACGTGATTACTTGATAGTGTGGTGATTTCTGACAATTGTAAATGTGTTTATTTATAGTAATGGATCCCGGTCGTGACCGAGAGGTAGCTGATGATCTTGAGAGTGTAGCGCCTGCTCGCGCACAAGGGACAGTGCCGGCAGACTCTCAACCTAATGCTAGTAATCCGAATGATGAAGCTAGACAAGCATTCTATAGCGTGATGAATGATTGGTTCAACCAATACATTCAAACTAATATGGCTGTTCCACAACCTCCATTCCCGACAAATACTACCCCCGCACCTACAATACCACCGGTAACTGACCAAATAAGGTCAAATAAGCCCCCAGTTGACAGAATCCGAAAACATGGGGCTACTGAATTTAAGGCTATGGATAGCGATGATGTCGAGCAAGCTGAATTTTGGCTGGACAACACTATCCGGGTACTCGATGAGCTATCTTGTACACACGATGAATGCCTAAAGTGTGCCATCTCCTTGCTACGTGATTCTGCCTACTATTGGTGGAGTACTCTGACTTCCGTTGTGCCCCGAGAGCAAGTAACTTGGGAGTTTTTCCAAACTGAGTTTCGGAAAAGTATATCAGTCAGAGGTTTGTTGATCAAAAACGGAAGGAATTTCTTGAGCTTAAGCAAGGCTCCATGTCGGTTACTGATTACGAGCGAAAATTTGTTAGACTTAGCAAATACGCTCGGGAATGTGTTTCGTCCGAAGCTATTATGTGTAAACGCTTCGAGGATGGGCTGAATGAAGATATAAAAATGTTCGTTGGTGTTCTTGAAATACGAGAGTTCGTGGTACTTGTTGAACGAGCTTGTAAAGCCGAAGAGCTTAGAAAAGAAAAGCAAAGAGTTGATGAGGGAACTGGAGAGTTTCGTAAAAGATCCTCGGGAAGGTCTCTTCAATAGGCATCGAAGAGATTTCGGGATGATGCGGGCCAGTTTAGAGGCACTTCGGGCTTTTTTAGACGAGATCGTGATCGACCCCTTGTAGGTACACGAGGCACTTCAGTCTCCAGTGTTGGGAATGAACGTCGAGACAGAACGAAATACCGATATTGCGGTAAATGGCATTCGGGGAGTTGTAGATTCCCTGACCGCTCCTGTTACAAATGCGGATCAGTTGACCACTTCATTAAAGATTGCCCGAGGTTGTCGGAACAGAATGTAAATCGGAGTGGGAGACCGGGTGCTACCACTGCTCGGGTAGACCATCTGGAAATGCGAGCAATACTGGTGGTGGTCAGAGAGGATCTAGAGATGATATAACCAGATCCGAAGCTCGTGCGCCTGCTAGAGCTTATGCTATACGTGCCCGCGAGGATGCTTCTTCGCCTGATGTTATTACCGGTACATTCACTCTCTTTGATACTAATGTAATTGCTTTGATTGACCCCGGTTCTACTCATTCTTACATATGTGAAACCTTAGCATCCAGTAAGACTTTACCTATTGAGTCTACTGAGTTTGTAATTCGGGTGTCAAATCCCTTGGGTCGTTACGTGCTTGTCGACAAAGTGTGTAAGAAATGTCCCCTGGAAATTCGAGGTTCCTGTTTTCCGGCAGACTTGATGCTTTTGCCATTTGATGAATTTGATGTTATCCTTGGTTTGGATTGGTTGACCGCGCATGATGCGGTTGTGAATTGCAAGAGCAAGACTATTGATTTGAGGTGCACAAATAACGAAGTAATCCGAATTGAGTCTGCGGACTTGGAGGGGATGCCAGCTGTAATATCAGCAATGTTGGCACAGAAATATGTAAGAAAAGGGTGCGAAGCATACCTTGCGTATGTACTTGATGACAAAGAATTAGAAAAGAAACCCGAATCTGTGCCGGTGGTTTGTGAATACCCGGATGTTTTTCCGGAAGAATTATCGGGTTTACCACCTGTTCGGGAGGTAGAGTTTGGTATTGAGCTTGTACCTGGGACTACGCCGATTTCGATAGCTCCGTATCGTATGGCACCAACCGAGTTAAAGGAGTTGAAAGCTCAGTTGCAAGAACTGACGGATAGAGGTTTCGCTCGACCAAGTTTCTCACCTTGGGGTGCACCAGTATTGTTCGTGAAAAAGAAGGACGGAACCATGAGGTTGTGCATTGACTATCGTCAGCTGAATAAAGTGACGATAAAGAACAAATATCCGTTACCGCGCATCGATGATTTGTTCGACCAACTGAAGGGAGCCTCAGTGTTCTCAAAATAGATTTGAGATCGGGCTATTATCAGTTGCGAATTCGAGATTCAGATATTCCCAAAACTGCCTTCAGAACGAGATATGGTCACTACGAATTCTTAGTGATGCCGTTTGGGCTCACTAATGCCCCTGCGGTATTTATGGATTTGATGAATCGGATCTTCAGACCGTATTTGGATCGGTTCGTAGTTGTGTTCATTGATGACATTTTGGTCTATTCAAGAGATGAGACCGAACATGCTGAGCATCTGAGGCTAGTGCTGCAAATTTTGCGGGATAAGCAGTTATATGCTAAGTTCAGTAAGTGTGAGTTCTGGTTAAGAGAGGTTAGCTTCTTGGGTCATGTGGTATCCGCGTCAGGTATTCGTGTTGACCCGAACAAAATTTCAGCCATACTTGACTGGAAACCTCCGAGAAATATTACTGAAGTTCGGAGCTTTTTGGGGCTCGCCGGTTATTACCGATGATTTGTCAAAGGTTTCTCGATGATAGCCACACCAATGACGAAGCTACTTCAAAAGGATGTTAAGTTCGAGTGGACGGAGAAATGTCAGAAAAGTTTCGACCAATTGAAAACTCATTTGACTGAAGCTCCAATTTTGGTGCAACCCGAATCAGGTAAAGAGTTTGTCATTTATAGTGACGCATCCCTACTTGGGTTGGGTTGCGTATTGATGCAAGAAGGTCGAGTCGTGGCCTATGCGTCGAGACAATTGAAGCCACACGAGAGGAATTATCCGACCCATGATCTCGAACTAGCTGCCATCGTGTTTGCTTTAAAAATATGGCGACATTATCTGTTTGGTGAGAAGTGCCATGTATTTTCGGATCACAAAAGTCTCAAATATTTGATGACTCAACGAGACTTGAATCTGCGACAAAGACGTTGGCTTGAGTTGTTGAAAGATTACGAGCTTGTCATTGATTACCACCCGGGAAAGGCTAACGTGGTTGCGGACGCCTTAAGCCGGAAGTCATTGTTTGCTTTACGAGCGATGAATGTGCATTTGTCTGTTCTACCAGACAATGTGTTAGTAGCTGAATTAAAAGCTAAACCATTATTGACTCACCAAATTCGTGAAGCTCAGAAAGTCGATGATGAATTGGTTGCAAAACGGGCTAAGTGTGTTCCGAACGAGGAATCGGAGTTTCAAATTGATGATGATGGTTGTTTGAGGTTCAGAAATCGTTTGTGTGTTCCAAGGAATTCGGAACTCATTTCGATGATTCTGAACGAAGCCCATTGTAGCCGAATGTCAATTCACCCGGGGAGTACGAAAATGTACAACGATTTGAAACGTCAATTTTGGTGGCATGGTATGAAACGGGACATCTCTGACTTTGTTTCGAGATGTTTAATATGTCAACAAGTGAAAGCAGAACATCAAGTGCCTTCAGGATTACTCCAGCCGATCATGATACCCGAGTGGAAATGGGATCGAGTCACAATGGACTTTGTGTCCGGACTGCCCTCGTCAGCAAGTAAGAAGGATGCGATATGGGTTGTTGTTGATAGGCTGACTAAGTCGGCTCATTTCATCCCCGTACGTACGGATTTTTCATTGGATAAACTAGCTGAATTGTACGTTTATCAAATTGTGAGATTACACGGGGTACCTGTTTCTATCGTGTCGGATAGAGATCCAAGATTCACCTCACGATTTTGGAAGAAATTGCAAGAAGCTCTGGGTACCAAGCTGCATTTTAGCACTGCTTTTCACCCCCAAACCAATGGTCAATCCGAGCGGATAATTCAGATACTTGAGGATATGTTGAGATGTTGCATCCTCGAGTTCAGTAGTTCATGGGAACGGTATTTACCTTTGATGGAATTCGCTTACAACAATAGTTTTCAATCAAGTATTAAGATGGCACCTTACAAGGCTTTGTACGGTCGTAAATGCCGTACACCATTGTTTTGGACCGAGCTCGGTGAAAGTAAAATTTTCGGAGTTGATTTGATTAAAGATGCTGAACAGAAAGTAAAGGTAATCCGTGAAAGTCTGAAGGTAGCCACGGATCGTCAGAAGTCGTACGCAGATTTGAAACGAAAAGACATCGAGTATCAGGTGGGAGACAAAGTGTTCCTTAAGGTTTCACCTTGGAAAAAGATACTCAGGTTCGGCCGTAAGGGCAAGTTGAGCCCAAGATTCATTGGGCCGTACGAAATCTCCGAACGAGTTGGTCCGGTTGCGTATAGATTGATTTTGCCCCCGGAGCTTGAAAAGATTCATGACGTCTTTCATGTTTCGATGCTTCGACGCTATCGATCTGATCCATCGCACATAATTAGCCCATCAGAGGTTGAAATTCAAGTCGACATGAGCTATGAAGAAGAACCGATGCGTATCCTAGCTCGTGAAGTGAAGGAGTTGCGAAACAAAAGAGTTCCGCTAGTAAAGGTGTTATGGCTCAAACACGGGATCGAGGAAGCTACTTGGGAGACCGAGAGCTCGATGAAAGAACGATACCCAAACCTATTTACCGGTAAGATTTTCGGGGACGAAAATTTCTTAAGTGGGGGAGAGTTGTCACAGCCCAAAGTTGACCCTAGTCGGGAAGTGGTTTCGGGACCGCTAAACCGAGTCACCGAAATGTTTGAATGTGATACTTATTGTCTAGAATATGTAATTATGAATGTGTGAAAATTTCAAGCTTCGATTTGGTTGATTGCATGTGAATTTAGTCAATAGGACTTATGTGAGAAAATTCTAAAATGTGATAGGTCAATGTGTGAGGACCTATTAGTGCATGTGGACAAAGGGGGGACTTGCATGTCAAATTCCCCCCCTACTAGTAGTGGCCGGCGATGACAAGCATGGTAGACCAAGTTTGATGGCCAAGACATGTCATAGACATGTCTTGTTGGTGCATCATGGGTGAAAAAAATAAAATAATGGGCATGGAAATTAAATAATGAAAAGGAGTATGGTGAATACAAAAAAAAAGAGAAAAATGTGTGTAGTTGTTTTCTTCCCCCCCCCTTTTGCCGTGAGCTAAAGAAAAGAAAGGAGGAAATTTTTGTTCATCCTTTTCTCATCTTCATACTTGCCGAAACTAGAAAGAAAAATAAAGAAAAAATTTCTCATCCTTTGGTTCATCCTTGGCCAATAATTTTAAGGAGGAAGGAAGAAGAAAGGTGAAGAGGTTCGGCCATGCATGTAGCTAGGCTAAGGTATGTTTGATGATGTTCCATGAGATGCATGCATGTTTTAGTTGTTAGCTTAAGTTCTACCTAGCCCATGGTCTAAATCTTGCTATGTGATGGAAATGACATTTGACCATGGATGCATCATTCTTGGTTGATGTTTGATGTGGTGGTGATGAGGCAAGAGGATGAGTTAAAATTCGGCATAGGTGGAGGTTGTGTTAATGCCATTGCATGCTAAATATGAAGTTTGTTAATGATGCATGTGATGATGACTTGATGATTCTTGAACCTCCTTTTTAGCATTTTTGTGTGAGCACATATGTGCATTGGTTGCTAAATGGAGAAGAATCGGCTAGCAAGTTGTGTGCTAAGGCCGAATGTAACCTTGCATGTTAATGAGCAATGCATGTGTTAAATTGATGGAAAGGGGGAGGATGCTTTACTAGTGTGTATATGTGTGTATTAAGTGTTGAAATCGACCCCAAAAATAGACATGCATATTCGGCCAAGGGGGAAAAATTAGCTAATATGTTGTGTTGATGCATGATTTCACATGTATGTGACTTTAATGTCTAATGTATAAATATGGGCTAAGTGCTTCGTGTTCATCTTTTTTTTGATGCCTAAATGATGAAATCAATTTATTTGTTTAATTAAGCTCAAGAGCAAAGGGGAAATAAATCCGATAAAGGGAAGGAAAAAGTGGTCGAATAGTTAGCGGGATCGTTCGACAACACCCGAGGTAAGTTCTTGAGTAAGAGAGCTTAAATTACGATGTGATTAAATCATGTTTTAAGCAAATTAAAATCATGCTCTATGTGTGGCTATTGAGCCGAATGTGCAAGGATGGTATGTGCCTTGTGTTCGAGTTTTGCTAATGAAAAAGAAATACGAATGTGCCATGAATTATTGTTAGATGTGCATGATTAATTGAATGCTGTCCGGGCTAAGTCCCGAAGGCTTTGTGCTAAGTGACTATATTCGGACTAAGATCCGAAGGCATTTGTGCGAGTTATTAATTCCGGGTTAAGTCCCGAAGGCCTTTGTGCGAGATACTAATTCCGGGTTAAGTCCCGAAGGCATTCGTGCGAGTTTTAAAATCCGGGTTAAGTCCCGAAGGCATTGTATGAGTTACTATAACCGGGCTATGTCCCGAAGGCACTTGAACGAGGAGCTATATCCGGTTAAATTCCGAAGGTACGTGATTTTGGTAATGAATGAGCTTGCTGTAAAATTCCAGCTAATACTCGAAAAACATCCCAATATTGGGATATGTTACGTATGTGTTGAATTTAATCGAGCCCTTACAAATAAATATTCGCTCAGTTGATGAACGAGCTACCGGCCTTCGGCTAAGTTGGTCTTTTGTGTATGTACATAAGGGTTAACGTTGTGAAGTAAGTTTGATATCAGAAAAATTGTGTATTATGAAATATTCCGTTTAGCTAAATGTGTGCTATGCTTTCGTTATGCTGGAATTTCTTGCTCAAAACTTACTAAGCATAAATTGCTTACTTCGTTCCATTGCTCCTCTGTTTTATAGATTTTTGGTTCTCCAGATATCGGACTCGGGATCTTGAAGTCGAAGTCGCCCACACTATCAAAGGCTCTTTTGGGTACTCTTTTGGTTGAATTTTGATATGGCATGTATAGGACGACCCATTGTTGTTTTTCGAGTACTTTATGTGATGTGTAAGTTTTGGATAGCCATGCGAAAATGGCTTATATGTGTTTGAGTATAATGTTATAATCATTTGGTGTGGATATGCTTGACAAGGATTGGCCACGGGGATGGTTAATCACTTTCATAAATTGTGCTATGTATGCAAAAAGGGCTAGTTGAACCATGAAATAGGTAAAGCCTACCTTAAAGGTAGATGCTGACAGCATCAGTGACATAGATTTGGAAAATCACTAAAACTAGTAGGAATGGAATTAAATAGTGAATAAATTATGTAAACAAACCTTGAAGAATCTACTTTCATAGGAAAGTAATGAAACAATCATATGGACAGTATGTTAAGAGATATTCAGGTTATCGTGAGACAGGGCCAGAACGGGTTCTGGATTCCTTGTTCCGAATTTGGAAATTGATTATAAATTAACCAGAGATAATTAGGAGTCATACCATATATGTATAGATTCCTCTCTGAGTCTAGTTTCTATAGAAACAAACAGAATCAGTATTGGATCCCTGTACAAGGAGATATCCAAGTCATAGTGCGCAAAGGTCAGGGTAGTCGATCCCTGTAACATGGGAGACTTTAACTAATAAACTGTACTAATTGGCCCGATCAAAAATTCTAGAAAAAAATATGTAGATGGGCATATGAGTCTAGTTTCAGTGAAAAATCACAAAACTGATTTTCGAGTTGTGAAACTCAAGATATGATTTTTAAAGCGACTAGTACACAGATTGGGCAGTGTCTGGAAATTTTTCAAAGTTTGTTAACACCTCGTGTTCGACTCCGGTGTCGGACTCGGGTTCGGGGTGTTACAGTGACCAAATCCAAATCATGCGTTCGGTAATTTGCCTCATGAGTCTTAAGCTGACAAGACGCATACGCAACCACCTTATCATCCTGCATCAACACACAACCCAAACCGATGTGTGATGCATTACTATAAACGGTGAACTCCTTTCTAGACTCCGGTTGTATCAGAACAGGGGCCTCAGTCAGTACAGTTTTGAGCTTCTCAAAGCTCTCATGCTGCATATCAGTCCATACAAAAGAAACTCCTTTACACAGAAGCTTCGCCAACAGAGTTGTGATTAAGGAGAACCCTTCTACAAAACACCAATAGTAACTCGCCAACCCTAGAAAGCTGTGGATCTCAGACAAATTCTTCAGCTGTTTCCAATCCAACACTGCCTCAATCTTACGAAGACCAACTCGTATTCCCTCAGTAGAAAATACATGTCCCAAAAATGTTACTTCTCGGAGCCAGAACTCACGCTTGCTGAACTTCGCATACAGCTGTTTCTCACGAATAGTCTGTAGTACCACTCTAAGATGCTCGTCGTGCTCATCTTCAGTCTTAGAATACACCAAGATATCATCGATGAACACCACCACAAACAGATCCAAATAGGGCTAGAAGTTCATCAAGTCCATAAATGTCGTTGCTGCATAAGTCAAACCAAAGGGCATAACTAGGAGCTTGTAGTATCCATAGTCGCCTCCTCAACGCTCAATTGATGATAACCCTAATGTAGATCAATCTTGGAAAACACAGAAGCCCCTCTGAACTGGTCCAATAAATCATCAATCCTCAGAAGTGGGTACTTATTCTTAATCGTCAGCTTATCATCATTGTCCCATCTTCTTTCTTACAAACAACACAGGTGCTCCCTACGGAGACATACTGGGACGAATGAACCCATGACCCAACAATTCCTGCATCTAAGCCTTAAGCTCCGTAAGTTCCTTCGGTGCCATTCGGTAAGGGGCGATAGACATCGAAGTTGTACCTGGCAAAAGTAAAATCCCAAATTCCACTTCTCGGCTCAGAGGCAAACCCGATAGTTCCTCAGGAAAGATATCCAGAAAATCCCTGACCGTTCTGATTTCCTTTACCGAAGAAACCCCAGAATCGGAAACACTTACATAGGCCAGATATGCCTCACATCCTTTCCAAACCAACTCTTCCGCCACCAATGCAGAAATCACATTAGTTAGAAAATCCCGATGTTCTCCAATCACAACTACCTCGTCGTCCTCCTCAGTTCTCAAAATGACCTCTTAGTCGCACTGTCTAGACTTACTCAGTGCTTGACCAACCAGTCCATCCCCAGAATTAAATTGAACTCCCCAAAAGGAAGCTCAATCAGATCAGACAAAAATACTGTCCCTTGGACCTCCAATGGAAAGTCTCTATACAATTTGCTAACTCAAATAGATTGCCCCAAAATACTCATAACAAACACCTCAATGGAAGTATTCTCAACCTGAATCCCAAAGTTTCAGACATAGTACTTGCTAGGTAGGAGTGTGTAGAGCCTATGTCTATCAGTGCAAGATAAGGTACATTATAAATAAAAAACGTACCCGTAATGACGTCTGGAACATCTCTGTCCTCTCGTTGATGAGCAGCATAAACAAGAGCAGGTTGCCTCATCTCAGTATGACCAGCACCTCTGCCTGCTACTTTCTGTCCACTACCTATGCCATTACCACCCCTAGCCTGACCTCGGACCTTAAGTGGCTGTTGAACTACACTCGACGGCTGTGCAGTACCAGAACCCGAAGCTTGCATCTGATGAACCCTCAGTGGACACTCTCAGACGCGGTAGTCAATAGACCCACATCTCAAATATACCCTAGTCATCCTCCAACATTCGCTCAGATGGTGTCTCCCACAACGCCCACAAGGCAAGATCCCAATAGGAGCAATAGGAGCCCTAACTCTAACTGGCCCATCAGGTTTGGCCTTTTTTTAAGGCCTCATCGCAGAACTTGAGGGCTCTAAATCCCTCTTACTATTACCCCTCTCTTTATCCCGGTTTTGACGCTCAGTGCGCTTCACCTCCTCGGTGATTTTCACCTTCTCTACCAGCGTTGAAAAGTCACGGTCCCTCTACGGGGCTATCAGAACTCTTAAACTGTCCCTAAGCCCATCCTCAAAGTGAACACAATGCTCATATTTAGTCGCCACCCTCGCATAGTGGCTCAATCTTAGAAACTCAGCCTCATACTCGGCCACTGAACGATCCCCTTACATGAGATTTAGAAACTCACGTCTCCTAACATCCATGTAGCTTTCCCTCACATATTTACCTTGGAAAGCAGACTTATAAAAATCCCATGTCAGTCGTTCAGGTTAAGTGCCCTCCTTAACGATCAACCACCACTGGTATGCTTCGTCACGAAGCAAAGAGGCAGCACCCTTCAGCTTCTGCTCGAGGGTAAAATCCAAGTCGTCATTGATTATTTCAGTGGCCTCCATCCAATACTTTGCCACGTTAGGGGTGACCTCGTTGACACCTCTGAATAACTCAGCTCGTTGGATCGGAATCATTTTGTAACCGACCCTCGGCCTCCAGATCCAATACTAGCCCAGTGACCCTCTCTAATATCCTAAGCATAGCCTGGGACAATCCGTCGTCCCCAACCATGTGATCTTGAGACCCAATCCCGGCCGCAGGTGACACCAGCATCTCATTTGTGTCTAAATTAGGCATTCTGTTAGATGCCAAAGACTCAGCTCAAGCCCCACTACGGCCCTTCCAATGTACCTCGAGCTCACACTCGAACTCTACTCGACCTTCGATCTTCAAGTAGTTATGACGGATTTCGATGATCCTGGAACGGTCCAGTTCCGTCTCAATAGTTTAGTCTGCCAGTTGAGTGTACCTGAGTTTGGCGTCGCTTTGGGGCTCTATACGGAGGAGTTCATGGACGACGATGATTTTGACACACTCCATCACCACATCCACTTGTCTCCCTCCAACTGCTAGAGGGCCCTCATTCCTGCTTCGACCACCTATGACCCCAGTCGCTCTAAGGCATCGGCCCTCGCCCCATCCCTGAGGTACTTACACACCATCTTGGTCCACACTCTGATAGGGCGGCGAGAGAGCACTGACGTCGTCAACACTCACGACGCCTACTTTTTATGGAGTATAGCAAACAGGCACGTCTTCGACCTTACCTATTTCATTGCCCTCGCCATTCGCCATCATATGGAGCGGCATAGGAAGGGAGCCATATCATCGGCCCTTACGTGACTCGCCTAGCGCGGTATTTCGGCCTCATCAACACGGCAGCGCAAGCATCTTCCTTCACCCTTATTGGTCAGATGTCCCCACAGGGCATCCCAAGTATGCTACATATGAGGATGATCGAGCGTCGATGTGGAGTTGACCTGCCTCAGTACCGCCTGGTCCAGTCCGCTGAGGAGGAGGAGTACCGTCTCAGCCACCACCCATCCATCGTCCAGTTCATGCAGCAGCTTCATACTCTGACATCTCTGAGCGCCTTACTTGATTTGAGCAGCAGTGTTTTCAGCGCTTTGATCACATTGATGCTACTCTACATCAGATTTGTCCGCACCTTCACATCTCATTGCCACCACCACCTAGCAAACCATCTGGCGATGACAATGTTTAAAGACTTTTTATTTATTATTTTTATTTTCACTTTTATATTTATTTATCTTCGTTAAGTACTTTTTATTTTATTTTCCTTTAATACTATTTCATTTTTAAGTTTTATAATTTTTATTGAACAATATATAGTTTCGGCTATTTCATTACGAGTAATTATGCTACTTTATATTTCCTAAAGAGTTCTTGATTTTATCACAATTATAAAGAGCTTCAAAGCTCACCATCGCTTAGGAACTTGAAACTCCATTGGAAAAGGTTCTCCACAACTGCCATGTCCTTCCCGACCACCATGATAACCTCTTCGTTGGACACTGTGGTTGTGGAACCCAACCTCTACCACCACCAGAGTATCCTCCTCCAATCTAATCATTGCCTTGGCCGATTATTCTCTATACCTCCAATTCAAGGATTCCATTCAACATTCAGGAAGTTTCACTTCTCTCCCTATCTATTCTGATATTATCTTTATATCACTATTATATATCTTTGTACATTGAGGACAATGTACATCTTAAGTGTGGGGGGATATTTATATCAGAAAAATCCCTGAATTTTGTCTTATTCTCAAATAATCTTATCATATCATTATTAGAATGAATCTTGATTAATTTATGATTTTTATTGATATGTCTTGAATTAAAACATAGGCGTTTATGCATTTGACTGTTTAAACTTTAAAGGAATTAAGGAATCAAGCATGAAAAGTTGAATCTTGAAAATTAAAAATTTTTAGGTTTTTTCCCCAAGTTTAGGTATTATCTTGAGTTGAAATTCATAGGTTAAACATCAAAAAGCCATAATTTTTGTGAGATCTTGAGCCCTTAGAGCATATATTATTTCTTTCATGCTCACTTTTATTGTTGCTTTGAGTGCGTCAATATTGAATCGTTATTCTAGAACTTGCTTGATTATGCATGTCAAGACCACACCATTGATTCGATATGTCGAGATGATAAAGGCAGTTACGTTTAACCCATTTACTCCATAAAACCTACCCTCATAGTTAACCCTTAGTAAACCCATTTGAGCCTAACAAGCCATTCATTGATTTACCCTCAATATTAACCCATAACCAATTGTTGTTGAAATCTCCTAATTTGATCCCTATTTTTGTTGAGATTTGATTTGAATTAATTGCTTAGCTATGTTTTATTTTTCATTGTAATAATTAGCAAAGTTCTATGTTATTTGACTTGTTCTAAAAAAATACATACATACATATTAGTAGTAATTCCTTGTTTTTGAGCTTACGTATTTAAATTTCTTATCCCGTGAAGAAAAGCTTAATTCTAGGAATTTCTAATTAGAAATGGAGTTTATCAAGTTGTAGTAATTTTCTAGTTAGGTAATTTTTCAATTCAATCTCGATTCTAACCTTCTTTTTCAGCTTGTAACCACACCCCCTAACAAAAGCCACGTTACAACCCTTTAAAGACCTTTTTATTAATGTATCATCTCAATATATAGTGGTGGAGAATTGATTTTCACGCAAGCCTATGGTAATAACTTTACATATTGACTGTTGAGTGCTGAATTTCTTGTCCTTAAACACCTCGAGTGATTAGAGTGAATCTTTAGTGAGGATGTGAAACTCTGTGATATTTTAAATCAAAGGTGATTACTTAGATGAGGCGAGACACCTATGTTTTCGTGATAAAATGCTCAACTTGGAATGTTTGAAACTTTGATGTTCTTCGAGTTGAATTTTTAATGTATGATTACTTATGGATTATTTTTAGATACTATTGATGAGAATTATAAGTTGAGAAGAATTTATTCTTAATAGTGTGGGGGTATTTGATAAACCGTAATTTATACATATTGTTACCCCATGCTTAGCCTATTTTTGGATGAATTGTCCTTAGAATTGGTGAATTCGATGCTCCTAATCCTTTAATTTCATGTTTTATACTTAGGTGAGCATAGGAGAGTAAAAAGAGTGAGAAACCGGCCGAAAACGGAAAAAATGGACCAACATGTGAAATCAACGCGGCCTAGACTTTCGTACACGGGCATACCACACGCCCGTGTCCTTTTAGTAGAATCGAGCATGACTTACACGGGTAGACCACATGCCCATGTTTATTTAACAACCTTGAACATAGATTGAAGAAATCGAACACGGGCGTGTCACACGAGTGTGTCCCTGTCGAGCCCAAGTCTAGTCCGATTTGGAAAAGGCCACTTTTGAGGGTTTAGAAGCATTTTAAAGCCTATATAAACACCCCAGAAGGTACCAAATAAACACACATGGAGTAGGAGGCAATGAATTACTTGAGGGAAGCCAATTGATCAATCTTAAAAGTCGGATTCACCTTTAAGAATGAAGATCTCCCTTCAATTCCCTTCAAGAGTTCTTGGGTTTTCTTTGTGTTTTGTTATCATTATTCTTTTGAGAAGTTTTCTTTCATAAATATGAACTAAAGCCCCGAAATACTTAAGGGGAATGAAACCTAAGACAGATCTTGTTATTATTATCTGAATTGTATGACAAATATTTGCTTTTTCTTAATTATGAGTTCTTAATTCTTGCTTTAATATTCCAGGATATTGATTCAAGTATTGATGTGCTTATTCAAAGGAGCAAAAGTCCCTGTCTAAGAGTAGATTTAACATAATTAAGCGGAGTTGATTGCATGCCTAGAGATAAGGTGACAAGATTTTGCCAGATTAGGGTGAAACCTAATAAGGGAATCCATAAATTGAGTTAATGCAAAACTAGGGAGTTTAGAAAGAGATTTCAATTAATCAACCTACGGTTAGACGTTGTTAGTCTCGAGAGAGATAATAATATAAATTAGGGATTTTTACGGATCAAGTCAAGTGAATAAATCGTCTGATTCAGAGTCAATAACAAGTGAAGTCTAGGTGGATTTTTCCCTTAGGTATTGTCCAAATCATTTAGTTTTTCCAAAAGTTATTTCCCCAATTTACTTCCTGTGTATTCTTAGTTTAGTAATTAGTTTAAATAAAACAAACCCCTTTATTTTCAGGCTAGATAATAAAAAGAAAGTTAATACTAGTACTTTTAGTTCCTTTGGGTTCGACATCCGGGTCTTGCCATAAGCTATACTACTGTTCGATAAGGTGTGCTTGCCTTTGTCGTGATAATAGTTAGTTTTCGAGACTGGACATTCATAAATTATAGAACTTATCACGATTCACATAAAAATGATCAATTGTATATCATGATGTGAATGTGTTGATGTTATAATTGGATGTTTGAATGATTTATTTTCCAAATAATTGATTATAGTTGCTCCAACAACTAATGTGTCATCCTGTAGCTCGGACTCGGTGATCGGGTCTGGTGTGGGGTGTAACACCCCTAACCTGTATCTTTCGTCGAAACAGGGTTACGGAGCGTTACTGGAGTTTACAGAATAATTTCATGTAATTCATGTCATTTACTATTCATATTCAAAACTAATCATATTGTCCCTTGAATGGACCCTCGAGGCCTAATTTAAACATTTGAATCACGTCAGGAGTAAATCGGGAACTCAGAAAATTTTTCGCAAAATTCTAAAATTTTCTTATATATAGGGGTTACAAGCCCGTATGGGTAGGCAGTGTGGCTCACACGGCCAAATGACATGCCCATGTCTTAGTCTGTGTGGGCATTTGATGTGAGGAACATGACCATGTCTCAGCTCGTGTTCTTACCAGTGTCACTCTCTGACTTGTGCGACACGGCCTGCAACATACTCGTGTGCTAGGCCGTGTGGTAAAATTAATTTTCACAAATTAAGTGCAGGTATCACACGGCCAAGACACACACGCGTGTTTTAGGCCATGTATCATACATGGCTGAGACACACGCTCGTCTCTCTGCCCGTGTGCCAAATTCTGAGCATTATGTTTCTCAAATTTAAGATGCAGGGGACATATAGCGAATCCACATGCCCATGTGCTAGGCCGTGTGTCACCCACAGTTAAGAGACACACTCGTGTGGACAAAATAAAGCCATTTCCTAGCTTTATTTCTCACCCAAATGTGCCAACAACCTATACCAATACTTGTAAACATATACCAGCCAATTCAAACATTATAACCAAGCCAATTCAAGCACCTAACATGATATATCATCATATGCAATCATGTTTATAATCTTACCTTTTATAGAAATATATGTTTAACATAATTCAATCAAACCGTACTAAACACATATGTAATTACCATGATATAACCTTATAAATATACCAAATCAATCCATTACTAGCCATTCCAATGGATAGATTATAAACAACAATTTACATACCAATATTGGCAAAGTTAGCCTATACATGTCATTATACCATAATGAGTTTACTATTTATACCAAGACGAGCTAGTAGATAGTGTGATGATGCTCCGACCGATCTCCAACCTTTGCGAGCTTCCGAGCACTATAAAATAGAGAAAAAGAAAATCTAGTAAGCATTTAATGCTTAGTAAGTTTGTATAACAAGAATTAAACTTACCAATCATATTCATTTAAAATAAATAGACAATAACATGTTTCCCGATAATTTAGCAAATTTGCCTAATCACATACACTCAAATAAGCAAGTTAGTCACATAATTCACATGTACATAAGTTAGTCACATAATTCAAATGTACATCAAGTAAGCATTGATGAGCTCACCATGCTATAAACTTTCAGAAACATTCATGACATAATTCTTTTAATCTCATAATTTCTCATGTCAGGAGTTTTATCCATTGAATTATTGAAATATCGATGGATTCTCAAGTAATACACACAAGGTGTACAAAACTGTAAACCATCAAATCATAATCAAGGGTACCTATTACGGCACATAATCAGGGAGCACACTCTCGAGTCACATATCAGGATGCTCATATGAGCCATGTAACAGGACATTATCCGGGCTAAACAGGAAACCCATAAGAGTTTTAATCAGAGAGCTTATAGAGCTTTACAAGTAACTCCAAAGAGTTATTATCAAGGAGCTTCAGATAGGCATATAACAGGAAGTTCAAGCGAGCCATACCAGGAAGCCAATAAGAGCTTATATCAGGACACTCACGTAGAGCTACGTTTGTGTCCGCATTATATGTTGGATCACAACCGATCGAATCACACAACAGGATGCTCACAAAGAGCTATGGTAATGTGTAACACATGCAAAACCACTACCGATCAGGATGCTCACAGGAACCATATAACGGGAAGCTTGAGAAGGCTTATAATGGGATGCTCGTAGGAGTTGTGGTGTGTCTGCAACGTATGCAGGACTACAACCAATTCAGGAAGTCCTGTATCTATCGAATTCCATTATTCAAACGGGATTTAATATTTATCAGGCTTCGTCAGATATGTAATAAATTTCATGTATATGGCATTTATAAAATTCAAATACACAACATTCAATTCAAGCTTATAAATATACACAATTTAGTTACACGAACTTACCTTGATATTCGTTTGTATAAGAAAATCTACTAATCCAGCACTTTTTGTTTTCCTCGATCCAATTTCGTATTTCGTCTTTCCAGATCTATATAAATGAATTTAATCATCACTTTAATACAATTCATATTCAATTGGATTCAATTTACACTCTAAGAAAAATTATCATTTTGCCCCATACTATTATATATTCCAATTTCATCCCTAGGCTTGGAAAATAAAATTCATACAATTTAATCCTTATTCCAAGCTTAACTGAAATTTTAACGTCTTAATAAAAGCCCATGAATTTCTTAAAAATCAAAATTTTTGCATGGGTATTACAAATTTTCAATTAGGCCCCAAATCACAATTTCATGAAAATTCTCTTTGTAAAAGTTTTTTATCTATTAACAACCTTTCATTTTCTACCATAAATTTAAAAATTTCAGCATATTCATCCATGGAAAAATTTCTATACTTTGATAACTTTTCAAATTAATCCCCAAAATAGATAGATTAAGCTATTCTGATCTTAGAAATATAAAAATTACTAAAAACGACACAAGAATACTTACCCAATTAAGCCAATAAAGCTTTCTTTCTCTTTCCTAGGGTTCCCATGTATATTTTGGGGAAGAAGATGATATAAAAAGATATTGTTTCTTTTTAATTTATTTATCATCTTCTAAGTATTTTAGTTTCCAATTTAGTCCTTGCCTTTTTCTAATTTTGCATGGATGAATATAACACCCCAAACCTGGCCCGGACGTTATGGCCGAATCTGGCGCGTCACATTGAAATGTTTTAGCAAAAACCTTGTTTTCATTGAAAACCCATCTTAAAATGAGAAACCTTAATTAACTTATAAAAACTCTCTTTCAATCACGAAAGCTTGTTTAAAACATATGATTTATGAAATCCTGTCATTTTAAAATTTAGTTGCGGAAACGTAGAAAAACAATCTATGATTTAGGAAACCCATGTTCACCTTCTCATAATTACAACACTTAAAAATAACAATCCAAATAATAATAAAAGGGAAGGCCTTATTTCATTCCAGTCTGAAATTACATAATAAGCTAGAAACTATATGCTTTCTTTTTTTTAAAAAAAAGTCCAAATCGTCTCGTTAGCTGGCCACCTCTGAGTCCCTCCAAACATCGAACCTTCTACTGAGCATCACCTGAGAAAAATATAAGAGGGAGTGAGTTTTCGAAAACTCAATGTGTACAACCCTCGACGAGTAATAAGCATTCATCAATCACTATAAAATTATACATGCAATGGAATGCAGTGCAACCCACTCCAATAATCCAACCATTACAAATCAACTCCGTCCCTCGATACCCATCATGTGGGGATATAAATATCGACCCACCCATCCGATACACATCAATGGTAGCCTGGTTGCAGAACTACCTTCATTGCAGCAAGCTGCCAATCACATATTGGGCTTAATAGCCATCGGTGGACCCATAGTTGTCAAGCAACCATGTGATCCTCATATACTTCCTCTGTTCCTTAATTCCCAACCCATATGTAACCTAAACAGAATATCGTATGTATGCAGCAGATATACATGTAACATCCATAAATCTTACATTCAACACATAGGGTTATTTTGGTCATTTTTGCCTTTAGGGGCATTTTAGTAATTTCTTTTTATTAGGTTTATTACTTACCTTGGCCCGTTAACAAGTCCTCATTGGCTAAAGTGAACAGATACTATGCACCAGATAGGATTCCAGAGAGGAGGAGGTGAGTCATTAAGATCGCTTAAGTACCAAGCTCTCCCTAGATCCAATCCTAGACATGCATATACCCATTACCACACTTTAACCTTATGACTCATCCACGGTCACAATTAATTAATTAAATTTCATGCCAATTAAATAGTCATCAGATACTAGGCCCAAAATCCCTTACAGAGCCCAAATAAGTCTACATACATGCATATGGCCCAATAGGCCCAATCCCATTCATATGGCCCATTAGGCCCAAATCACATTTGTATGGACCATTAGGCCCAAATCACATTCATATGGCCCATTAGGCCCAAATCACATTCAGATACATGCTTTCATATAATTTCCATCACTTAAAATCAAGTTGCCAATTTTGCCTATTATGGGCCCAACAGCCCATCAAGCCCACTTAGCCTATCCTGGCTCGGTCAGCCAAAACACTGTCCAAGTTCATGGAATCGCCCATGGACCCTTAGATAAACTATCGATTTCCCCCTTACGAGTGTTCGCGCACTCGCAAGACTACCGTAGCTAAACTTTCAGCTTTTCGGCATTTCAACTTTTCAGCATTTCACTTTTCAGGATTTGCCGATCTACTTGTGTGTGTGCAGTGTATGTACACACCAGGTAATAAAGCGTGTTGTGATCTCCCTGGCCACGAACCTACAATTGATGTCACTCAATGATTAATCACACATACATACCAAATACTTTTACCAAAAGCCGAAATTTGACCTTAACCTTACTTGAAATGCCAAGCCTTTATAGATTTTCCTTGATCACTAATCACGAGTACTTCTCAGATCTGCATTAACCTTTATCTTTAAAAATATAATGGATGACTTGTATCCAACATAAGTCACCCTTCCCTAATAAGGCCTTTCGACCAAACCTTACCAAAGTCCCAACATCGAATGAGCAATTCGACAGAGATCCAAAAGACTGGGATTTGATACTAATCCTACCAAAATCGATTAGAATAAGTGAGGGACAAAGTGATCTATACTAGCAAAACCGATTGAGAGAGCAAAACACTTACACTAGAATTGACCAAGTGGAAAGGGTAGTGGCAACACAGAGGATATTCGGCACAAAGAGAAGTAGAAATGGTTTAAAACCAGAGGTGAATCAAAAAGAGAACTTGAGTAGGGAAGAATGGAAAATCGGCACAAAAAAAAAGGAAGAACAAGGGATTCCGACTTTTAGATCTTTGGAGAAAAAAAGTGTTTTCTGGCAACAAGGTGAGGGAGAATTCGACATTAGCCTGACAACCTCACATTCAGCACCTATATATAGCCTCTATGGCTGAATTTCCTATCCCCTAATTCCCAATTTGGCTCTACCTCTTTACACTCCTCATCTTCTAATTTTTCTCCCTGATCTCAAATTTCTCCTCTTATCACTCCTTATAGAGTTCATATCCAACGCCACCACTGTCCATCTCTTAAGCAAAAATAAATCCTTCTTTTGAGTAAGGAGGGATTCGAACCCCTTACCTCCTTGCCTTGCATGTGACGCCACTTGCCATTCCACCATAAGGCTTTCTTGTGTCCAATTCTTCCTTCATTTATTTAAAAGCCAACCTACTTGCCAACATGGTTCTTTTAATAATTAAACCATAATTTCCTTTACCCCTAAGTTCGAACTCAAACCTCAACCAAGACCTACTATCACATAATTAACACTTGACTAGGAATGTTAAACACAATTTTTATCGAAACCGAAAAAAGAAAGTTCGGGATTTTAGGATTTTTGGGGCGTTACAATGAATCACCAAAAATATCTACTAAATTTTCTTTAATGGTCTAACTACCATATAAGGACCTCTGATTTTTAATTCCATTGCTAATTGATCCTTTTAGCTACTAGAACTCAACTTTTGTATTTTATGCAATTTGGTCCTTTCCCTAATTAAACACGTAATCAGTAAAATTTTGTTATTAGAATTTTCAAATAACATTCTTATCATAATGTAGACCATGCAATAATATTAAAATAAATTTTCTTTCTGACTCGAATTTGTGGTCTTGAAACCATTGTTCCGATTTAACTGAAAATGGGTTGTTACAACTCTCCCCCTTAAGAATTTTTGTCCTCAAAAATCTTATCGGTAAAGATGTTTGGGTACTATTTATTCATGGTATCCTACGGTTCCCAGGTAGATTTTTCAATACCATGTCGTTGTCAGAGAAATTTTACCAATGCTACCTTTTTTTATTTCTTAACTCATTTGTTTCATGTGTCAGGATTTTGACTGGTTCCTCACTGTAAGTAATATCAGGTTGAATCTCAACTTCTTTCGAAGAAATAACATGGGAAGGATCTGACCGATACTGTCGCAATATAGACACATGAAAAACAATATGAATTTGATCAAGTTCTGGTGGTAATGCTAATCTATATCGAACAGGTCCAATTCTTTCAGTAATCTCATATGGTCAGCTAAATCGTTGACTCAATTTTCCTTTACGGCCAAATCAGCGAACTTTCTTCCAAAATGATACTTTCAAGAATACCTTATCACCAGGGGCGAAGCTAGAAAAATTTTTTAGGGCGCCAGATGAAATTTTAATTTTTTTTATAGTTTATATCTTTATAATTTGTAAAGGATTAAATCAAATTTTTATAATTTTAGGGGGGCCAAAGTATAATTTTACCTTTACTAATTTAAAAATTTTTAAAAATTTTATGGGCCTAAAATACAATTTTACATTTTACGGGGGGCAGGGGCCCATGCCAGCCCCCTGGCTTTGCCCCTGCTTATAACCAACCTAAAATTTTATCTTTTTTTTTGTTTTAGATTGGCATAAGACTTTTGACGATCAGAGGTTACTTTCAAACTACCTTGAATTACTTTCGCCTTTTCTTCAGTTTCACAGACTAAGTCAACTCCATTAATCTTTTTCTCACTGAGCTCTTTCCAATACAATGGAGTTCTATATTTACGACCATACAAAGCCTCATATGGTGCCATTTTAATGCTGGACTGATAATTTTTATTATATGAAAATTCAACTAAAGGCAGATACTCCCAGTTACCTTCAAATTCTAGTACACAACACCAAAGCATATCTTCCAAAATCTGTATAGGCCTTTCATTTTAAAACGGACCAAATTGGGTCACCAAGTTTTACTCAAATTTTAAGCTTTTCATCCATGAAAAACTCGTCCCTTATATAGGTCTTCGAGGCCTATAACATACCTAGAGGCAGTACGGGACAAATTCAGGTACGTTCGATAAACCTTGGGCTCCTTAAAAAAATTTTCCTTATCATAAAGTGTCACATACCCGTGTAGATGGGCCATGTGCACTAACACGACCGTGTGACTTGGGGCACACCTATGCCCTTCAGCCGTCGACGATACTGACTTATCAACACGGCCATGGCACACACCCGTGCTACCTGCCCGTGGACGACATTGTCTTTTTAACACGGCCATGGTACAAGCCCGTGTGGCCTACCCGTGTACAACTTTGAGCAAAAATTTTAAGTGCAGGGGACACACGAAAATAGCACACACCCATTGAGGAAACCGTGAGTCACACACGGCCTACACACTCACCCGTCTGTCTAAACATGTGGACTCTAATAGGCTATTTTCCAAGCCTTTAGTCACCCCTTTCTACTACTTATGCTTAGTGGTTACCAAATTCAAGGTAAAACACAATTATACACTTGTAAATAATCTTCATTAAACTAGATGTATGGAAACCTCATATCATTGGTTTCATACATGATAGGTTATTTCCCACTTAGTGTTTATGGGTTCCCATGTCACTTTAACTCATCCGAAATTGGCTCGTTCATGTGACTCATTGCCAATTGGTAACGACCCATCAGTTGTAAATAAAACCATGCATAAATTCGTAGGTCATAACCTACTTCAATTAAGCCAATTTTCATGGCCATATACAAAGAGATAAACATATTTTTACATGCCTTCATTTGGCAAATCAAAAGACACATATAACAAAATACTCAAAAATACTATACATGCCATTGAACAAAACAAACAAAGTCGTTATACCAAAGCTTGTCTAGTTGATAGTGTGTTGACTCTTCAATCGTCTTCCAATCCTTTTGAGTCCTTGAGCTCTGTGAGAGAGGGAAAAAGAGAGAGGTAAGTATTTACATGCTTAGTAAGCTCGAATAACCGAAAAGTAAACTTACCGAGTAATTAGCATACATCCATATTTAAATCATGAAATCATCAATTATGAAACAATTCCCTACACATGCACTCAGTCAATGATTTAGTTACATAACAAAGCATCATGTAATTTATGTAGATGAGCTCATCATTCATCATCTTATTAACATACATCATATTAGTCTCGTCGAGTTCCTAGGAAATCTCGATGGAATACCCATTATCTGTCAATTCTTACGAATGATCATTTCACATATATTCACTCCCGCGAACCTTGAATCTCATGGCAGGATTACCAGTCCAGGCTAAATCCCCCATACTATGAACTCATAAGGTGATGTCGGGATTACTAGTCCAAGCTAAATCCCTTATAACGACAGACACCCTTAATGAGCTCGGATCTGAATTACTAGTCTAGGATAAATTCAGTCCCTAATCGGATTACCCATCCAGGCTAAATCTATAATGCACACATATTCTTCAGGAGGCTTGATAATTCAAGGAACACCCGTCCGGGCTAGATCCTTTTCATACTTGAGATTAGGGATTACCCGTCTGGGCTAAATCCTTACTGCAACACATGCAGGATCTCCTTACACATATCAATAAGGGTTTATCCATCGAATTCCATTTTGTCAACCTCATCCGAGACATTTTCCACATGTTACAATCAAATATGCATTTCTATGAGATTTCATGCTAATAATAAATGCAGTCATCATGCATTCATAAATCATTCAGTTATGCATATTAGGGGTTTACTTTAAGTTATCCGAACTTACCTGGTATTCTTTTTGGAGTTATGTTTCGGTTGTTCTGAAACCTTGCGTTTACCTCAATCGACCTCCGAAATTTGTTCCTCGGTGTCTATGACAACAAAATTAACTCATTAATACAATACATTATACGTTTCAAGTTTAATATCTACCCTCGATCCAAATGACCGTTTTGCCCCTAACCTTTCACATTTTTACGATTTAGTCCCTAGGCTTGTATAATGAAACACATGCACTTTCTATCTTACCCAAGCCTAGCGAAACACTTTCCTTCTTATGGTAGCCCACATTTTCCATTATTTTCTCATTTCTACCACACATTTACATCTTTTTCAAAATAGTCCCTATAAGGGTTTTTCATGAAAATCAACTAGGAAAAGATGTTTAAACACACATTCATCTTTCATATTCCTCTATAATCCATCAAAATACAAGCAACTCATGCATGGGTAAATTTTTAAACATGAACCCTAGCATGAAATATGGGTAGAAATGGAGTGAGCAAGCTACAGGGATTTCAAAAATACAAAGTGCATGAAAAACGGGGCTTGGGAGCACTTACTATTGAGCTTGGAAAGCTTGAAAACCCTAGCTATGGAAAACCTTGAAGTTCCGGCTGGACAAGGAAGAGAATGGGTTGATTTTGGTTCATTTTTTTCCCATTTTATTTCATTAAAATACCAAATGACCAAAATACCCTTAAGCCTTTTCCTTAAAAATTAATCCATGCAAATCATTTTTGTCCAAAACTTAGAATTTGGGAAAATTGATCTCCAAGACCTTCTAATTCATAACCCAAAACAATTTCATACAAATTGCTTCTAGAAATCAAGTTTTGCAATTTATTCAATTTACTCCCTAATTTCCAATTGAACACCTTACTTAAAGAATTTATTCATGAAACTTTAACACATGCATATACTCATATTCTAGGCCTCATAATAATCATAAAGTAAATATTTTGATGTCGGATTTGTGGTCCCAAAACCACCATTCTGACTAGGCCTATTTCAGAATGTTACATTTCTCCCCCCTTAGGGACTTTCGTCCTCGAAAGTTTTACCAGAAAACATATTAGGATATTCACTTCTCATGGTTTCTTCTGGCTCCCATGTAGCCTCTTCTAAACCATGTCGATGCCATAAAACTTTTACTAGAGCCACATCTTTATTTCTCAACTTTTAACTTCACGAGCCACTATCTTAACCGGTTCCTTTCCATAAGTCATGTCCGGTCGAATTTCAATCTCAGTCGTTGAAATTACATGAGAGGGGTCTGATCGGTATCTCCTTAACATGGATACATGGAACACGTCATGAATCTTTTCCAGTTCGGGTGGCAACGCCAAACTATAGGCTAACGGTCCAACTCTTTTAGTGATCTTGTACAGCCCGATAAATCGTGGACTCAATTTACCTTTCCGACCAAATCTCAATACCTTTTTTCATGGAGATACTTTCAAGAATACTCTATCTCCAACTTGAAACTCAATTTCCTTTCTTTTTAGATCAACATAAGACTTTTGCCTATCTGATGCCGCTTTTAAACAATCCCGTATCACTTTAAATTTTTCTTTAGTTTCTTTAATTAGATCAACTCCATGAATTCGATTTTCCTTGAGTTCTGTCCAATACAATGGAGTTCGGCAGTTCCTGCCATAGAAGGCCTCATAAAGCACCATCTTCAAACTTGTTTGGAAACTATTGTTGTAGGCAACTTCTACAAATGGCAGGTATTTTTCCCAGCTACACTGAAATTCGAGGATGCAGCAACGCAACATGTCCTCGAGAATCTGAATCATTCGCTCAGACTGGCCATCGGTCTGAGGGTGAAAAGCTGTGCTAAAGCTCAACTTTGTACCCAAGGCTTCTTGTAACTTCTTCCAGAATCTCGAAGTGAACCTCGGGTCTCTGTCTGAAATAATCGACAGTGGTACTCCGTGCAATATTGCTATCTCAAAAATGTACAAATCGACCAATCTATCAAGAGAATTATCTGTCCTTACTGGGATGAAATGAATCGACTTTGTCAATTTGTCCATTATAACCCATATGGCATCTTTCTTTTTCAGAGTTAAAAGTAATCCTGTCACGAAGTCCATGGTAACTTTGTCCCACTTCCATTCAAGGACCATTACAGGCTGTAACAAACCTGAAGGCACTTGATGTCCAGCTTTAACTTGCTGACATACCAAGCATTTCTATACAAATTTAGAAACATTTATTTTCATGTCGTTCCACCAGTACATCTTATTTAAATTGTTGTGGATGAATAGACAAACGACTATTATGTGCTTCTTCCAAATTCTTCCGAATAAGTTCGTGTCTTTGGGTACACAAACCCTATCTCTAAACATTAAACATCCATCAGGTCTGATTCGAAAATCTGACTCAACACCAGACTCATATTGAGCTCTTTTTGCTTGCAAGTCATCATCATGAATTTCCTCCAGAAATGTTGGCCTAGCCTCCAGCTCGGCTAGAACTGAACCATCATCAAGCAATGTCAAACGAGTAACTATGGCTCTCAAAGCATACAGGGATTTTCTACTCCATTAATCGGCAACCACATTCGTCTTTCCCGGGTGATAGTCGATAATCAGATCATAATCTTTAATTAATTCTAACCATCTCCGCAGTCTCAAATTTAATTCTTTCTGAGTCATCAAGTATTTCAAACTCTTGTGGTCCGTGAATATAAGGCAAGTCTCGCCATACAAATAATGCCTCCAAATTTTCAAGACAAAAATAATAGCGGCAAGCTCTAGGTCATGGGTTGGATAATTCTTCTCGTGAGGCTTCAATTATCGTGAAGCATAGGCTATCACCTTACCATCTTGCATAAGTACACAACCCAATCCATTTAAGGATGCATCATTGTAGACCACAAGCTCTTTTCTCGATTCAGGTAGCACTAAAACAGGAGCTTCGGTCAACAATGTCTTTAACTTCTCAAAACTTTGCTAACACTTCTTTGTCCATTCAAACTTAACGTCTTTCTGTAGTAGCTTCGTCACCGGAGTTGCTATCATGGAAAATCCTTTTACAAACCTTTGATAGTAACCGACTAAGACCAAAAAGCTTCTAACCTCGATTACATTCTTAGGTGATTTCCATTCAACAATTGCAGAAATCTTACTTGGATCAACTCGGATGCCTTCGCCCGAAACTATATGACCCAAAAATCCAACTTCCTAGAGCCAAAACTCACTCTGGCTAAACTTAGCATACAGTTGCTTTTCCCGCAAGGTCTGCAACACAATTCTCAGGTGCTTCATATATTTTGTCTCATCTTTAGAGTAGATCAAAATATCATCAATAAACACAACGACAAACTTATCCAAATATGGCCGAAAGATCCTATTCATTAGATCATAAACACAACCGGTGCATTCATCAGCCCAAACGGCATGACAAGAAATTCATAATGGCCATACCTCATTCCAAAAGCTGCCTTAGGTACATCTGAGTCTTTAACTCGCAGCTGATAATAGCTAGACCTCAAGTCTATCTTGGAGAATATAGTGGTTCCTCTCAACTTGTCAAACAAATCATCGATCCTTGGCAAAGGATACTTATTCTTGATAATCACCTTGTTCAGTTGCCGATAATCGATATGTAACCTCATCGAACCATCTTTCTTTTTTACGAACAACAAGGGGGCACCCCAAGGTGAAAAACTTGGCCTAGCGAATCCTTTATCCGTCAGCTCTTGCAATTATGCTTTTAACTCCTTCAGCTCAGTAGGTGCCATTCTGTACGGGAAATAAAAATGGGAGTCGTCCCTGACACCAATTCAATACCAAACTATATCTCCCTTTCAGGAGGTAATCCGGGTAATTCCTCCGGAAACATATCTGGGTACTCACATACTATTGACACGGACTCGTTTTTCAGCTCTGTTTCCTTAGTGTTCAGTTCAAATGCAAGGTAGGCTTCATATCCTTTCCTCATATATCTCTGGGCAACCATTGCAGTGATTACAACCAGCAACGAACCCAATTCACTTGATTCGACCCGTAGAATATTACCATCCAGGCATTTTAACTTAATATACTTACTACCACAATCTACTGTTACATCATGAAGGGCTAACCAATCCATACCAAGTATTACCTCAAATTCATCAAATGGTAACAACATAAGGTTAGCCGAGAAATAACTACCTTGAATCGTCAAAGGACAATTCTTACAGACTTTATCAACTAGAATTGATCTGCCTAGTGGGTTCGACACTCTAATAATATCTTCTGTATGTTTAACAGGTATGTTCATACTAGACGCCAATCTCATGCAGATATATGAATGCGTCGACCTTGGGTCAATTAAAGCAACAACACTTATACTAAAAAGAGAGAAAGTACCCGTAATAACATCAGGAGCAGCGGCTTCCTCTCGAGCACGTATCGCATACGTTCTTACTGAGGCTCGAACCTCTGATTTTGCAGCGTCTTTAGTCACGACTCGACTGCCACTAGCACTCTAAGGTATCTTGGAGGTCTACCTCGTAGAATGGGAGCACTCGACTTTGAAACTCTTTCCATTTCCTTTTCAGCTCGTTTTGAGCAGTCTCTGAGAAAGTGATCAAGAGAACCACATCTGAAACACGCGCTGCTCTTCATTCGGCACTCTCTGAAGTGAAATTTGTTACAGCTCCTACACTTTAGTTTTTGATCATCTACACTCCCCGCACTAGTCACCATCGAGGAGGAAGACTGTTAACCTCATCGTTTAGAGCTTTTTGATCTAATCGAATATCCCACTAATGAAGTGGAGCATTCATGCAGGCTCCTGGCTTTCTTCATGGAGAACGAGAGTGTTTTACCGTTAGACCTCTTGCTCGCAACTCGAGCTTCTCTCTTAGCTTGTTTTCTTTCATTATTAAGTTCCTCGACCTTCTTGGCTCGAACGGCCAATGCGGCAAACTCCCGTATTTCCAAGATTCCAATCAACAACTTGATATCCTCATTCAGGCCTTCCTCGAAGCGTTTACACAATTTTGATTCAGTTTGGACCCATTCAGTTGCGTACTGACTTAGTCGTAAGAACTCTCTCTCGTATTCTGCTACAGTCTTGTTCCCTTGTTTGAGTTCCAGGAACTCTTTCGCTTCGAGTCCAAAAACTGTTAGCTAATATATTTCTTCCTAAACTCTGCTTGGAAGAAATCCCAAGTAATATTTTCGTTCGGCACTACCAAGGATACGGTCTTCCAACGATGTATGCAGTGTCCTTCAAAAGGGACACAACACACTTCAAACATTCCTCGGGTGAACATGACAAATTATCTAGCACCCATATAGTGTTTTCGATCTAGAACTCGGCTCTTTCAGCGTCATCATCGACTTTAGCTCTGAATTCCTCTGTCCCATATTTACTAAGCTTATCTACAGGGGCTTTACCGATTCTCATCGATGTCATACCTCGTGGCACATCCTCATCAGGTTGGTTAGGGGGGGAGGTCTTGGTATATTGGGGCAATTTCTCAGATAATCCCCAAAACATTCATCCATCATATCAAAGAAGGCAGCTCGGGCCTCTTCTCGGCCTTCTGACATCAGCCTTCTACTACTACTAGATACAGTTCGTTGTACAAAAGCTGGAGCATGTCTCTCGGCTCCCTCGGACTCATCTTATGCTTGATTGGAAGACATTCACTATATTCAAAACAATTAGGAGACGTCACACTATCAACATTTGAATAATGGCATGTATAGAAAACTTTAACATCCTCTACAGTAGTAGTAGAACCGACTAAACCGTAGCTCTAATACTAATAATGTAACACCCCGAACCCGAGACCGACACCGGAGTCGGACACGAGATGTTAACAAACTTTGAAAAATTTTCCAGACACTGCCCAGTCTGAGTACTAGTCGCTTCAAAAATAATATCTTGAGTTCCACGACTCAAAAATCAGTTTTGTGATTTTTCCCTGAAACTAGACTCATGTCCCCACCTATGGATTTTTTTCTAGAATTTTTGGTCGGGCCAATTAGTACAGTTTATTAGTCAAAGTCTCCCGTGTTACAGGGGTCGACTACACTGACCTTTTCCCATTACGACTGGGATATCTCTCTGCACAGAGCTTCAATACTGATGCCGTTTGTTTCTCTGGAAACTAGACTCAGAGAGGAATCCATACATATATGGTATGACCCCTAATTATCTCTGGTCAAATTATAGTGAATTTCCAAAGGCGGAACAGTGAATCCAGAAACTGTTCTGGCCCTGTTCCACAAGAACCCGAATATCTCTTTCTGTACTGTTCCTATAATTGTTTCGTTACTTCCATATGAAAGTAGATTCATCAAGGTTAGATTACATAATTTATTCACTATTTAATTCCACTCCTACGAATTCTTGTGATTTTTCCAATCCACACCACTGCTGCTATCAGCTTCTGTTTTCAAAGGGAACCTTACCTAATTTGGGGTTTCATGGACCAACTAGGGCCTTGTCATACATAAGCCCACATATGATCATACTTAGCCATTCTAGTGGCTGATCATTTGCTCAACACTTCCATTCCAACATAGTTACATCATGAAACCATCTATACATTCATAAATACGAATGGTCTAATGCCATACTCCACTTCTACAAGCCATTTTCGCATGGCTGTACACTTATACATTTCATAAAATACTCGAAAGACAACAACGGGTAGTCCTATACATGCCATATCAAAATTCAACCAAAATAGTACCCAAAAGAGCCTTTGATAGTGTGGGCGACTTCGACTTCAAGATCCCGAGTCCGATAGCTGGAGAACCAAAAATCTATAAAACAGAGGAGCAATGTAACGAGTAAGCAATTTATGCTTAGTAAGTTTGAGCAAGGAAATTCCAGCATGCACAAAGAATATCACACATTTAGCTAAACGGAATATTTCATAATACGCAATTTATCGATTTTAAACTTGTTTCACAACATTAACAACCCTTATACACATACACAATAGACTAACTTAGCCGAAGGCCGATAGCTCGTTTATCAACTGAGCGAACATTTATTTGTAAGGGCTCGATTTAATTCAACACATACTTAACATATCCCCATATTGGGATGTTTTTCGAGTATTCGCTGGAATTTTACAGCAAGCTCATTCATTACCAAATCACGTACCTTCGGGATTTAACCGGATATAGCTCCTCGTTCAAATGCCTTCGGGACATAGCCCGGTTTTAGTAACTCACACAATGCCTTCGGGACATAACCCGGATTTAACAACTCGCACGAATGCCTTCGGGACTTAACCCGGATTTAACAACTCGCACGAATGCCTTCGGGACTTAACCCGGATTTAATAACTCGCACGAATGCCTTCGGGACTTAACCCGGATATAATAACTCGCACGAATGCCTTCGGATCTTAATCCGGATATATTCACTTAGCACAAAGCCTTCGGGACTTAGCCCGGACAGCATTCAATTAATCATGCACATCTAACAATAATTCATAGCACATTCATATTTCATTTTCATTTACGAAACTCAAACACAAGGCACATATTGTCCTTGCACATTCGGCTCAATAGCCACACATAGAGCATGATTTAATCACATCGAAATTTAAGCTCTCTTACTCAAGAACTTACCTCGGGTGTTGTCGAACGATTCCGCTAGCTATTCAACCACTTTTTCCTTCCCTTTATCGGTTTTATTTCCCCTTTGCTCTTGAGCTTAAATCAAACAAATAAATTGACTTCATCATTTTAGGCATCAAAAGATGAACACAAGGCACTTAGCCCATATTTATACATTAGACATTAAAGTCTCATACATGCAAAAATTATGCATCAACACAACATATTAGCTAATTTCTTGCCCTTGGCCGAATATGCATGTCCATTTTTTTGGGGTCGATTTCAACACTTAATACACACATGTACACACTAGTAAAGCATCCTCCCCCTTTTCATCAATTTAACACATGCATTGCTCATTAACATGCCAAGTTACATTCGGCCTTAGCACACATCTTGCTAGCCGATTCTTCTCCATTTAGCAACCAATGCACATATGTGCTCACACAACAAAAAAATGCTAAAAAGGAGGTTCAAGAATCATCAAGCCATCATCACATGCATCATTAACAAGCTTCATATTTTGCATGCAATGGCATTAACACAACCTCCACCTAGGCCGAATCTTAACTCATCCTCATGCCTCATCACCACAACATCAAACATCAACAAAAAATGATTCATCCATGGTCAAGTGCCATTTCCATCACATGGCAAGATTTAGACCATGGGTTAGGTAGAACTCAAGCTAACAACTAAAACATGCATGCCTCTCATGGAACATCATCAAACATACCTTAGCCTAGCTACATGCATGGCCGAATCTCTTCACCTTTCTTCTTCTTTCCTCCTTAAAATTTTTGGCCAAGGATGAACCAAAGGATGAGAAAATTTTTCTTTGTTTTTCTTTCTAGTTTTTGGCAAGCATGAAGATGAGAAAAGGATGAACAAAATCCCCCCTTTCTCTTCTTTAGCTCACGGCAATGGGGGGGACAAACACTACACACACATTTTTTTTCTTTTGTTTTCCATTTCTTTATTACCCATACTCCTTATTTTATTCTTCCACTAACAAAACATGTTTCATGACATGTTTTACCCATCCTTCCTTGTCATGGCCGGCCACTACTCTTTAGGGGGGGGGAATTTGACATGCAAGTCCCCCCCTTTGTCCACATGCACTAATAGGTCCTCACACATTGACCTATCACATTTTAGAATTTTCTCACATAAGTCCTATTGACTAAATTCACATGAAATCAACTAAATTGAAGCTTGAAATTTTCACACATTCATAATTACATATTCTACACAATAAGTATCACATTCAAACATTTCGGTGACTCGGTTTAGCGGTCCCGAAACCACTTCCCGACTAGGGTCAACTTTGGGCTGTCACAACTCTCCCCCACTTAAGAAATTTTCGTCCCCGAAAATCTTACCGGTAAATAGGTTTGGGTATCGTTCTTTCATCGAGCTCTCGGTCTCCCAAGTTGCTTCCTCGATCCCGTGTTTGAGCCATAACACCTTTACTAGCGGAACTCTTTTGTTTCGCAACTCCTTCACTTCACGAGCTAGGATACGCATCGGTTCTTCTTCATAGCTCATGTCGACTTGAATTTCAACCTCTGATGGGCTAATTATATGCGATGGATCAGATCGATAGCGTCGAAGCATCGATACATGAAAGACGTCATGAATCTTTTCAAGCTCCGGGGGCAAAATCAATCTATACGCAACCGGACCAACTCGTTCGGAGATTTTGTACGGCCCAATGAATCTTGGGCTCAACTTGCCCTTACGGCCGAACCTGAGTATCTTTTTCCAAGGTGAAACCTTAAGGAACACTTTGTCTCCCACCTGATACTCGATGTCTTTTCGTTTCAAATCTGCGTACGATTTCTGACGATCCGTGGCTACCTTCAGACTTTCACGGATTACCTTTACTTTCTGTTCAGCATCTCTAATCAAATCAACTCCGAAAATTTTGCTTTCACCGAGCTCGGTCCAAAACAATGGTGTACGGCATTTACGACCGTACAAAGCCTCGTAAGGTGCCATCTTAATACTTGATTGAAAACTATTGTTGTAAGCGAATTCAATCAAAGGTAAATACCGTTCCCATGAACTACTGAACTCGAGGATGCAACATCTCAACATATCCTCAAGTATCTGAATTATCCTCTCGGATTGACCATCGGTTTGGGGGTGAAAAGCAGTGCTAAAATGCAGCTTGGTACCCAGAGCTTCTTGCAATTTCTTCCAAAATCGTGAGGTGAATCTCGGATCTCTATCCGACACGATAGAAACAGGTACCCCGTGTAATCTCACAATTTGATAAACGTACAATTCAGCTAGTTTCTCCAATGAGAAATCCGTACGTACGGGGATGAAATGAGCTGACTTAGTCAGTCTATCAACAATAACCCATATCGCATCCTTCTTACTTGCTGACAAGGGCAGTCCGGACACAAAGTCCATTGTGACTCGATCCCATTTCCACTCGGGTATCATGATCGGCTGGAGTAATCCTGAAGGCACTTGATGTTCCGCTTTCACTTGTTGACATATTAAACATCTCGAAACAAAGTCAGAGATGTCCCGTTTCATGCCATGCCACCAAAATTGACGTTTCAAATCATTGTACATTTTCGTACTCCCCGGGTGAATTGACATTCGGCTACAATGGGCTTCGTTCAGAATCATCGAAATGAGTTCCGAATTCCTTGGAACACACAAACGATTTCTAAACCTCAAACAATCATCATCATCAATTTGAAACTCCGATTCCTCGTTCGGAAAACACTTAGCCCGTTTTGCAACCAATTCATCATCGACTTTCTGAGCTTCACGAATTTGGTGAGTCAATAATGGTTTAGCTTTTAATTCAGCTACTAACACACTGTCTGGTAGAACAGACAAATGCACGTTCATCGCTCGTAAAGCAAACAATGACTTCCGGCTTAAGGCGTCCGCAACCACGTTAGCCTTTCCCGGGTGGTAATCAATGACAAGCTCGTAATCTTTCAACAACTCAAGCCAACGTCTTTGTCGCAGATTCAAGTCTCGTTGAGTCATCAAATATTTGAGACTTTTGTGATCCGAAAATACATGGCACTTTTCACCAAACAGATAATGTCGCCATATTTTTAAAGCAAACACGATGGCAGCTAGTTCGAGATCATGGGTCGGATAATTCCTCTCGTGTGGCTTCAATTGTCTCGACGCATAGGCCACGACTCGACCCTCTTGCATCAATACGCAACCCAACCCAAGTAGGGATGCGTCACTATAAATGACAAACTCTTTACCTGATTCGGGTTGCACCAAAATTGGAGCTTCAGTCAAATGAGTTTTCAGTTGGTCGAAACTTTTCTGATATTTCTCCGTCCACTCGAACTTAACATCCTTTTGAAGTAGCTTCGTCATTGGTGTGGCTATCATCGAGAAACCTTTCACAAATCGTCGGTAATAACCGGCGAGCCCCAAAAAGCTCCGGACTTCAGTAACATTTCTCGGAGGTTTCCAGTCAAGTATGGCTGAAATTTTATTCGGGTCAACTCGAATACCCGACGCGGATACCACATGACCCAAGAAGCTAACCTCTCTTAACCAGAACTCACACTTACTAAACTTAGCATATAACTGCTTATCCTGCAAAATTTGCAGCACTAGCCTCAGATGCTCAGCATGTTCGGTCTCGTCTCTTGAATAGACCAAAATGTCATCAATGAACACCACTACGAACCGATCCAAATACGGCCTGAAGATCCGATTCATCAAATCCATAAATACTGCAGGGGCATTAGTGAGCCCAAACGGCATCACTAAGAATTCGTAGTGACCATATCTCGTTCTGAAGGCAGTTTTGGGAATATCTGAATCTCGGATTCGCATCTGATAATAGCCCGATCTCAAATCTATTTTTGAGAACACTGAGGCTCCCTTCAGTTGGTCGAACAAATCATCGATGCGCGGCAACGGATATTTGTTCTTTATCGTCACTTTATTCAGCTGACGATAGTCAATGCACAACCTCATGGTTCCGTCCTTCTTTTTCACGAACAATACTGGTGCACCCCAAGGTGAGAAACTTGGTCGAGCGAAACCTCTATCCGTCAGTTCTTGCAACTGAGCTTTCAACTCCTTTAACTCGGTTGGTGCCATACGATACGGAGCTATCGAAATCGGCATAGTCCCAGGTACAAGCTCAATACCAAACTCTACCTCCCGAACAGGTGGTAAACCCGGTAATTCTTCCGGAAAAACATCCGGGTATTCACAAACCACCGGCACAGATTCGGGTTTCTTTTCTAATTCTTTGTCACCAAGTACATACGCAAGGTATGCTTCGCACCCTTTTCTTACATATTTCTGTGCCAACATTGCTGATATTACAGCTGGCATCCCCTCTAAGTCCGCAGACTCAATTCGGACTACTTCGTTATTTGCGCATCTCAAATCAATAGTCTTGCTCTTGCAATTCACAATCGCATCATGCGCGGTCAACCAATCCAAACCAAGGATAACATCAAATTCATCAAACGGCAAGAGCATCAAGTTCGCCGGGAAACAGGAACCTCGAATTTCCAGGGGACATTTCTTACACACTTTGTCGACAAGCACGTAGCGACCCAAGGGATTTGACACCCGAATTACAAACTCAGTAGACTCAATAGGTAAAGTCTTACTGGATGCTAAGGTTTCACATATGTAAGAATGAGTAGAACCGGGGTCAATCAAAGCAATTACATTAGTATCAAAGAGGGTGAATGTACCGGTAATAACATCAGGCGAAGAAGCATCCTCGCGGGCACGTATAGCATAAGCTCTAGCAGGCGCACGGGCTTCGGATCTGGTTATATCATCTCTAGATCCTCTCTGACCACCACCAGCATTGCCCATATTTCCAGATGGTCTACCTCGAGCAGTGGTAGCACCCGGTCTCCCACTCTGATTTGCATTCTGCCCCGACAACCTCGGGCAATCTTTAATGAAGTGGTCCACTGATCCGCATTTGTAACAGGAGCGGTCAGGAAATCTACAACTCCCCGAATGCCATTTACCGCAATATCAGCATTTCGTCCTGTCTCGACGTTCATTCCCAACACTGGCGACCGAAGTGCCTCGTGTACCCACAGGGGGTCGATCACGATCTCGTCCAAAAAGGCCCGAAGTGCCTCTAAACTGGCCCGCATCATCTCGAAATCTCTTCGATGTCTGTTGAAGAGACCTCCCCGAGGATCTTTTACGAAACTCTCTGGTTCCCTCGTCAACTCTTTGCTTTTCTTTTCTAAGCTCTTCGGCTTTACAAGCTCGTTCAACAAGTACCACGAACTCTTGTATTTCAAGAACGCCCACGAACATTTTTATATCTTCATTCAGCCCATCCTCGAAGCGTTTACACATAATAGCTTCGGACGAAACACATTCCCGAGCGTATTTGCTAAGTCTAACAAATTTTCGCTCGTAATCAGTAACCGACATGGAGCCTTGCTTAAGCTCAAGAAATTCCTTCCGTTTTTGATCAACAAATCTCTGACTGATATACTTTTTCCGAAACTCAGTTTGGAAAAACTCCCAAGTTACTTGCTCTCGGGGCACAATAGAAGTCAGAGTACTCCACCAATAGTAGGCAGAATCACGTAGCAAGGAGATAGCACACTTTAGGCATTCATCGGGTGTACAAGATAGCTCATCGAGTACCCGGATAGTGTTGTCCAGCCAAAATTCAGCTTGCTCGGCATCATCGCTATCCATAGCCTTAAATTCAGTAGCCCCATGTTTTCGGATTCTGTCAACTGGGGGCTTATTTGACCTTATTGGGTCCGTTACCGGTGGTATTGTAGGTGCGGGGGTAGTATTTGTCGGGAATGGAGGTTGTGGAACAGCCATATTAGTTCGAATGTATTGGTTAAACCAATCATTCATCACACTATAGAATGCTTGTCTAGCTTCATCATTCTGATTACTAGTATTAGGTTGAGAGTCCGCCGGCACTGTCCCTTGAGCGGGAGCAGGCGCTACACTCTCAAGATCATCAGCTACTTCTCGGTCACGATCGGGATCCATTACTATAAATAAACACATTTACGAATTTCAGAAATCACCACACTATCAAGTAATCACATAAAATGGCATGTATAGCTAGACCCAAAACATTACGGTAGTCCTAGAATCGACTAAACCGTAGCTCTGATACCAATAAAATGTAACACCCCGAACCCGAGACCGACACCGGAGTCGGACACGAGATGTTAACAAACTTTGAACAATTTTCCAGACACTGCCCAGTCTGAGTACTAGTCGCTTCAAAAATAATATCTTGAGTTCCACGACTCAAAAATCAGTTTTGTGATTTTTCCCTGAAACTAGACTCATGTCCCCACCTATGGATTTTTTTCTAGAATTTTTGGTCGGGCCAATTAGTACAGTTTATTAGTCAAAGTCTCCCGTGTTACAGGGGTCGACTACACTGACCTTTTCCCATTACGACTGGGATATCTCTCTGCACAGAGCTTCAATACTGATGCCGTTTGTTTCTCTGGAAACTAGACTCAGAGAGGAATCCATACATATATGGTATGACCCCTAATTATCTCTGGTCAAATTATAGTGAATTTCCAAAGGCGGAACAGTGAATCCAGAAACTGTTCTGGCCCTGTTCCACAAGAACCCGAATATCTCTTTCTGTACTGTTCCTATAATTGTTTCGTTACTTCCATATGAAAGTAGATTCATCAAGGTTAGATTACATAATTTATTCACTATTTAATTCCACTCCTACGAATTCTTGTGATTTTTCCAATCCACACCACTGCTGCTATCAGCTTCTGTTTTCAAAGGGAACCTTACCTAATTTGGGGTTTCATGGACCAACTAGGGCCTTGTCATACATAAGCCCACATATGATCATACTTAGCCATTCTAGTGGCTGATCATTTGCTCAACACTTCCATTCCAACATAGTTACATCATGAAACCATCTATACATTCATAAATACGAATGGTCTAATGCCATACTCCACTTCTACAAGCCATTTTCGCATGGCTGTACACTTATACATTTCATAAAATACTCGAAAGACAACAACGGGTAGTCCTATACATGCCATATCAAAATTCAACCAAAATAGTACCCAAAAGAGCCTTTGATAGTGTGGGCGACTTCGACTTCAAGATCCCGAGTCCGATAGCTGGAGAACCAAAAATCTATAAAACAGAGGAGCAATGTAACGAGTAAGCAATTTATGCTTAGTAAGTTTGAGCAAGGAAATTCCAGCATGCACAAAGAATATCACACATTTAGCTAAACGGAATATTTCATAATACGCAATTTATCGATTTTAAACTTGTTTCACAACATTAACAACCCTTATACACATACACAATAGACTAACTTAGCCGAAGGCCGATAGCTCGTTTATCAACTGAGCGAACATTTATTTGTAAGGGCTCGATTTAATTCAACACATACTTAACATATCCCCATATTGGGATGTTTTTCGAGTATTCGCTGGAATTTTACAGCAAGCTCATTCATTACCAAATCACGTACCTTCGGGATTTAACCGGATATAGCTCCTCGTTCAAATGCCTTCGGGACATAGCCCGGTTTTAGTAACTCACACAATGCCTTCGGGACATAACCCGGATTTAACAACTCGCACGAATGCCTTCGGGACTTAACCCGGATTTAACAACTCGCACGAATGCCTTCGGGACTTAACCCGGATTTAATAACTCGCACGAATGCCTTCGGGACTTAACCCGGATATAATAACTCGCACGAATGCCTTCGGATCTTAATCCGGATATATTCACTTAGCACAAAGCCTTCGGGACTTAGCCCGGACAGCATTCAATTAATCATGCACATCTAACAATAATTCATAGCACATTCATATTTCATTTTCATTTACGAAACTCAAACACAAGGCACATATTGTCCTTGCACATTCGGCTCAATAGCCACACATAGAGCATGATTTAATCACATCGAAATTTAAGCTCTCTTACTCAAGAACTTACCTCGGGTGTTGTCGAACGATTCCGCTAGCTATTCAACCACTTTTTCCTTCCCTTTATCGGTTTTATTTCCCCTTTGCTCTTGAGCTTAAATCAAACAAATAAATTGACTTCATCATTTTAGGCATCAAAAGATGAACACAAGGCACTTAGCCCATATTTATACATTAGACATTAAAGTCTCATACATGCAAAAATTATGCATCAACACAACATATTAGCTAATTTCTTGCCCTTGGCCGAATATGCATGTCCATTTTTTTGGGGTCGATTTCAACACTTAATACACACATGTACACACTAGTAAAGCATCCTCCCCCTTTTCATCAATTTAACACATGCATTGCTCATTAACATGCCAAGTTACATTCGGCCTTAGCACACATCTTGCTAGCCGATTCTTCTCCATTTAGCAACCAATGCACATATGTGCTCACACAACAAAAAAAATGCTAAAAAGGAGGTTCAAGAATCATCAAGCCATCATCACATGCATCATTAACAAGCTTCATATTTTGCATGCAATGGCATTAACACAACCTCCACCTAGGCCGAATCTTAACTCATCCTCATGCCTCATCACCACAACATCAAACATCAACAAAAAATGATTCATCCATGGTCAAGTGCCATTTCCATCACATGGCAAGATTTAGACCATGGGTTAGGTAGAACTCAAGCTAACAACTAAAACATGCATGCCTCTCATGGAACATCATCAAACATACCTTAGCCTAGCTACATGCATGGCCGAATCTCTTCACCTTTCTTCTTCTTTCCTCCTTAAAATTTTTGGCCAAGGATGAACCAAAGGATGAGAAAATTTTTCTTTGTTTTTCTTTCTAGTTTTTGGCAAGCATGAAGATGAGAAAAGGATGAACAAAATCCCCCCCTTTCTCTTCTTTAGCTCACGGCAATGGGGGGGACAAACACTACACACACATTTTTTTTCTTTTGTTTTCCATTTCTTTATTACCCATACTCCTTATTTTATTCTTCCACTAACAAAACATGTTTCATGACATGTTTTACCCATCCTTCCTTGTCATGGCCGGCCACTACTCTTTAGGGGGGGGAATTTGACATGCAAGTCCCCCCCTTTGTCCACATGCACTAATAGGTCCTCACACATTGACCTATCACATTTTAGAATTTTCTCACATAAGTCCTATTGACTAAATTCACATGAAATCAACTAAATTGAAGCTTGAAATTTTCACACATTCATAATTACATATTCTACACAATAAGTATCACATTCAAACATTTCGGTGACTCGGTTTAGCGGTCCCGAAACCACTTCCCGACTAGGGTCAACTTTGGGCTGTCACAAATAAATGTAACACCCCTCACCCGTACCTGACGCCGGGATAGGGTTCGAGCCATTACCAGGACTTTTCATTTTGAAACGTACCAAATTAGGTTACCAAGTTTTACTCAAATTTTAAGCTTTTCATCCATGAACAACTCGTCCCTTATATAGGCCTTCAAGGCCTATAACATACCTAGAGGCAGTGCGGGACAAATTCGGGTACGTTCGATAAACCTTGTGCTCCTTAGGAAATTTTTCCTTATCATAAAGTGTCAGACGCCCGTGTAGGTGGGCCATGTGGACTGACACGCTAGTGTGACTTGGGGCACGCCCATGGCCTTCAGCCGTGGGCGACACTGACTTATCAACATGGCCATGGCACACACCCGTGCTGCTTGCCCCTGGACGACATTATCTTTTTAACACAGCCATGGTGCACGCCCGTGTGGCCTACCCGGGTACAACTTTGAGCTAAAATTTTAAGTGTAGGGGACACACAGCCATAGCACACGCCCATCGGAGAGAATCGTGCATCACACACGGCCTAGAAACACGCTCGTGTGTCTAACCATGTGGACTCTAATAGGCTATTTTCCAAGCCTTTAGTCACCCCTTTCTACTACCTGTGCTTAGTGGTTACCAAATTCAAAGTAAAACACAATTATACACTTGTAAATAATCTTGATTAAACTAGATGTATGGAAACCTCATATCATTGGTTTCATACATGATAGGTTATTTCCCATTTAGTGTTTATGGGTTCCCATGTCACTTTAATTCATCCGAAATTGGCTCGTTCATGTGACTTATTGCCAATTGGTAACGGCCCATCACTTGTAAATACAACCATGCATAAATTCGCAGGTCATAGCCTACTTCAATTAAGCCAATTTTCGTGGCCATATACAAAGAGATAAAAATATTTTTACATGCCTTCATTTGGCAAATCAAATGACACATATAACAAAACACTAAAAAATACTATACATGCCATTGAACAAAACAAACAAAGTCTTTATACCAAAGCTTGTCTAGTTGATAGTGTGTTGACTCTTCAATCGTCTTCCAATCCTTTCGAGTCCTTGAGCTCTGTGAGAGAGGGAAAAAGAGAGGGGTAAGCATTTACATGTTTAATAAGCTCGAATAACTGGAAAGTAAACTTACCGAGTAATTAGCATACATCCATATTTAAATCATGAAATCATCAATTATGAAACGATTCCCTATCACATGCACTCAATCAATGAGTTAGTTACATAACAAAGCATCATGTAATTTATGTAGATGAGATCATCATTCATCATCTTATTGACATACATCATATTAATCCCGTTGAGTTTCTAGGAAATCTCAATGGAATACCCATTATCTGTCAATTCTTATGAATGATTATTTCACATATATGCATTCCCGCGAACCTCACATCTCATGGCAGAATTACCAGTCTAGGCTAAATCCCCCATATCATGAACTCATAAGGTGATGTCGGGATTACCAGTCCAAGCTAAATCCCTTATAACGACAGACACCCTTAATGAGCTCGGATCTGAATTACCAGTCCAGGCTAAATTCAGACCCTAATCAGATTACCCGTCCGGGCTAAATCCATAATGCACACATATTCTTCGGTAGGCTTGATCATTCAAGGAAAACCAGTCTGGGCTAGATCCTTTTCATACTTGAGATCATGGATTATCCGTCCAAGCTAAATCCTTATTGCAACACATGCAGGATCTCCTTACACATATCAATGAGGGTTTATCCATCGAATTCCCTTTTGTCAACCTCATCTGAGACATTTTTTACATGTTACCATCAAATATGCATTTCTATGATATTCCATGCTAATAATGAATGCAATCATCATGCATTCATAAATCATTCAGTTATGCATATTAGGGGTTTACTTTAAGTTATCCGAAATTAACTGGTATTCTTTTCGGAGTTGTGTTTCGGTTATTCCGAAACTTGCGTTTCGATTATTCCGAAACCTTGCGTTTACCTCGATCGACCTCTAGAATTTGTTCCTCGGGGTCTATAACAACAAAATTAACTCATTAATATAATGCATGATACGTTTCAAGTTTAATATCTACCCCGGTCCAAATGATCGTTTTTCCCCTAACCTTTCATATTTTTACAATTTAGTCCCTAGGCTCGTATAATGAAACACATGCACTTTCTATCTTACCCAAGCCTAGCCGAACACTTTTCCTTCTTATTGTAGCCCACATTTTCCATTATTTTCTCATTTCTACCACACATTTACATATTTTGCAAAATAGTCCCTATAAGGGTTTTTCATGAAAATCAACTAGGAAAAGATGTATAATACACATTCATCTTTCATATTCCTCCATAATCCATCAAAATACAAGCAACTCATGCATGGGTAAATTTTTAAACATGAACCCTAGCATGAAATATGGGTAGAAATGGAGTGAGCAAGCTACGGAGATTTCAAAAATACAAAGAGCATGAAAAACGGGGCTTAGGAGCACTTACTATTGAGCTTAGAAAGCTTGAAAACCCTAGCTATGGAAAACCTTGAAGTTTCGGTTGGACAAGGAAGAGAATGGGCTGATTTTGGTTCATTTTTTCCCATTTTATTTCATTAAAATACCAAATGACCAAAATGCCCTTAAGCCATTTCCTTAAAATTATATCCATGCAAGCCCATTTTTGTCCAAAAACTTAGAATTTGGGCAAATTGCTCTCCAAGACCTTCTAATTCATAATCCAAAGCAATTTCATACAAATTGCTTCTAGAATCAAGTTTTAAAATTTATTCAATTTAGTCCCTAATTTCCAATTGAACACCTTACTCAAAGAATTTCTTCATGAAACTTTAACACATGCATATACTCATATTCTAGGCCTCATAATAATCATAAATTAAATATTTTGATGTCAAATTTGTGGTCCTGAAACCACCATTCCGGCTAGGCCATATTTCAGGATGTTGCATGTACTATGAAGCAGATTGGGGTGAAGGCTTGGAACACACCAAGTTTATGACTCGCCCAAAAAATGAACGTCTTTATGAGTTTTTAGCACGAATAAACCGTGAGTTAGATGAGGTCCGTGGCTGAATTGTGGGTAGATCACCTCTCTGAACCATCGGTGAAGCATTTGCAGAAGTTAGAAGAGAAGAAAAATGTCATCTTGTCATGATGGAAAACTCAAAGGAACCTAAACCTATGACACCTCTTGGCAACCGGCCTACTGAGACCTCTACCCTCCTCTCCAGAGGTCCACAGCCACAAAAACCACATATTGGTAATGATTCTAGATCAACCAGACCATTGTGTAACTACTGTAACTGTGTTGGTCATACAAGGGAAAAGTGCTTCAAACTCCATGGCTATCCTGAAAAAAAATAGAAGGATAATAAGACTGCCATGTTATCCTCCACTACTGCAGATGATGTTCTCGATGTTCGCCTAACCAATACCCAACTTGAGACTTTCCATAAGATACTTGGTACTTCCACTGCTCATGGATCTCTAGTCACCCATGGTACTACCCTCAATATTGCCTTTGAATCTAATAATCAATCCTCTTGGATACTCGATTTGGTGCCTCCGATCACATGATAGGTAACTTTACTTTGTTTCACACCTACTCCCCTTGTCATAACAAGTCCCGAATCCACATAGCTGATGGTTCTCATTCACCTGTGGCTGGAGTAGGAGATGTACAAATAAAAGAGATTTTTTTCTCTCAATAAAGTCCTATATGTCCCAAACTTGTCTTGCAATTTAATTTCAATCAGTAAAATTACTAAGGATGAAAAAGTTCTTGTTGAATTTTCTACAATTGGTTGTGTGATACAGGAACAGAAATCGGGGAGGATGATTGGCACTGCTAAAGTTGATGATGGACTATATGTTTGGAATAAATACAGCACACAAGGAGGATTGGCTCTATCCACTTCAAAAGAAGACATGATTATGTTATGGCACCGTAGGTTAGGGCATCCAAAATTTTGTATTTGAAGAAACATCTTCCACTATTATTTCGAAATAAAAGTATTAATTCTTTGAAGTGTGAAATTTTCCAATTATCCAAACATACCCGTGCGCCATACCCATTAAAACCATATATCCAATCCCATCCATTTTCATTAATCCACAATGACCTATGGGGAGCCAGCCGAGTGAAAAATATTACGGGGGCTAGGTGGTTTATAACATTCATTGATGATCACACTAGGGTCTGTTAGGTTTATCTCCTCAAAGAAAAATCTGAAACACCCAAAGTATTCCAAAATTTTCACTCAATGGTCCGAACCCAGTTTAACTCTACCATACATACTCTCCACACTGACAATGGGAGAGAATACTTTAACTCTGTCCTAAGCCCATACCTTTCTAACCAAGGTATTATACACTAAAGCTCTTGTCCTGGCATTCCTCAACAAAATGGGATCTCCGAGAGAAAAAATTGACATCTCCTTGCTGTGGCTCGAGCCATAATGTTCACCATGAATGTTCCAAAATACTTGTGGGGAGAGGCTGTCCTCACTGCCTGCTATCTCATAAACTGAATGCCATCAAAGGTCCTCAATTTCCAAACACCTCTAAATACCTTTCTAAAGGCCTTTCCTCTATTTCGTGTTCCTAATTTTCTAGCCAAAATATTCGGTTGCAAAGCTTTTGTCCATAACCATCAACCAAATCAATCCAAACTTGATCCTCGACCCCACACCTACATCTTCATTGGATATTCCCCCACACAAACTGTAACAACCCGATTTAGGGCCTAGTCAGAACAGTGGTCTCGGGATCACAAATCTGAGGTTAGAAAATTATTGTTATTATTTTTATGAGGTTATGGTATGATTATATAAGTGCATGTAAATTTTGGTAAGTTAATTTTAGCGATTTCTAGTTCAATTTCGAAAAATGACTAAATCGCATAAAAGGAAAAAGTTACATTTTAGTACCCAAATATGTTAAATAGTTAAAGAATCAAAATTGAGGGCTTTTAAAGGGAAATTACACCATTTTAAATAGTGTTAGCCGGCCATGGAGTGAGGGGAGACAAAATTGTCAAAGTTAGGTGAAGCTTATGTCATGGGTTGCGAAGGGAAACTTGCAACCATGATAGACTTGTCCGATTTATCACTTTTGAGGGAGGTAATTTGGCCCAATCAGTCTGGTCCAGTGCTTAGAGAGATTGAAAGCCCATCTCCGGAGCTTGGCAAATATGGGAAGTAATCTTCAAAGATATGCTTGGCAAATATGGAAGGAGATCTTCAAAGATATGTGATCCTAAACTTTAATCTAATCTTTAGAAGATACGATTCTGTAATCTTAGATATTTGATATCTTGATAGCTTTAGATCTTAGCCATTGATGTATTTCGATCTCTACCGTTGATATTGGGAAAGCTCAACTATAAATAGAGGCCTTTCCCTCTTATTGTATTCATTCAGTGATTAATATAATTTTGAGAGCATTCACTCAAACTTTTCTCTCAAGTGTTCTTATTTTTCTGTGGCTTTTGTTCATCTTTCAAGATCATTCTTACTTTTTTCTTCTGCAGTTTTTCGTGGGTTCTTTAGAAAAGTTCTGTTGAATCCTTATTTGTTGCGAGATAGGATGACTTAGGCATTCTTGAGCGAAGGAACGCTTAAGGCCGCACAGATTGCTTGCAAAAACTCTAAGTCCATGACAGTTGGTATCTGAGCAAGCGTTCGAAGGCATTATTGAAAGATGTCGAAAGAAGTTGCTGAGAATGTTGATGGAATTGAGACTCGTGGGAAGGCTAGGAAAGCTAGCCGTTCAGGGACATACTGTCAGCTTTGAAGGATCGAGTTGTCACTCTCGAGGAATCCATGGGGGATACCAAGGAGAGGATTGACGATGTCGATTATAGGCTTAATGATGGGTTGTAGTCTATGCAAGCGCAGCTCAAAGAGTATGTGTTGGATAACGTTGAAAAGCTGACAAGCAGGGATGATGCCATCGAGATTATGATGGCTGGTAAGACTGATGCCATTGAGGCTATGCTAACGGCCTTGAAAGAGGAGATTGCAGAGCTCAAGGGTGAACCCACAATCTACAAGGCTGCTTTGGGAAATGGAGGGTTGGCTGCTGTCACACCCAAGCCCAGTGTGGATGTTCCCAAGCCAAATAAGTTTAAGGGAACAAGGTCTGAAAGAGAAGTGGACAATTTCCTGTGGGGAGTCGAGCAATACTTCCATGCCAAGGGCATTGTTGATGATACCACTAAGGTAATTACTGCTACTATGTATCTTGCTGACGTCACCTTATTCTGGTAGGTCCACCGATATGAGACGTGGTGGGACAAAAAGTGGAACTTGAAAGGAGTTTCAATACGAGTTCAAAGCATAGTTTTATCCTAAGTATGCCGAGGACGAAGCTCGAGAAAAGTTGCATTGGCTTTTGCAACATGGCACTGTGAGGGAGTATGTGCAGGAGTTTAGCGAACTCATGCTTCAAATTTTTTATATGGGTGAGAAGAGGCATTCTTTTCCTTCATGGATGGGTTGAAACCATGGGCGAAGCAAGAGTTGCAACGTCGAGGAGCCCAAGAACTTACCAAAGCCATGTCTGTGGCAGAATCATTGGCTGAATTTGGTGAGAAGAAAGACAGGCCTGAGTCCTTTAAGCCCAAGTCCCAGCCAAAGGGAAATAGTGGGGGAGACAAAGAAAGGCCCCCTAGAAATGACAATGGTAAGAAGCCTTGGGACAAAAGGAAGAGTGGGCCTGTAAGGTGCTTCCATTGTGATAGCCCACACATGATTAAGGATTGTCCAAAGAAGGCTGCGCTCTCCGCTATAGAAGCAAAAGTGGAGTCCGATGTGGAGGATAACAATCTTGGTTCAATACTAGGGGGTGTTGAAGACAAGATGAGTCATGGGCTAATGTTTGCAGACATCATGGTAGCTGAAAAAAAGTTTGATGCACTTGTAGACACAGGGGCATCTGATTTGCTCATGTCTGAAGGGGCTGCTTGCAAACTTGGTCTTAAGATTGAAAATGAGCCAGGTCGAATCAAGACGGTGAATTCAGAAAGTGTTCCAATCAAGAGGGTCGCAAAGGGAGTAAACCTCTAACTTGGTGATTGGACTGGTAAGGCATCTATCAAGGTAATACCATTTGATAACTATGATTTCATAGTTGGATTAAGTTTCCTTGATCGGGTTAATGCGTCTATTTGCCCTTCTAGCAATTACATGGTGATTTTGGATTCGAACCACCGATGCATGGTGAGATTCACAAGAAAGGGGAGCCTAGAAGGAAAAACATTATCCGCAATCCAATTTGCTAAGGGGGTACGTAGAGAGGAAGTCTCCTACTTAGCCACTTTGAAAATCGAGGAAATTGGTAAGACCGTGGGTGAGATCCCTAAAGAAGTGGGCCAAATATTACAAACTTTTCGGGATATGATGCCTACAAAGTTGCCAAAGAGTTTGCCACCTAAGAGGGAGGTGGATCATAGTATTGAATTGGTGTCCAACATGGTGCCGCCAGCTAAGGCTCTGTATCGAATGTCCCCGCCAGAATTGGAAGAACTACAGAAACAGCTGAAAGAGCTTTTAGATGCGGGATTCATTAGGCCATCTAAATATCCATATGGTGCACAAGTGTTATTCCAAAAGAAGCATGATGGGTCGTTACAGATGTGTATTGATTATCGGGTCGTAAACAAGGTCACCGTGAAGAATAGGTACCCTATTCCCCTTATCACAGATTTTTTGATCAGCTTGGTAGTGCGAGATGGTTTACCAAGTTGGATTTAAGATCGAGGTACCATCAACTTCATATAACAGAGGGGGACGAGCCAAAGACAGCTTGCGTGATGCGGTATGGTTCGTATGAGTTCTTGATGATGCCCTTCGGACTCACAAACGCCCCAGCTACATTCTGCACCCTGATGAATAAGATACTTCAACCTTTCCTTGACTGTTTCGTGGTTGTTTACCTTGACAATATTGTGGTGTACAGTAAGTCACTTGACGAGCATGTGAAACATTTGAGGTAAGTGTTCCAAACTTTAAGGGAAAATAAGTTGTTTGTAAAGAAGGAAAAATGCTCCTTTGCTCAACAAGAGGTGCCATTTTTAGGCCACATTTTGGGAGGTGGCAAGATCTGGATGGATGAAAGCAAGGTGCCGGCTATTGCTGAGTGAGAGGCCCCAACCAAGGTAACAGAGTTGAGATCTTTCCTTGGGTTGGCAAACTATTATTGACACTTTATCGAGGGCTATTCTAGAATTACTGCACCATTGACGGATATGTTGAAAAAGGGCAAGGTATGGGATTGGAATCCTCAGTGTGATAAGGCCTTTAATCAAATGAGGTACGTACGGATGCATCAGATTATGCCATTGGGGGAGTTTTGATGCAAGATGGGCATCCAATTTCTTTTGAGAGTCGAAAGCTTAATGAGACAGAACGGAGATATACGGTCCAAAAAAAGGAGATGACCGCCGTGGTGCATTGCTTGCGCACATGGAGGCATTATTTATTAGGCTCCTGGTTTGTGGTCCTTACCGAACGTTGCCAACAGTTATTTTCTAACCCAGAAAAAGTTGTCTCCCAAACAGGCTCGTTGGTAGGTTTTTCTAGCGGAGTGCGATTTCACAATGGAATATAAGCCAGGGAGTGCAAACATTGTGGCTGGTGCACTTAGCATAAAGATGGAATTTGCGGCAATCAGCCAACCTAATGAGTCCTTATTGGAATGCATTCGAGAGGGAGTGTCCCATGATCCCACAGCTAAAAGCTTGGTTGAGCTTGCCAAGAAGGGGAAAACGAGGAGATTTTGGCTTGTAGCTATGAAGGGGAGTTCTATGAGGGGGACACTACGAGGGCATTGCTAGAACAAGTGGGGGAGAATGTCATGGGTTGCGAAGGGAAACTTGCAACCATGACGGACTTGTGTGATTTATCGCTTTTGAGGGAGGTCATTTGGCCCAATCAGTTTGGTTCAATGCTTGGAGAGATTGAAAGACCATCTTCGGAGCTTGGAAAATATGAAAAGTAATCTTCAAAGATATGCTTGGCAAATATAGAAGGGGATCTTCAAAGATATGTGATCCTAGACTTTAATATAATCTTTAGAAGATACGATTCTGTAATCTTAGAGATTTGAAATCTTGATAGCTTTAGATCTTAACCATTAATGTATTTTGATCTGTACCATTGATATTGGGAAGGCTCAACTATAAATAGAGGCCTCTCCCCCTTATTGTATTCATTCGGTGATTAATATAATTTTGAGAGCATCCACTCAAACTTTTCTCTCAAGTGTACTTATTTTTCTGTGGCTTTTGTTCATCTTTCAAGATCGTTCCTGCTTGGTTCTTCTGCAGTTCTTCGTGGGTTCTTTAGAAGAGTTCTGTTGAATCCTCATTTGTTGCGAGATAGGATAACTTAGGCGTTCTTGAGCGAAGGAACGCTTAAGGCCACACGGATTGCTTGCAAAAACTCTAAGTCTGTGATAGGGTTACCAATTTTGACTAGTTTCATTTTTAATAAAAGAAAAAGAAAAAGAAAGAAAGAGCTATCATCTTTTCTCCCTTCCTAGCTGAAAATATTAGAAAATATTTAGGGTTTATGAGCTTGAAATTTCAGAAACTTGAAGCACTCATAAGTAACTGATTTTGATAGTTTCTCTTAATGATTTTTGCATTTTTTGAGACCCTTGAAGCATGAGCTTTCAAATGAGGGTGATTTCTTACAAAATAGTCAAGAGTTTAGGATTTTGCCATGGATGTATTTGTGATATATGCTGAGTTTTTTTTATGGAAGAATATGAGTCCTAGTTGTGTTATAAACAACTTTTGTGAAAGATGTTAGCATGAAAACACCTAAAGGGACTATTTTGTATAAGTTGCAAAATAGGTGGTTAGTGTGTGAAATAGTGAGAATTTGGATTTTATCTAGTAGTAAAAAGAGTTTAGCTACGCTTGAAATACAAAGAAATTCGATAAAAATCGATTTTTGAGCATAGGAGTAAGATGGTCATTTTGCCAAAGCCTAGGGGCAAAATGGTCATTTTACCAAAGTTGTGAATTTATGAATGCCTAATTGTGTTTAGTGACTAAATGGATGCATATTTTTACTATAGATCAAGATTTTCCAAAACCGAGCCTAGGCCGGGGAAAAGCCAAGAAATTCGAATAAGCCGACTAGTCAAGAACTTTTTGTAAACCGAGATAAGTTGTATTCATATTGTCATTGAATTGATATTATACGAGTTGTTAAGTTATAAATTGAGAATGCCTTGTAATATTTGAGATAGTAGAAATATCCCATTGAAACCTTAGGATATGAACTGGATATTAGTGCAAAGACATTGGGTGATTTGTGCGCCAGTGTAAGATATGTCCGGGACATGCTTCTGCCACATTATGAGAGCCAGTGTAAGACCATGTCTGAGACATGGCATCGGTACAGAGATGAGTGCCAGAGTAAGACATGTTTGGGACATGCATTGGCCTCGACAGAGATAGCCAGTGTAAGACATGTCTGGGACATGCATCAACATGCATATATGAGAGCCAGTGTAAGACCATGTCTGGGACATGGCATCGACAATTTATCCCATGTTGAAGGTTCATAGAATATCCAGTAGTATTCCAAATGGTTCAATGGTGAAAGTTATAGTTCAATTTTGATAAATAAAGGATGATCATGTTGTGAGTGTTACAGGTACCTATATAATAAGCATGAGTAACGAGCTGAATTTAAAAAATGAGACTCGAGTAGATGATAATGAGTAAGTTAAGTTATGTTTACATTTGACCTATAAGCATGATGGCAAATGGTGAGATTGTTGTTGTATATTTATTTATATGCAACTTACTAAGCTTTATGCTTACTCTTTTTCCTTTCCCTCTTCTTTCAGTATGCCAGGCTAGCTTAAGGATCCCATAAAGTCAGAGATATGGATCACACTATCTGCCACAACACTCAGTATAGTTTGATTTATATTTTTTAAGGTGGCATGTATAGGGCTAGACTAGGATGTTGTATTAAGAGAATTATTCATGTATTTTTGGCTTAAGTCAAAGGCCCTTCACTTTGTATCAAGCCTGGAATAATGGATATTATTCATTTTGATGAATGCATATAATGTTCTTTCTATGGATGAATTGGTGTCCATTGTGATGAAATTTGTATATTGACATGTACTTGTGTAGGTTGTGTAAAATGGGTGACAAAAATGGCTTGGGAAATAGCCTAGTTTGTCCATACGAGTAAGACACAGGGGCGTGTGTCTAGGTCGTGTGTGACACACGGCTCATGCCCATGGGTGTGTATTATGGTTGTGCGTCCCCTGCACTTAAAACTTTAAAGTCATTTTAGTACAAGGGCAGGCCACACGGACGTGTGCCCAGGCCGTGTCATAAAGTCAGTATGCATGCTAGTAGTGCATGGGCAAAAGACACGGCTATGTGTCTTGACTGTGGGAAGGGCACGGTTATAGGACACGGGCGTGTTCTTGGGCCGTATGGTTTTGACAGAATGCCCATGTTTTCAGACGCGGGTTTGGAACATGGGCGTGTCCCTAGCACACGGTTGTGTGTTCTATACCCACAAGGGCGTGTGGAGCCTTGATGCATGAAATTTTCTAAGTTTTTCATGAGTTCTCGGTTGGGTTCTGAACCACCCTGGATGTATGTTTTGGGCGTCGTAAGCACGTATATGAGACAGATTGGTTGTGAAAAGAGAAGTTTTTAAATTGTTTGAGATTTCACGGCCCAGTTTTATACAGTTGGTTGAGTTTAAGTCAGGTAGCACCACGAATCCTATCCTAGCGTCGGATACGGGTTAGGGGTGTTACACAAAAAGGCTATAAGTGTTACTCACCAACCTTGCACCGAATGTTTGTCTCTTGGGATGTTACCTTCTTTGAAAATGAACCATACTTTGCAGCATTTCATCTTCAGGGGGAGACTTTCAATGAAGATGAGACCCTTAATACTCTCCTCATTATACCTCATGATCCTACCACTACTATCACAAACAAGCCTAACAACCAAGGTGTATGGTAATCCCAGATTTAGATATTGTTTCCCCTGTGCAGCAAGAAGTTAGCATAACCTTCCCAATAACAATACAACCACCGAAGTGCAACAGCCCCCTGATCAAGGAAAACAACAAAAATAGGTTCCCAAAATACAGGTTTACTCTCGACGAAATCATTCTCTTGAAACTGATACAGCAGTGCCAATTGCATCCCCAACCAAGGACTATTCTGAAATAGAAGCCTCACCTCCGTCACCATCCATCTATCTTCCAATTGCAGTTCAAAAGGGCACAAAGAGCTGCACTCAACACCCTATTTCTCAGTTTGTGTCCTACGGAAATTTATCTAAGTCTTACAAAACTTTTGTGACTATTGTTGATTCTGTAAAAACTCCAAAAAATATAGAAGAGGCTCTTGAATCAGCTGAGTGGAAACAAGCTGTGATGGAAGAAATGAAGGCCCACAAAAATAATGAAACATAGGAAGTCTCAGATCTACCTAAGGGAAAAAAATAATAGGATACAAATGGATCTTCACTACGAAATTTAAACCTGATGGCCGTATTAACCGATACAAGGCTCGACTAGTGGCTAAGGGCTTCACCCAAACTTATGGTCTTGACTACGATGAGATGTGTGCACCTGTTGCCAAGCTAAACACCATTCGAGTCCTCCTATCTCTTGCTGCCGACCTTGATTGGCACTTGACTCAATTGGATGTAAATAATGCTTTCCTCAATGGGGAATGAAATGAGGAAGTGTACATGGATTTCCCACCCGGGTTTGAAGAAAGCAAGGGCCAAGTGTGTTAGTTGAAGAAGTCCTTGTATGGGTTGAAACAATCTCCATAGGTGTGGTTCAGCCGATTTGCAAAAGCTATAACCAGAAGAAATTACATTCAAGGGCAGGCATACCACACCATGTTCTACAAGCACTCAGAAAAGGGAAAATGTTGCATCCTCATCATTTATGTGGACGATATAATATTAACAAGAGATGAATCAAGCTAAATTATGAGGTTGAAAGAATTTCTTAGTACAAATTTCGAGCTTAAAGACTTGGGAAATCTTAAATACTTTCTTGGTATGGAGGTATCAAGCTCTCAAATAGGTATTTCCATCTCCCAAAGGAAATATGTTTTTGATCTAGTGTCAGAAGTTGGTTTGATGGGATGCAAACTAGCCGAAACTCCTATGGAATTTAACCTTAAATTAGGAACTAATAAGGATGGAGAAGAAATTGACAAGGGGAGATATCAACGACTAGTAGGAAGACTCATCTACCTATCTCACACCCGCCCAGACATAGCCTTTAGTGTGAGTGTTATCAGTCAGTACATGCATGCCCCGAGGGAGAAGCACCTGGAAGCTACATATAGAATATTAAGGTATCTAAAGGGAACTCCTGGTAAAGGCTTACATTTCAAGAAAACTGCCAACCAGAATGTGGAAGTCTACACTGATGCAGACTGGGAAGGTTCTGTTAAGGATAGACGCTCTACAAGTGGCTATTGTAGTTATGTTTAGGGGTAACCTCGTGACGTGGAGAAGTAAAAAATAGTTTGTTGCAGCACGCAATAGTGCAGAGGCAGAGTATCGAGCGCTATCTCATGGTATATGCGAAGGAGTTTGGATACAAAGACTTATGGGGGAACTAAAAGTGCCTTACACCAGGCCTATGAAGATGTACTGTGACAACCAGCTAGCTATCAGCATAGCACATAATCCTGTGCATCATGATTACACCAAACATGTGGAAATAGATCACCACTTTATAAAAAAATACACTCAGGAGAAGTGTGCATCACCTACCTACCTACTAGACAACAAGTTGCAAACATGTTAACTAAAAGTTTGAACAAAAACATGTTTGAGGAACTTATTGGCAAGCTGGGTTTGATAAACATCTACACTCCAGCTTGAGGGGGAGTGTTGGAATTCCTAAAATTAAGGGCAGAAAACTTACCTTAATACTAGGAGTTTCCTTGTAAATAGAAACTAATCTCAGTCACTTGTTCTTAGGAAGTTGCTGTTTTTTAGGGATTGTTTGCTTGTTTGTGTTAATTCCTCTCTTTGTAGCTGTAAACTAATTAGCAGAATGACAACAATTTTTTCTCTAAGTTTGTTAAGCAGGGTTGGTAATTTTAAAACATAAGGTTCATTTTGAGTCCACATGGTTTGTCACACGGGCGTGTGACCAGACCGTGTGAGACACACGGCATGCACACGGGCATGTTTCTAGGTTGTGTGTCCCCTGCACCTAAAATGCTACAAACAGGTTTACACACGGGGTAAGCACACGGCATTTTCCTTGACCATGTGAAATTAATGAATTTATAAGCTATAAGTCAGAATACTCCACGGGTAGAGGACAAGGGCATGTCCAGGCCGTGTGAGCCACACGTTTGGCCTCCACGGGCGTGTCATAAAAATTACACGGGCATGTCACATTAGCCACACGGGCATGTGGTACTATTCAAAAGAAGAAATTTTAAAGTTTCACGAAAAATTTTCTATGGTTTTGCTTGAGCCCCGGTTTGATTTAATTATACTTAATAACTATTGTGGGCCCATTAAAGCTATGTTTGGACGTATAGCACTGCATTTGTTCTTGTTTTATGTGTAAATGTACTGTAATGATCAGTAATGCTCTATAATCTTGTTTCGACAACGGGACATGGTTAGAGGGTGTTACAGTGCTCGTGCTTTAGATTTAACTGTTGAGTCTTTTGTAGTACCTCGGTTACCACTGACATTGCCAGGGTGACGGGGTGGTCTACCTCTCGAGGCGGGATGACTCGGCTTCGAAGTTTGATCAGTATCTTTTTCAATCCTTTCTGGGCAATCTTTGAGGAAATGATCAAGAGAACCACATCGATAACATGCTCTACTTCTCAAATGACACTCCCTAAAATGAAATTTGTTGCAATATTTACATTTCGGTTTGAGATTATCAATACTTCCAACACTGGTTACAGATGGAGACGAGGATCTCGGGTTAGAGCGTTGAGAGCCCCGCTCTCTTCTAGAATATCCCATAGATGTGGTAAAATGATCATGGTACTTCTTTGATTTCTTTGAGGCAGATGATTGTGACTTGCCTATAAATCTTTTACTAGAAATTCGGGCTTCTTTCTCTGCTTGTTTCTTTTCTTTACTTAATTCTTCGGCTTTATGTGCTCGATTAGCTAGTACTACAAATTCCCTCAATTTAAAAATTCCAATTAACAGCTTAATATCTTCATTTAATCCTTCTTCAAAATGTTTACGCATGTCAGCCTCGGCCGGAGCCCATTCTCTGGCATACTTACTCAATCTAACGAATTCTTGTTCATATTCAGATACAATCATGTTTCCCTATTTGAGCTTTAAATTTTATTTCTTTTTCTGGTCCAAAATTTTTTGACTGATATACTTCTTTCTAATTTCAATTTGGAAGAATTCCCATGTAACATTTTCTCTTTGTACAACTGAAATCAAGGTATTCTACCAACAATACGCTTTATCTTTCAGCAGTGATACAACACATTTTAGGCACTCAGCTGGTGTACAGGATAATTCATCTAAAACCCTGATGGTATCTTCCAACCAAAATTCAGCTCTCTCTAGACCATCATCGACAATAGCCCTAAATCCCTCTACCCTACACTTACAGATTTTATCTACCGGAGGCTTACTGATTCTACCAGGTTCAACACCTTCTAGCACCTCAGGAGTTGATGAGTAGGTGGGGGAGGCTGTTGTACAGCAGGATTTGTTCTCAAATGTTTAGAGAACCACTCATTCATCGTTTGAAAGAATGCTTCTTTTGCCTCCTCAATTCAGCCTTTAGATACGAACCTTCTACAACTACTAGATGTAACCCATTGAACGGAAGCTTGAGTACTGCTCTCAGCTTCCTCGGATTCAACTCTAGCTTGGTTGGATGACATTGCTATATGAAAAACATATTTAAAAATAGTCAGGAGATATCACACAATCAAAAAATTATATAATGGTATGTATAGCTAAACTCATTATTGCTACATTAGTCCAAGAATCAACTAAACTGTAGCTTTGATACCAATAAATGTAACACCCATCACCCGTATCCATCGTCGAAACAGGGTTACGGAGCATTATCAGAGTTTATAAAATAATTTCATGTAATTCATGTCATTTACTATTCACATTCAAAACTAATCATATTGTCCCTTGAATGGACCTTCGAGACCCAATTTAAACATTTGAATCAAGTTGGGACTAAATCGGGAACTCAGAATTTTTTTTGTAAAGTCTAAAATTTTTCTTATATATAGGGGTCACAGGCCCGTGTGGGTAAGCAGTGTGGCTCACACGGCCAAGTGACATACCCAAGTCTCAGGCTGTGTTGGCATTCAATGTGAGGCACATGGTCGTATCTCAGCCTGTGTAACTCTCTGACTTGTGCCACACGGCCTGCCACACGCCCATGTACTAAGCTATGTGGTAAATTTAATTTTCAAAAATTAAGTGCAGCTTTCACACGTCCAAGACAAGAACCCGTGTTCTAGGCCGTGTATCACACATGGTTGAGACACATGTCCGTGTCTCTACCCGTGTGCCAAATTATGAGCATTCTGTTTCTCGAATTTAAGATGCAGGGGATACACAGCGAATCCATATGCCTATGTGCTAGGCCGTGTGTCACCCACAGTTAAGACACACACCTGTGTGGACAAAATAAAGCCATTTCCTAGCTTTATTTCTCACCCAAATTTTCCAACAACCTATACCAATACTTGCAAACTGTAACACCCCAAACCCGAGTCCGATCGCCCATTTGGGTTAAGGAGTATTACCAAACAAGCACAAAATTTCATTTGACTATATTCAAAAGAGTCATCTCAAGTTAATGGATACATTGATTCATTCTTAAGTTCAATTCACGTTAAAACATTTATAACATAAATGGAATATCAACCAAACATTTATGTTAACCAAGTGAAACACATATAGCAACTTAACAAGCCATTTTCGCATGGCTATACATATATACATCACCAAAAATATACTTATTTAACATCAAAAGCCAAACCTATACATGCCATTATCAAAGTTCAGCTACAAGGGTACCGAATGGGTTTAGATAGTGTGGACGACTTCGACTTTGAGAATCCCAAGACTGATAGCTAACGAACAAGATCTATAAAACAGAGAATTTAAACGACAAAGTAAGCATTTCGATGCTTAATAAGTTTTAAGTAATGAAATCATTTAAAACTAAAGCATAACATTCATAAGGCTAAATAAATACATATATGCAAAATCCCATAATCATGTTACTTCACACTTCAACCAATATACTCACACGCTCGGAGTCAAACTTAACTAAATTTCACTTAAATCAAATTTCATGTATCCCACATAAGCTATGGACTTCATACAACCCTAAGTAATGGTCGGGAGAGCACTATTCAATTGAATGATCACAATTTATACCAAATCAAATTTTCCAATGTATATACGATACATACATGATCATCTTAGGGTTATGAGCACATTAATTGGAATTATTACAGCAGGATCGCACATTTCCAAACACAAATGCCTTCGGGACTTAGCCCGGATATAACACCAGTACGAGTGCCTTCGGAACTTGGCCCGAATATAACAACCAGCACGAATGCCTTCGGAACTTAGCCCGGATATAACGACCAGCACGAATGCCTTCGGGACTTAACTCGGATATAACAACCAGCACGAATGCCTTCGGAACTTAGCCCAGATATAACAACCAGCACGAATGCCTTCGGGACTTAACCCGGATATAACAACCAGCACGAACGCCTTCGGAACTTAACCCGGATATAATCCTCAATTATCATGCACATAAATATATCATAACACATTAGCATTTCAATTACATTACTAGAACACAAGCACAACTTGCTTATCAACCCTTCCACTTTCGGCTCAATAGTCACATACAATTAACACAACTTCATTTCGCTATTCTACATGATTTCTATAATTATTCGGCTACAAGTCATATGCACAAATCATTTATTTCACTACGTAATTCAAATAGAACCATTAGATCACGATTTATTTATTATACTTATATATATCATAATTTTATCAAATCATAAGCTAAGTTCCGTAACTCAAAGACTTACCTCGGATATTGTCGAACGATTTCAACGGCTATTCGATTACTTTCTCCTTTCCCCTATCCAACTTTGATCCTCTAAGCTCTTGAGCTAAATCAAACAAATTTACTCCTCAATCAAACACAGACATATGGCATCCATATACATTTCAAAACCAATTCATTTGAATCAATTGTCCACTTAAGTCTATCACCATTTCGTTTTCAAATTTGTGTACTTGGTAAGTCGCATTTAACAGTCATATATATATAACTTTAATACATATTTATATTTTATAAAATGTGCCATGACTCAATTTTATGCTACCTTATACATGAATTTAACTATATATCTAATTTACACACATATATATATTCGAATGTCTCAATGACACAAGGTGTATACATAAGGCATTAACATACATATATATATACCTATGTGTGATTATCATAATTTAGTCGATTACTCATGTTATGCACAAACACGTATACACACACACACACATATATATAATGCATGCCTTGATATCGTATAAATCCCATTTGGCCCTAGCTAAACAAATTTTGCTTCCATTTAAATTTCTATTTCATGACCAATGTAGCAATTATCATATTAGTTTCACCTATGCCAAACAATGACCGAATCACTCAATCGCATTTATAGCCGATTCTATCTTGTTCATATTAAGATCATAACTCACTTAAAATAACTTCTAGTCTTTCACACTCTCATATCCATTATTATAAGTATTGCTGAATACTTAACACAACTAAGCTAAGAATTTACCCAACATCATCTTACTTAATTTCTACTTATTCATCAAAATTTCAAATACGAAGTATTTAGCACCTATGCACTTAAATCGAATTAGCAAACACCTATAGACCTTGGCCGAATGTCATTAAACACAAGTCATCAAAATCTTATGATTCAAAAATCAAACTCTTAACAATAATACACAATGTCGAACCCTTAGATGATCAAACATCTAATTTAATCAATTTAAAACACCTAAACGGCATTTGTTCAAGACATTAAACAACTACATGTTCGGCTATTACACATATGAGCATTAACAATTCATACTATTAATAAGCTCAACTTCTTGCAACAACAAATTCTTCATCAAAACTTAAAGGCTATAATCAAATTATTTCCTCATCAACCATAACCGAATGTGCAATCCATCCATCAAGATTCAAAATTTTTTTTGGCATAGGCTAAGTAAGAAACAAGATGATTAACCTAAAACAAGCTTAAATTTCAAAAAATCTAACACCATTCACTAACCTTTCTTATGTTTCAAATGACCGAAATTCTTCCCCCTTCTCTTCCTTTCAATTCGGCCAAGAAGAACAATGATGAAGCTTTGTTTTATTCACCCAAATTTTCACTTATTTCTTTATTCATTAATTCATTTTGTATATCAAAATGTTAACAAACAATTTAAAAAAATGCATATAATATGTGTTAATCATTATCATGGCCGGCCACTATCTCTAAATGGCTAATTAGACATGCAAGTCCACCTTTTTAACAACATGCATAAATAGACCACCTTAAAATTTACCCATCACATTTCACAATTGTCTCACTTAAGTCCTATTTAAAATTTTCACATACAAATGACAAAAATCAAAGCATGAGACTTTCACAAATGCATTTACACATATAATAGGCATATAATTTAACAGTTAATTATTTTTAAGACTTAGTTTTGTGGTCCCGAAACCTTTTTCCGACTAGGGTCAAATTAGGGCTATCACACAAACATATACCAGCCAATTCTAACACCTAACATGATATATCATCGTATGCAATCATGTTTATTATCTTACCTTTTATAGACATATATGTTTAACATAATTCAATCAAACCATACTAAACACATATGTAATTACCCCGACATAACCTTATAAATATACCAAATCAATCCATTAGTAGCTATTCCAATGGCTAGATTACAAATAACCATTTACATACCAACATTGGCAAAGTTAGCCTATACATGCCATTATACCAAAATGAGTTCATTATTTATACCAAAATGAGCTAGTAGATAGTGTGATGATGCTCCGACCGAACTCCAACCTTTGCGAGCTTTTGAGCACTATAAAATAGAGAAAAAGAAAATCTAGTAAGCATTTACTACTTAGTAAGTTCGTATAACAAGAATTAAACATGCCAATCATATTCATTTAACATAAGCATACAATAACATGCTTCCCAACAATTTAGTAAAATTGCCTAATTACATACACTCAAATAAGCAAGTTAGTCACATAATTCACATGTACATCAAGTAAGCGTGGATAAGCTCATCATGCTATAAACTTTCAGAAGAATTAGTGACATAATTCTTTTAATCTCATAATTTCACATGTCAAGAGTTCTATCCGTTGAATTATTGAAATATCGATGGATTCTCAGGTAGTACACACAAGGTGTACAAAACTGTAAATAGTCAACTCATAATCAGGGTACCCATTAGGGCACATTATGAGGAGCACACTCTCGAGCCATATATCAGGATGCTCATATGAGCCATGTAATAGGATATTTATCCGGGCTAAATAGGAAACTCATAAGATTTTTAATTAGAGAGCTTATAGAGCTTTACAGGTAACTCCGAAGAGTTATTATTAGGGAGCTCCAGATAGCCATATAACAAAAAGTTCAAGTGAGCCATATTAGGAAGCGCATAAGAGATTATATCAGGACGCTCACGTAGAGCAACGTTTGTGTTCGCATTATATGCTGGATCACAATCAATAGAATCATTTAACAGGACACTCACCAAGAGATGCGGTAATGTGTAACACATGCAAAATCACTACCGATCAGGATGCTCGCAGGAACCATATAATAGGAAGCTCGAGAGGGCTTATAATGGTATGCTCGTAGGAGCTCTGGTATATTCGCAACATATGCAGGACTATAACGAAATCGGGAAATCCTGTATCCTTCGAATTCCATTATTCAAACTAGATTTAATATTTATCGGGCTTTATCAAATATGTAATCAATTTCATGTATATGACATTTATACAATTCACATGCACAACATTCAATTCAAGCATATAAATATACACAATTTAGTTACACAAACTTACCTTAATATTCGTTTGTATAAGAAAGCATACTAATCCTACACTTTTTGTTTTGCTTGATCCAATTTCTTATTTGGTCTTTCTGGATATATATAAATGATTTGAATCATCAATTTAATACAATTCATATTCAATTGGATTCAATTTACACTCTAGGAAAAATTACCATTTTGCTCATATAGTTTTCATAATTTCCAATTTCGTCCTTAGGCTCGGAAAATAAATTCATGCAATTTAATCCTTATTCCAAGCCTAGCCGAAATTTTCATGTAGTAATAAAAGCTCATGAATTTCTTAAAAATCATAATTTTTCTATGGGATTTACAATTTTTCAATTTAGTCCCTAAATCACAATTTCATGAAAATTCTCTATGTAAAAGTTGTTTATCTATTAAAAACCTTTCATTTTCTGCCATAAATTTCAAAATTTCAGCATATTCATCCATGGAGAAATTTCTATACTTTTATATCTTTTCAAATTAATCTCCAAAATAGATAGATTAAGCTATCCCATCTCAAAAATATAAAATTACTAAAAACGGGACAAGAATACTTACCCAATTAAGCCAAGAAAGCTTGCTTTCTCTTTCCTGGGGTTTCCATGTATATTTTAGGGAAGAAGATGATATAAAATGATATTATTTCTTTTTAATTCATTTAACATCTTTTAATTATTTTAGTTTCCAATTTAGTCCTCACATTTTTCTAATTTTTCATGGATGAATCACTAAAAATATCTACTAACTTTTCTTTAATGGTCTAATTACCATATAAGGACCTCTTATTTTGAATTCCATAGCTAATTGATCCTTTCAACAACTAGAACTCAACTTTTGCATTTTATGCAATTTGTTCCTTTCCCTAATTAAACGCATAATCGGAAAAATTTTCTTATCAGAATTTTCATATAACATTCCTATCATAATATAATATTAAAATAAATTTTTTTCTGACTCAGATTTGTGGTCCCAAAACCACTGTTCCGATTTCACTGAAAATGGGTTGTTACATGGGGTGTTACACTTGTCATCTGACTTGTATTATACAATTATCAGTACAATTGTAACACATGTTACAATAAACTAGAAGTTTATAAATCGAAATGTATTTACTATTTGGCGTGAACAGTTAGGCCATCCCGATTCATCTACAATGCAAAAAATAATTGAGAATTCACATAGTTATCCATTGAAGACCAAAAGATTCTTCAATTTAAGGAATTCTCATTTGGTGCTGTTATTAAGGAAAATTCTTACGCGAGCATCACCAGCTAAGATTGGGATAAAATCTCTTGTATTTCTAGAATATATTCAAGGCGATATATGCGAGCCCCTTCATCCAACATTTAGACCATTTGAATATTTTATGGTTTTGATAGATGTATCTACAAGATGGTCAAGTGTGTGCTTATTATCAACTTCTAATTTGGCTTTTGTGAGATTACTTATGCAAGTAATTAAATTAAGGGCACAATTTCCAAACTATGCAATTAAAACAATTCATCTTGATAATGCTAGTGAGTTTACATGTTGCACTCCTTGCACACATTAAGCCAAGAAGTTATCATAAATACTCCCTATTATAATCAGCTTTTGGTCAAGAGCCAAATATTGTTCATCCTAGAATTTTTTGTTATGTGGTATATGTTCCAATTACTCTACCACAACAAAAAAAGATGGGTCCTCAAAGAAGGTTAGGAATATATGTTGGGTATGAATACCCTTCTGTAATTAAGTATCTTGAACCAATGACAAGAAATTTGTTTACTACACTATATGTCGATTTTTATTTTGATGACACAATGTTCCCAACATTAGGGGGAAAACAATTGGGAAAAGAAATTACGTGGGATGATCTATTATTATCTCATTTAGATCCTCGAACAAAAAAAATATGTACTAAAAGTTCAAAAGTTAATTAAATAGTAAAATATCACAAATCAACTTCCATATGCTTTTACTGACCTTAAAAAAGTTACAATATGTCAACAATTGAGGGTTAAATTGGAAGAAAATCGTAACTTGGCAGCCTCTACTAGAAAATCAGGAAATGTTAGTAACTGAAATTGGATAGGGTTGAGATCCAAGTATGGTTTGGTTGAATTAGAACCAATAGTTTCCTTGGTGGAAGACAAAATGATTATAAATGGACGGTTTCTATGGAGTTGATAGCCGAACAAGACGAGTTATAAATAGCTGAGAAATGACTTCTCGGAGAGAATTCTTCCCCCTTCTATTTCATTTTCTTCTCTTTCTCATCATCTACCTTGGGTTGCCTCAAAGAAGAGATAGTTATGGAAAACTCTGTATGGAGTAGTAATCATGAAGTTTTAGTCGAAAAAGTAGAGAACCATAAAGCTGGTAAGGTTCTAAGTCTCTCGGTGTATGTAAGGTTCAGTAAACAAGATTAGGGGATTTCAAAACTATTTTAAGGATTTTGCATAATTTTGGAAAACTAAATTTTAAGTTGAAAAATGCTAATTTTAATTTATGGTCTTGGTTGTAATGCTTAGTTACCAATAGAATGGAAACTCTGGTGTTTAGGAAAGACTAAGCTGATTAAGTAAAGAAACATTAGGTGAGTTTTCACGCTCCAACTCTGAGATGTTTTTTGTTTGGCAAGAGTGTGTTAAATCCAGTATGAGTTCCATGATTATGCGTAATCTCAGTTGTTTGAAAATGCTTGTATATGTAAAGTTGAGTAGATTTATAGGTATCCATTAGTATGTCGTTATGAAAGAGAAGGTTGTAGCCTTATGCTTGTAAAGTAGCATACGCCGTGTTCAAATGATTATGAATTGTGAGAAATGCCTATTTGTATGTGTTTTGTAATACGTACGAGAATTTTTGAAGGGTTTAGATGAAGTTAGAATTTGGGAAATGGGAATTTTTGTTAGATACCACCATATGGTGTTGTTTTCTACAAACCGTGATGTGTAAAGCTCATGGCCTTGCGAAAGGGACACTGAGGTGTTGAAGCATTAAGGTTAGGAATGGTGAGATGAAAGAATGGGTGGAGGAATAGGAGAAAGTTGAATTCCATTAAGATTTTGCCATTTGGGTTTGCCAGGAGTAAATCATGATGTGTGAAGCTCCAGGCCTTGTGGGGGGCACTTTGGTGTTCGAGAATTAAGGTAGATACAAGAAAAATAAATATCAACAATTATAAGGTTCCATAAAACAACACTGCGAGGGCCATCAGCAGGCTCTATGGGGCAACACCGTGACAGTTGTAAGGTCCTTCGAGACGATACCACAATAACTATAGGGTCCTTTTGGGTGACACTTAAAAAGAGGTCTAACATGTAAGACCATGGTTTAGTTATGGAAACGAGGTAGTCTACCGAGACGGTAAACATGGTGTAGTCTTCTGGGAGAGGAAAACAAGGATTATGAGGTGTAAAACCATATCTTGACTATGGTAGCTTGTGGAGTCCACCAGGACACCAAACATAGTGTATTTCGTTGAGGCAATAAACATGGGTAGTCAATTAGGACAGTAGTCGTAAGAAATTTTGTAGATAAGGAAAAATGGTTAAAAGGAAAGTGGAAGTATAGGGCGAAATACTAAGTGACGGAATCTGCCAATGAATGAGAAACGTGATGGGAATGGAAAAAGATTGCTAGAATAGTAGTCGCGGAAATTAGTAGGGAATATGGGTAGTAACCCAGCAAGAAATAGTCACGGGAGATGACGTACCAGTAATGCCTGATGCACAGGGAAATGAATTAAGGTTTATTGACTGCCTCTGGATGTACTAACATCTAGAGTGTGAAAACTGCTACAAAATAAATGGAATTTAAGGCAGTTGTAATATAGTTTGTTTACAATGAAACACTTCGTAAGTATTCTGAAGATCATACCCAAGGGAGACTAGTACTAAATTAATTTTAACCTAAATGCCAATAGATCTAATTACTACTTTAAATAAACTATATTATGAATAAACATAAAAAAAAATTTAGGGTTTTTAGAGTAATAATAATAACAAAATAACATAAAAGGATAAAATTTAAGAGATAAAAAAGTAAAATAAATCAAATCTTATTATGGGTGATTAGCTCGCTTCGGCAACTCCAACCAACTATTGTTTCAGATTTCTCGTCAACAACTAGTCAATACCCTAACAGGATCGTCCGATCTTCCACTGACATAACAAGTTAGCAAGGACTACTTATCTTCCGACCTCACAGTCCAAACTGGCTTGGGATGAAGGTGTTAACGGATAGGCCATACAAATTTTGGGTTAATTCTCACCCTGAGACTTCTTGGGGCTATCAGGCCTGGGCTTTGTTTCACGTTCTTCCTTTCCCAAACAACTAATCCGTTGAGTAACTTTACAAAATAGTTAATAGATCATACCTTCACTCGCTAATCCCTATAGAAGGATTAGTTCTTCATGGCTTTCATAGACAACATACGATGTAAAGATAAAACATATCAAATAAATTGAGAATATAGAGTTTACGAAAGACCTTAATTGTATTAAAATTAAACGCGAATCCAAAGAAGTTCATCGTCTTCACAATTCAGGCTCTTAAAAGATAAAATTAAAGAAAGTATTCTAGAGTAAGTGAATGGTGTCCATAACATGTGCCAAAGGAGCTTATTTATAGATTCTAAGTGGCCGTCATCCTTAATCTTAGGTTAGCTGACATTCTCGAGCTTTAAGTTTGATTGTGTATACCAAAATGCCCCTATTTCATAATTAATTTCCACTCTAGAGTTGATGTCATGACACACCAAGACTAATGTAGTGACATAGCAATCAGTGTACTCCTCATGGGATATCTTTAGGGGTAAGCCACGACACCACTAGTCTGTGTCGTGACATTGAAGGTAGTTTTATGATTTCTCCATTCTACTCCCTATGTTGCAATAGTGAACTGTAACACCCCAAACCTGGCTTAGACGCTACAGCCGAATTTGGTGTGTCACATCTGAGTGTTTTGCGAAACCTTGTACTTGATGGTGGAAACCATTTGTAAGTTAAACCCATCCGATTAAAAACCATGGAAGTTTCTTTAGTTGAAAACCTTAAGGTTAGAAATGCAGGTTTTTATTTGAAACGTTATTATTTTGAAAATTTGATGTTCCTACTCTAGCAGTTTAGAATATGAAATGAAAAGCCCATTAAAAGTTAAAAACCCCCAAATGGCCTTATTACATAATTAAAACCCAAATATGAAAGCTTAAATAAATTGAGTTATTAACAACCAATCTGCGGACGAGTGGCCACTACTGAGTCCCTCGCGGCTCCAAATCAACTAAGGCTAGGGATTACCTGCACAGTTAATAGAAAGATGAGTTTACGAAAACTCTGTGTGTAATACCCTATCGGTCAACAGTAACAGTGCATACAGTAACGGTCTAGGCCTGAGCCCTATTCAATAACAGTACAGTCTAGGCCTCAGCCCTATGCAGTAACAGTACAGTCTAGGCCTAAGCCCTATGCAGTAACAGTGTAGGCCTATGCCCAAAATAGTATAATCATAATAAATATATGCAACCCAACCCAACCCATCCTGCTCACCACCCGACCAACTCACCATGTGGGGAATAAATCGACCCACCCAGCCAACACACCAATATCGTAGTGTAGCTGCTAATAGTAACACAGTAAAGCTGCTATTAACAATAAACGTGGCATAGCCACTAATATCAGAATACGTGGCCAAGCCACCAGAATAGTACTTCCTCCAAATCAAAATCCCAACCCCAATGCAGTATGTCATGTCATAATATTTCGAGTATGCAAGGTTTCATACTCAGATACGGTCATGCATATATCATACACTCATCAATTAATCTACTTCTAAGGTATAATAGTCATTTCTACCCATTAGGGGTAGAATAGTAAGTTTTACCCCTCAGGGGTATTTTGGTCATTTTACTAAGTTTTACCCCTCAGGGGTATTTTGGTCATTTTACCCTCTAGGGTCTCAATACAGATAATCAACCTCTAAGAAGGTCCATAGTCACCTCGAGCGACTTAAGTAACCTAAACATACCTAACGGTGTAAATGGCATAAGACCCATTATTCGGCCTAAGTGGGCCCACACGCTCGTGTGGCCCACTTAGCCCAAATTTAGCTACGGTTATGTGACCTACATAGCCCAGTCCAAAATTTATCACTTACCATGGATTTAATCTATGTGGGGACCAAGAGCCTGGTGGGTTTTCCTGGACCATTTTGGCCCAACGAAGCCCTTAACGGCCTATGCCATGCACATGACATGACAAGCCCAACTACTTCCCCCCTATCAGTTAGATTTACACAAGTGGGCCCACGGGGCCCATTTGGCCCATTGAGGCCCACTACACGAGAGCACTCGTGGCAGCCTCTACAGTCTATCACCCATGGTTTGTGGGCTCGGTTTACCCCACGAGCGGTCACACGCTCGTGAGGCCTCAAATGCCAAAGTTTCAGCTTTTCGGGTTTTGTCGATTTCCAAAAAAGAAGGGCATGAATACACACCTGTTTATGAGAACGCACCGAAGTCCATGGTTACCAACTTTGCCACATCCTGCATTGAGTCTTAATCACTTTTCCTCTCACCAACTCATTTGGTTCGCTCTATTTAAAGCCAGCTTCTCACCAATGCTCTATCTAATGAATGGGGAGTTCACTTTCAAATTGTTCGCCCTTCACCCACCCCCGAGTATATGCTTCAACAGAAATCACGCACACAAGGGTAAATTGATAAAATATAAACCTCTGGTAAAATGCCCACTATAACCCAGCAGATAAAGTACATTACATAGTCTATTTTAGGGATTGGCGACTTACCCATTTTGTGACTTTAGCACTGGACGTTCCAAAAATGGGTACTATCGGGTCGGGTGAATTCAATAATAGATGCCTAGTGGCATTCCAGCTTTCCTTCTCCTTTTAGGACCTATCCGAAAGAGAATCCAGTACTTCTCGGTCGTGAATATCTGAATAGGGCGAACTGCCTCGTGGATATCTTTTCTTCGGAACAAAACAATTAGAATAGAATTAGGCTCGGTCAACTGGAATGTGTATTATCCATATAGGGGATCCTCTGGTTGAGAACATCCATCGACCTGAGACGAAGAGAAAGGTGTATCTATTTTATTTAGTTAATCAGTTAAACCAATAATTCGTTATTGGAGCAGATAGCAACAACCATTTCATCCGACATGCGTATTTTTTATCTTCCAATGGATTTACATCTTTCATTAATGGAAATTTTTTGATGTAGTGAGTAATAGCTCTGGTTGTTCCCTGTTCAAGAATTCTTGTGTTTCTCACCAAATGTAACACCCTAAACCCGGCCTGGATGTTATGGCCAAATCTGGCGCGTCACATTAAAGTGTTTTAGCAAAAACCTTGTTTTCATTGAAAACCCTTCCTTAAAATGAGAAACCTTAATTAACTTATAAAAACTCTCTTTCAATCGTGAAAGCTTGTTTAAAACATATGATTTATGAAAGCCTGTCATTTTAAAATTTAATTGTGGAAATATAGAAAAACAATCTATGATTTAGGAAACCCATGTTGACCTTCTCATATTACAACGCATAAAAATAACAATCCAAATAATAATAAAAGGGAAGGCCTTATTTCATTCCAGTCTAAAATTACATGATAAGCTAGAAACTATATGCTTTCTTTTTTAAAAATAAAAACAAGTCCAAGTTGTCTTGCTAGCTGGCCACCTCCGAGACCCTCCAAACATCGAACCTTCTACTGAGCATCACTTTAGAAAAATAAAAGAGGGACTGATTTTTCGTACACTCAGTGTGTACAACCCTCGACGAGTAATAAGCATTCATCAATCACCATAAAATCATACATGCAATGCAATGCAGTGTAGTGCAACCCACTCCAATAGTCCAACTGGTACACATCAACTTCGTCTCCCAATGCACATCATATGGGGATATAAGTATCGACCCAACCATCCGATACACATCGATGGTAGCCCGGTTGTGGAACTACCTTCATTACAGCAAGCTGCCAATCACATATTGGACTTAAAAGCCGTCGGTGGACCCAGGTTGTCAAGCAACCATGCGATCCTCGTATTCTTCCTCTGTTCCATAATTCCCAACCCATATGCAACCTAAATAGAATATCGTATGTATGCAGCAGATATACATGAACACCCATAAGTCTTACTTTCTACACATAGGGGTATTTTAGTCATTTTTGCCCTTAGGGCATTTCGGTAATTTCTCTTGTTATGGGTTTGTTATTTACCTTGGCTCGTTTACAAGTCTCCGTTGGCTAAAGTGAACAGATACTACGCACCAAGTAGGATTCCAAAGAAGAGGAGGTGAGTCATTAAGACCGCTTAAGTACCAAGCTCTCCCTAGATCCAACCCTAGACATGCATATACCCATTACCACACCTTAACCTTATGACTCGTCCACGGTCACAATTAATTAATTAAATTTTATGTCAATTAATCAGTTATCAGATACTACGCCCAAAACCCCTTGTAGAGCTCAAACAAGTCTACATACATGCATATGGCCCACTAGGCCCAATCTCATTCATATGGCCCATTAGGCCCAAATCACATTCATACGACCCACTAGGCCCAAATCACATTTTTATACATGCTTTCATATAATTTCCATCACTTAACATCAAGTTGCCAATTTTGCCTATTATGTCCCAACAGCCCATCGGGCCCACATAGCCCATGCTGACTCGGTTGGCCAAAACATGGCCCAAGTTCATGGAATCATCCATGAGCCTCAGATAACCTATCGGTTTCCCCCTCACGAGTGTTCGTGCACTCGCAACACTACCATAGCAAAAATTTCAACTTTTCGGCATTTCGGCTTTTACCGATCTACTGTGTGTGTGCAGTGTATGTGCACACTTGGTAATAAAGCGTGCTGCGATCCCCCTTACCACGAACCTAAAATCGATATCACTCAATGATTACTCACATATACTTATCGAATACTTCACCAAAAGCCAAAGTCTCACCTTAACCTTACTTGAAACGCCAAGTCTTAATAGCTTTTCCTTGATCACTAATCACGAGTGCTACCAAGATCTGCATTAACCTTGATCATTAAAAACATATTGGGTGACTTGTATCCAGCATATGTCACCCTTTTCTACTAAAGCCTATTTAGCCAACCTTTACCAAAGTGAAGAACACTTACCAAAGTTTCAACACTTAGGGAGCAAATCGGCAGAGATCCAAAAGACTGGGATTCGATACTAATCCTACCAAAACCAATTAGAAGAAGTGAGGGACAGAGTGATCTATACTAGCAAAACTGATTGAGAAAGAAAAACACTTACACTAGAATTAACCTAGTGGAAAGAGTAGTGGAGGCACAGAGGATATTCAAAAAATGTATTAAGAATGGGATTAAAATATGTTACTTTTATAGCTTATCATATATCATTAAGATTAAGCCCGATATAATCCAACTATAAGCTTGGCACAAGCCCAAGCATCACCAGCAACACATGTTAGTGTATCAATTCATAATTCACTTGAATTAAACATGTGATGATCCATTTTCGTGTGAGCATATTTCATTTGAATCATTTAACCTTTCCGTGAACATATGCATAATGCCAAGCAAAAAATAACATTTTTAATCCTTTTCATAAATTCATGATAGAGTTCATTTGGATATTTACCGTTCATTTCCTTTTCATGCCCGTTGAACCATGTAATGACCCAATAGTCACAGGTGTTAAAAGTGCATTTTTGAGGCTTCATTCCCGTAAATCAGACTCGTAAGCTAGTTGTGTAGTTAATTAGTTTCGGTTAAGTGAATTTGCTCAAATTAAGAGTAATAAGGTATAAGGACTAAATTGCATATAGAATGAAAGTTGAATTATAGATTAAAGAATAATTAAAGGGACTAAAGAGGCAATTATACCCTTACCTCTTTAGTAGGACAGGATTAGGTAAGATATTTCTAAATTTATTATATATATTATAATAAATAAAGTTATCTTAAGTAGTAAGTATATATATTATATAATTATAATAAAACATATTGAATAAGTAAAAGAAAAATAAAGATAAAAGCCAAACAAAGTTAGAAAGAAAGGAAAAGAAAAAGAAAGAAAGGGAGAAAGAAGAAACTCACGACCAAGAGCTCCAAAATTTCAAAGTTTAATTGGTTAGTCAATTTAGTCCATTTGTCTTTTAATCTTTATGTTTTTGGAATCCGGTGTTAAGTATTACCCGACCCATGTTGAAATTTTAGCATTGACTGAGTTTTTAAATGTTGTTAATGTTGAAGAATTTTTGTATTAAGGATTAAATTGATAGATTTTTAAGCTAGAAGTGAAAAAGGATTAAATTGTAGAATAAATTGTAAATTTTGTGTAATAGGGACTAAATTGTGAAAAATTCAAAATTTAGGGGTTTAATGAAAAATTCAAAATTTAAGGGTTTAAGTGAAAATAGGGAGTTAAATTTAGTTTAAAGTGGAATTTTTATGGAAATATAAGATTAATTGTGAAGAATAAAAATTAGTCTCGGTTTAGGGACTAAATTGAAATTTGGGCAAATATTGAGTCAAAATTTAAATATTCAATATGAAATTGAATTGTGTTCTATTGATGAATTTTAATTTTTTTAATTTCGTAGCTAACGTCGTACCGGAATCCTCGAGTAAAAAGGGGAAAGATAAAGTCAACGTCGAATAGCTCGGAATTCCTGGTTTGTATTTCTATAATCCAAACTAAGTTGTAAAATTATTGCATTTTGATTTCTTGTGTATGGTAAGTATTGAAGGTGAGAATTATTGTGTTTTACAATTGAAATGGATTGATTCGGTATATGATGAATTAATTGAATTTATATGAATTGAATTGAATTCATATTTATATATGTGATTATATGAAAATTTGATATTGGATTTTGGTTATATTTGAAAAGTAAAATGTAAATCTATTAATTATATCGGGCTGAGTAGGACATAAATGGCATGCCATAGGATAAGAAGAGTTTTGGGGTTTCTTCGACCTCAAGTCGATGAGGCGCTGGGTGCCAATTTACTTCGGATTAACCGATGAGATATTGGGTGTCAAATTTATATAGCGCTGGGCGTAGATACTACTTCGAATTTATCCGATGAGGCACTGGGTGCCAAACTGGTGTGTTGGTTAGATCCGTGTATCTGTTCGAGCCCGAGTCGTGTTAATAGGGGTAATTCAATAAAACTGTACTATGATTAATATTGGATGATATTGTATGTGAATTGAAAATGGGATAGTGAATTGAAACATGAAAATGATATACATGAACTATGTATTCATGAATTGGATAATGTTATTGTTTAATTGATATGTGGATCAAATTATGAAAAGCTATTATATAGCAAATTATGAGAATTGAGTATGCTATAAAATGATGAAGTTATGCTTTGAGTATTGAATGGCTAATGCCATTGTATGAATAAGTGTGGTTTTAAATATTCAATTGTACATATAATTATTATGTGTATATTATATTATCTTGTCTTTAAAAATTCGAATTATAGAAATACCACTAAGTTTTACTCAGCGTACGGTTTTAAAAATTTTTCTTAATTTCTAAATTAGTCCTGACTTATTTCTAACTCATATTTTTTACCTCAAGGGCTAAAATAAGGGACAATATGTATGAATTTGATTGGTTTCTGATTTGAATATTATATGTTGTGAAATGTTTGAAATTCCTGTCTGTTTGATCAGTAAATTTCTATAATGCTCTAAAACTCTATTCAGGCGACAAATATGGGTTAGGGGTGTTACAACCCATTTAGAATACCATCGGATATGCGGGAAAGCTTACGCTAAGTGTACTAAACATACAACCGTAACATTTCATTTCTTTTACATCATTACTCACACGAATTGTGAAATGAGACGCTCACACGAGCTGTAAGTTGAAATGTAAGCTACACGATACTGCTCACATGAGCTATGGAGTATCCACCAGAAATGCAAGACCTTAGCTATCGGTAGGACATTCAAGACTAGCACTAGAAACATGAAAACCCTAATGACATGTCATTTGTATCCTACGAATTCTTAAGGTTCAAACACGTCTCCATAATCGTCAATTCGTCAAAATGTGGACATAATCATATATATATATTGATTCATTTACATTAGAACAACACATTAAACATTCAATTTAATCAACATGGAAGTGATTATATTTCATACGAACTTACCTGGCTAAATTGCAGAAATGACTAAGAACAGAGGCTATTTGGTAATTTTCTTTTCTCCTCGATTTTCCACTTGTTCTTGATCTAAATTAACAATTTAATCAAATTCATTAATTTAGACAGCAAAACTAATTATTTTGTGCAATTTAGTCATTTTTTACATTTTTACAAATTACCCTCAACTTTTTATTTTTATTCAATTTAGTCTCTATGTCCATTATAGCCCACTTTTGTAACAATTTCACACCAAGTCCTTGTATTTTTATTATTTCAACAATTTAATCCCTAATCATTAAATTCATCAAAAAAAAACTTAACAAAATACTTATAAATAACAAATAATACCTCAAATTTATCATTTAACATCTAAAATTACAAGGATTCATCAATGGAAACATTCAAAATCTTTCACAGTTTCAAAAACGAAGGTACGAGCTAGCTAGACATAATTGTAACAATATCAAAAACATAAAAATTATTAAAAACAAACCTCAAAATCTCTCACATGCATCAAAGATTGTTTGGCCGAACCTCCCATGCTCCAAAAATGGAGTTTCTCTCATCCAAGAAGAAGAACATAACAATATATGTTTTTACCTTTCTTTTATTTTATTTATTACTTATTATAAAATTTACTAATATTAAAATATATCATATAAACTAAAAACAAATAATCACCAACTGTCCACTCATTTATAATATGGTATATTTACCATATTAGTCCAGGAATTTACTTTTTCATAGCTATTAAACACATTTAGTTAGTAGAATTCAACTTTCACATTTTTTACAATTTAGTTCTTTTAGCTTAATTAAACATCCAAACATTAAAATTTCTTAATGAAACTTTAATACAACCTTAATAATACTTCGTAAATATTTATAAAAATATTTACGGCTCGGTTTATAGAATGAAGTCTTGATACCTCATTTTCTAAAACCACTTAACTTTAGGATCATACCACTTGAACCTAATTAATCGTTCATATAACATAAATTACCATATCCAAAACCTTTCTAAAACCATATTTGACTAAAAAATATTAAATAATAATATTTATGAGCTTACTCGTCAGATTTGTGGCCCCGAAACTACTATTTTTGACACCACTGAAAAACGGGCTGTTACAACTATCCCCCCTTACGAAAATTTCGTCCTCGAAATTTCTCACCTGATAAAAGCCATCAAGTTGAGTCTTTCTCTCACCTTTTCAATGGTATTCCATAAACAAAATAGTTCATAACTCGTCTCCAATCAGAACTCATATTAGAACTAGATACTATACCTTGACTTAACTAAACATCTATGATGCTCTCCTGTCATAACTTTATCATTAGTAGCATAACTACCGAGAAATTCCCAGCAATTATATGTCCAAACATAACTGAAAACCCAGATTATCAAATTTTAGGCACATTAGACAATTCATAGCGTTTAGCTAAAGTTTGTAATTTTCATAACAGACTCTAACTGATGTTTCCAATACATATGCACCTGTAACCCTCAATTGATAAACATTCCATTTCATGAAAAGCTTCAAACAATATCATTTAAATACAAGTGTGATAGCTGCAACTATCGAGATGACTTTATCCTATAATAACATTTTATGATTATAACTGATCTTATTGATATATCAATGTATCATGTCTTCTAGAATATGAATTTTCCATCTTGATTATCCATCTATTTGCCTGTGAATTCGTACAATGAACTCAAATACATACTACTCAACTAACTTTTCAAATGATTAATCTGTTCTGACTAAAACAAATGAGTCAATCTTAATAATAGGATAATAACATTTCAGGATAATTCTTTCTTCTTGCTGTCAAGATAACCTAGACATATAATCAATCATAGTTTCCTTAGAATAATAATTAAAGATAACCACAAACTGTATTAACTCACTAAAAATATGACACTCGTTATGAATCGTTGACATAATTCTAGATTACCTAAGTAATAAGAACCAATATTTAAGGTTAAGCTCGATCTTCCACCATCTATACTTTTTTCGTTACCTGCCCTTTTCATGAAAGCTAGAAATGGGATATATAATGAAACTATTTCAATTATTAACATCAAAGCTTTCAAACATACTGAATCCATAACTATCAGATGAATTAAAAGAATTATTTTTCTCCTTCCTCTGAAAATCTTCTTCAAATTGAGCCCTGTGCTCTAATAAGATAGATGATACAACCATATTTCTAAAATAATGTCTCAAGTACCAGTAATGCACCCCAAAGCAAATAAGAAAACTCAATCTAATTCCAGTAACAATAAGTGCAGCAACATGTCATCTATAAAGTTGAGATTTGTATCAGCATGCTCCAATGATCTAGCTAAGAATTATTACAGTAACAGATATAATTATCTCAAGCCAATATATATCTTTTATAGATGAACTATATTTGATATAATAAGAACGATAAGAAATCTGAGATAATAAAGTCTAAGATGTAAAAATATACTGAATTTTCGAGAATATAACCATATGAATTGATAAAGAGATCGATGATACCCTAACGAAAATCCAGAAAAAGAACATCGCTCATACACACTGGAACCAGTTGTGACAGAGACAACATAAATTGCACATATATATAAAGCAAAGCAACAACCTATAGAAGTAGATTAATAGCATCATATGAGTCTTATCATTATATCTTCTACCAAACATAATGAAATAGAATGCCCAAGAAAAATAGAGCAATGTTGATCATTAATCAACCAGACTAATAATAACTCTGTCTACTGTTTGTCTCTGAAGATAAAAGAACATATAAAATACCCAGAGGAGATTGTTGTAAGATACTCGACCATAATAGCTACATTCAGATATATTTTCAGTTCAAACACTATCCCACTGACTACTAATGTCATCGATGATCCAACATTATCCCATTCCACTAAAGAAACCAATTTAGAAGAAATCCCAGTTAACCCGTTCTTTAGATACCATCGCTGACAAAATCGATTACCAACGAATAACTTCTTCTTTACTTATTAACAAATTTTTGGCTCTGATCACATTATTACTCAATTAACTGCTGAGCTCTTCAGTTCCCTTTTTTGCAAACTTAAACAACATAAATCTTGTTTAAATTCCATTGTATAAGACTTTAAGGGTGAGCGGGTGGAGGTCGTAAAGCCTCTAAATCTAGTACTCATATATTCACATCAAACATCACTTTGATTATCAACATAACTTTATGAACCTGTACCCTTACCTTCATGAGTGTCTACTTGTAACACCTCTCACCCGCATTCAACATCGGAACAGGGTTACGAGGTAGTTATGGACTTACATCGAAAACAATCATACAATTTGGAGTCATAAATTTTAACCAAATTTAAAACCATTTGCATTCAGTCATAAAGTCCCTAATACGAACCTACGAGGCTCAAATCATGCTTTGGAAGTGGTTTGGGAATAAACCGAGAACCTTGGAAATTTTTTGCATAAACAGGAGTCACACGCCCATGTGGTTTGGGACATGCTCGTGTGGTCACACACCCTTGTGTCCCTAACCCGTGTAACTCCCTATTTTGTAAGGCATGAACAAATTGAAGTCACACGGCCCATGTGGTTAATTAATATTCATAAAATAGCTGCAGACTTCACATGGCCAGGATACACGCCTATGTTTGAGGCCGTGTCCCTCACATGGCTGAGGCACACACTCGTGTCTCTACCCGTGTGCTCAATTCTAAGCATTATGTTTCTCGAAAATTAAGGTGCAGGGGACAGATGGCCAAAACACATGCCCATAGGTTAGGCCGTGTGTCACACGCCCGTGTGTCTACTCATGTGGACAAAGTAAAGGCTATTTACCAAGCCATTTGCCACCCTCATTCACACATACACATACATCAATTTAATGGCCTAAATCATGATATACTTAGGTAACCAAAACATCCACGATCATGGGCAACACATGTCAATGCAATACCATCATCTATTGTGCTCATGACATTTCATTATGGCAAATCAAATATACCAACTGCACATTCAATAACACCCCTAAGTCTACTTTCAACTTGCATTCACTTATCAAGATCGACTAGCATACCAATGACCAAAACTCATCCATTTAACAACAAGTCATTAAGCCACAATCAACATTTAGCAAACCAATATAAACCACATCACCAAGAGACATTTGTACATACATGCATATATATGTAGAAGCTTACAATTAATTTAACCAAAATGGGCCAAATTACATGGCTAAATACCAAATCAAGCCTTTGACAATTACAAGCCAATACATTTGGCCAAAATCATAATGACACATAAAACAAAATGACCAAGTCCCTATACATGCCATATACTCAAAACGTTTAAATCATCGATACCAAAAATGACAGTTTGATATGTGATGCGATATCTGACGACCTCCCACCCGAGCTAGCTTGGTAACACTATAAAACATGAAAAAATAAAACAGAGTAAGCTATATAGCTTAGTAAGCTCGTATGAAGAAATAAGCAAATCTTACCATACATTTAACATTCAAGTAATGTAATAAAAGATAATGTAATTTACCATAATCTCATGACCATAATTCATTCCATCACAAACTTACCTTGAAATCATCATTTCACGAATTTAATAATCATAAGCTTTGTGTACATACCTGTACCATCTCGTAATAATTTTATACTTATTCTCATCGTTTACATACCCGATAAACCACTCGGAATAATAATATTGAATACTTGGGAAATCTTGCACACAAGGTGCCACATATGTAGCCATTGCTACCTATATCTCATAACACATATATGCTCGCTCTCGAGCCATCAACGGGCCTGCTCACACAAGCTGTCAGTCAAGACATAGCTACACGGTGCTGCTCTCACAAACTGTCAAGTAACCATAACATATGCCAGTATATTCAGCCACCGGTAGGACGTACAGGACCAGCAACCGGATCACATAACAAAATACCTTAGCGACATGTCACTTGTATCCTAATCTATTCCTAAGGTTCGATTGGGATATCTCGCTTGCCAAAATGTCATCAAACGTGTCTATAGAGTCGTTTACACAATTCATACAAAAATTAAAGCATTTTAAATAAATTTATAATAAAGCTTATTGACATACGAACCTACCTAGGTTACAAAAAATGACGAAAAGGATCTATTCGTCAATTACTTTGTTTTTCCCCTGATCTAGATTTGAACTTCATTTTTCTTGATCTATAATACCACATTTAACTCATTTAATCATCAAGCTATTCAATTCAATCCAAAATCACATTACAACAAAAATTACATTTTTGCCCTTAATATTTCAACATTTTATAATTTAGTCCCTAGGCTCATAAAATGAATTTCTTTCAATTTCTTCCCAACCCAAGCCTAGCCTAACCTTACCCTTACTCATTAAATCCCACATTTCTCATTTATTCACACTTTACCACACACTTTACAACATTTTACAAATAAGTCCCTAGTTAACATTTTCATCAAAAATCACTTTACAAATGTTGTTTATTTAACAACAAACATGCATTTTCTATCATCAAACATCAAAATACATGCATATTCAACATAGGTAAAATTTTAGACTCTAAATTTCTCTCAAATTAGTCCTTAAAATAGCTAGATCAAGTTACCACGATTTCAAAAATATAGAAATCATTAAAAACGTGACAAGAACGGACTTACAATCTAGCTTGAAAATTGGCCAAACCCTAACTATGGTTCCCTTGAAAATTTCAGCTATGGGGGATGAAATTGAAGAGGATGGACACTTTTATGTTAGTAAATTTTGTCTGTATATACCAAATTACTAAAATACCCTTAATACAGAACTTTAAAATTTCACCTAACCATGTCCATTTTTGTCCACCCTAAGTATATTGGTCTAACGACCATCTAAGGACCTCTAATTAAAATCTCATAGCAATCAGACACCTTTAACTTATAGAATTCAAGTTTTGCACCTACTGTAATTTAGCCCTTCTAGTCAAATTGAACACTCAATTGATAAAATTTCTTAACGAAATTTTCACACAATTATTCTATCATGCTGTAGACCTTAAAATAGTAATAAAATGAATATTTCTACTTCAGATTTGTGGTCTCAAAACCACTGTTCCTTTTTGACCCAAAAACGGGTTGTTATAACTCTCCCCCTGAGGGATTTTCGTCCCCGAAAATCTTACTAGAAAAGAGGTTAGGGTACTATTTTGTCATAGCTTCCTCGGGTTCCCAAGTAGCCTCCTCAACTCCGTGTCGTTGCCATAAAACTTTCACTAGAGCTATACTTTTATTTCTCAACTGTTTAACCTCTTGAGCTAACACTTTGATCGGTTCTTCACCATATGTCATATCGGGTCGAATCTCAATCTCTAATGGTGGGATTACATGCGATGGATTTGATTGATTTCATCGCAACATAGACACATGAAATACATTGTGGATCCTTCTAATTCCGATGGTAAGGCTAGTCGTACTACACCAAAACAGGTTTTTAGCGGTGGTTTTTGCGGCGTTTTAATGAAAAATGCCACTAAAGATCAAGCATTAGCGGGGCTTTTTGAAAATGCCGCTAAAGATCGAGCATTAGCGGCGCTTTTTAAAAAACGCTACTATAGGTCACCTTTAGCGACTCTTTTTTAAAAAATGCCGCAAAAAATTATGCTCACAACCGCAGCTTTAGTGGCACTTTTTGGAAAACGCCGCTATAGATCGAGTATTAGCGGCGTTTTTCAAAAAACGCAGCAAAAAGTTTTGCAAAACGCTATCGTGTTATATATAGAGTATTAGCGGCGCTTTTTGAAAAACGCCACAAAAAACATTTCATCCGTCTATTTATAATTTAACTGGTTTATTTATATTAAAATACAATTTATTTTTAATTGAATATTTAAATTCTTCAGAAAAAATAATACACGTAGAAAAAATTTGAAAGTTAAAATATTTGTTAAAAATGAAAAAAAATACTATTATTTAAAATAATTTTAAAGATTTTTTGGTATATGACTGATTGTTTTTTAATTTATATGTTAAATATTTTCTTATATAATTGTAAAAGAGATAGTATTAATTTTAAAATATTGAATTAATTATCATTATAGTTTAGGGTTTATGGTTTAGGGTGTATGGTTAAGGGTTTAAGGTTTATGGATTATGGGTTTAGGGATTATGGTTTATGGTTTATGGTTTAAGGGTTGGGGTTTAAGGTTTAAGGGTTGGGGGTTAAGGGTTAAGGGTTAGGGGTTCAAGGTTAATGGTTTATGTTTTAGGATTTAGGATTTAGTGATTAGGGGTTTAAGGATTAGATTAATTAGTGTTTTATATTTATATGATAAATATTTTCTTATATAATTGTAAAAGAGATAGTATTAATTTTAAAATATTGAATTAATTATGATTATAGTTTAGGGTTTACGGTTTAGGGTATATGGTTAAGGGTTTAAGGTTTATGAGTTACTATTTTAAGGTTTATGATTTAAGGTTTAGGGTTTAAGGTTTAGTATGCAATTGTATACATAAACTTTAATTTGATCCAGTTCTTGTGAATTATTAACACAATTATTGATATAACATCATTTTATATTTATATATTGCATACATCAATATTTATATTTATTCCATATAAAAATATTTTGATGTATTTATTTTTTAAAATGTGTATGATTAAATCAAAATTAAAGTTTCAACTATAAATTTAAACCACAATTAGAATTTCACGCTACAATTACACATTAAACCGGAATTCATATATAATTCTGAGATGTATCTCTATCAAAATTTAGGTGTATACATATAATTAAATGCCATTTATATAAAAATCTAAACAACTAATGCGGACCATACTTAAAAGAATAATGTTTGTATTGCTGTGTCATTTTATATTTTTTTAATTCATCATTTTCATTTTATTTCTGTTAAAGTTTCCTTTTGTATTTTATATGATAATTTAAAAATTATAAAAATCTTCAAAAAAATTAAAATTAAAAAATTAAAATTAAAAAAATAAAAAATAAAGAACTTAAAATTTTAATATTTAATATTTTATTCCATATTTCAGTTAAAAAGTTCAATATTCAAAATTAAAAAAATTCTAAAAAATGATAATCTCAATGCAAAAATTTTGAAAAAAATAGAAAAAAATATATTAAAAATGAAAAAAATTAAAATTAAGCAATAGTGACGTTTTTCTCAAAAGTGCCACAAAAAATTAACCTATAGTGGCGTTTTTTTAAAAAACGTCGCCAAAAGCCATTATTTTACCAAAAAAAATAAAAATCCCGCCCACTCCCAAAAAAACAACTTTTCTTCTCATCCTAAATCCCCCAAATAAAATTTAGCTACTCTTTTGCTCAATAACTTTTGCTCATTCAGAACTTTTAACTCCATACCCAGTTGTGACATTATAGCTACTGTTTTCAGCACTACTGGATTCCTTGGTTGTTATCTTGTGCAACAACTGGGTAATTTAAACTTAAACTCGTAGTTATTATTGTACATTTTTTTGCCTTAATGTGTACATTACGGAGAGCTTGCTGTTGTTGTTGTTGTTTTAAGGTTTATTTGTGTATACTAATTTTTTTTCTTTTTATTTTAGCTAAAATGGGATCTCAGGTGTTAGTTCCCTTCAGAGGTTCTGAGGATAACCCTCGTCGTCTCAAGTTGATGGGAGATTTAGGACAGGTTGCATACCTTATGGAATTGCGTTTTTTCCCTTTCTATCTTTGAATTCATATTGAAGTGCTTGTTGTGTTTTTATTTGGATTTAATTTGATATTTCTCTTTTAACTTTCTTTCCATCATGTCCTGTTCTTTTTTTCTTTTTTTTTCCTTTCAATTTTACTGGATAGCTTTAAATCATTACTATTCTTATTAGTTTATTCTCACTGCTTAGATTGAAGGTAGCTGAAATGGAAAGAAAAAATTCAAATTTTTTTCTGTGGTAGAGTAGGGCTTTATGTTAGTGATTATGGGTTTTCGTTATTCAATTGGAAGGGTGTCAGGGTTTGAGAGAAGTAGCAGGGTATATTAAGGCACAGTTGGAAAGGTTCAAGGAGAGAGCTAGGTCAAATTTCAGGTTTGTATACACTTGTTTTAAGGCTGAATTGTTTTGTTTCAAATTAGGTTTTTATATTTTTCATTAATTTTGTTCAAATTTTCTGGCTTTAACTTTATTTAATTTCCTTAATTTGTAGGATTGAGATTGAAGAGAATGTTGTTGGTGGGTCATTCAATATGATGTTCTTAGGACATGGTAAATCATTTGGTTATAGAAATCATAGAAATATTTTGGTGAGGTAAATCTCTGAAACTGAATAGGGTTCCTTTGATTTTGATTTATATTGTTTTCTATCATTTGATTAGGATTGTCAACTCCTACTTTTGTTGTGCCAATGTCACCAAAGAAGGATCTCCGTGCTGTAATGCTGAAACGTCGTTTTGCAGACACTACTCCGTACTGCAATGCTAAAACGTCGTTTTGCAGACACTATTCTAAAAGCTCAGAAGAAGGCACTATTGGATCATGTAAAGTTTTATTTTGGCTACTAACAACGAAAAGGTCTTCTAATTCTCTTATCAAATGGAATTAAAAAGATGAAGTGAAGCTCTCTATCAAATAACTTGTTCACTTAAATTCTTTTTACTTGCCATTATAGATTTTGAACTGCTTTAATCTATGAACTATTAAAAAACTTAGCTTGTTTTCTTGCTTGTGTCTGCCATTTCAATCTTATCAGGATGATGCAATATGTGCCTTCCTATACGATAATAAATTTGAAACCAAATTCCACAGTTTCGCTTTCTTTCATGTTTGATGTGCTAATGTGTTTATATCTTTAGGTTATCCTTGAATGAGAGAAATGAAATGATTTGTTTGGTTGGCTTGATATATATCTATATTTAATGGTAATTTTAGATATGTTTTGAGTGATTAGGAATATTAGTCCTTCTGGTGCATGCAGGGACCAGTTCCTATTAGTAGTAGTAGTTTTAAGTTGGTTAAGTATTTGTGAGGCAATAGTGTGCCTTGAGATCTTATAGATGATGATTGAACCTTCACAGAAAAGGAAAAGATTGAAGCTCAAATCTTAGCTGCTGAAGCAGCAGCAAAAATGAAGGCAGAGGTTGAGTTGAAAAAGCAACGGGAAAGAGAAAGAGAAGCTACTTGAATTGCATTACAAAAGGTTTTTATCTTTTTCTTGTGTTTTCTTTTTCGTCCTTATTATGTTTATATAGTGGAGGGTTTTAGAGGCTAGAACACTATAATGCCATATAGTATATACAAAAAATAAAAATTATAATAATTTATCATAATTTTTTAAAATATCAAAGGAACTAAACTTGTTAAAAAAATAAATTTTATAACAAGAACAATTGAGTAAAATGTACTTTTATTTAATCTTAAATTTCGCCAATCAAACATATTAATTTTATATTCTAACCAAATGAATCAAATAATTTAACATCAAATTTCAGCTGCAAATCATAGTACGAGATTTGGCAAACCAACAGAAAAAAATATTTGAAAAAACACACTAGGAAATTGAAGGCATTGATTTCACTATATTGTCCTAGGCAAATTAATCTGTCACTCTTTGGCACAAGAGGCTGACTGTATCAATTGGTAATTTCCCTGCTCTTTCTCTCTGTTGTTGCAGACGTAAACAAACAAATTAAGAGTCTCTCCACCCACATGAAAGACAAATTGTATTTCATAGTTGTTTTTCCTTTTTGGTGTGTGTTGTCTGTGGCTGTAGGACAAATGGTAATCATAGTTCATAGATGACTTTGATCCAAGCAAGCATTGATAACTTCTACTTTTGTATTTAGATTGATAATTGATTTTGCTCTTGTTTAAATTTTCTGTTCTCTTTATCTCTGACTGTCGTCTTGTTAATTTTGTTCCTTTTAAATAGATTTGACATTTTTCCTTATTATAAGAAAGAAAAAGAAATACGACCTTTTAATGGACATGTGCATGTTCTTGATGTGTTTGTTTGCAGGCTTACATGCATCTGTTTGCATGTTTATATTCATATTTCTGCTACTGTGTCATCATACTCATGTTTCAAATGGCATTTAGTCAACATAATCAATTATAATTAATGTTGTCATAAATTAAAAACAAAAACTATTTAGGTTTTGATAACTTCAATGAATCAATATCTTGGTTTGGTTAAGTTTCATTATATTCATTTAATTTTAATTATAATTATTTGTAATTTTAACTTTTTTATTAAATATTTTATAATAAAAATCTTATATTACTTTTTTTTTTAATTTTTAATAAACTGCTTACTACCCTCAATTTCTAAAGTAAAATGTTTGAAGTATATTTTATAATTTTTTAATGAAGCAATTTCAGGCTTTAATTAACCTGCTAGTGCATCACTAATGAAGTGTTTAGTTGCTGGAAATTGAGATGTTAATTGAGGTGTATAAATGTTGTTAATTGAGATGTTAAAGTGCAGCAAATTGAAGTGTTTAAATGTTGTAAATTGAAGTGTTAAAGTGCTGCAAATTGAAGTGTTTAGTTGCTGCACATTGAGATGTTTTATTGCTGTAATTGAGGTGTATAAATGTTGTTAATTGAGATGTTAAAGTGCTGCAAATTGAAGTGTTTAAATGCTGTAAATTGAAGTGTTAAAGTGCTGCAAACTGAAGTGTTTGAATGCTGTAAATTAAAGTGTTTCAATGCTGTAAATTGAAGTGCTTAAATGTTGCAAATTGAACTGCTTAAGTACTGCAAATTGAAGTGTTTAGTTGCTGGACATTGAGATGTTTTATCGCTGTAATTGAGGTGTATAAATGCTGTTAATTGAGATGTTAAAGTGCTGCAAATTGAAGTGTTTGAATGCTGTAAATTGAAGTGTTTACATGCTGTAAATTGAAGTGTTTAAGTACTTATTTTGGGTTTTTTAACTTGTGTGATTATTTGTGTTTCTAGTTGTTGGTTTCAATTAGATTAGGCTAACATCTCCATCACAGGTGTATAGAGGTATCTTCGCCACGTTCCTCACAGGTTCAAGACAGGTTTCAGGGAAGGTAGGAAAATGCTAATGTCCTTAGGCTCATTGCTTTCTAATTTTAGTTCCATTGCGTATTTCTGTTCTTGTAAGAAATTTTGGGTTTTTCTTTTCTTTCAAAATGTTCTTATTTTTTATTGGGGGTGATGTATAGGTACTAAAGCAGCACCAAGAAAGAAGGTTGCAGCAGCTTTTGCTTAAAAGTCAAATTGTAATGGTACGAGGTTTTGTTTTGGATGAAGCCATGTTTATGAGGAAACATTTAGTGATGAAGAGTGAAATTATGTTCCATTGGATGCTTTAGTTGTTATTTATTTTCTATTTGAATGTAGCTGTCTTAAATTTTGAACAATTATTGGAGCTAATGTTTGACGCTTAATTTCTTTATTGTCTTTTTTTTTTAACTTGATCAATGTTCTTGTTTTGTTGATTTAAATTCATTAATTTTTAAATTTAGTTTTGAAGTTTAAATTTTAATAGAAAATTTAATTTAATTAATATTTTTTATTTATCCTTAAAAGTATATAGTTTAAAGTTCAAAAAAATTAAACATAATATAATATTTATCATAGAAATAAATATTATTTAATTAAAATAAAATATATTTTTTAAATGTTATTTTCTTTAGCGGCGTTTGTGAGAAAAGCGCCGCTAAAGGTCCATTTTATAGCGGCGATTTCCCCACAAATGCTGTTAAATGTCACGACTTTTAGCGGCGGTTTCACACAAACGCCGCAAATTTTTGCGACGTTTGCTATAGCGGCATTTTTTGCGGTGCTTGTGAAAAAGCCGCAAATAGTTTTAGCGGCGCTTGATAAAAAAAACGCGCTAAAAGTCTGTTTTCCTGTAGTGTCGACATGCCACTAACCCTATTCTTTCAATAATCTCATACGACCCAATGAAGTACGGACTCAACTTGCTTTTGCGACTAAATCAAAGAATTTTATTCCACGGTGACACTTTCAGAAACACTTTATCACCAACCTAAAATTCAATATCCTTCAGTTTCAAATCTGCGTACGATTTCTATCAATTTGAAGCTATTTTCAAACAATCATGAATTACTTTCACTTTCTCTTTGGTTTCTTTGACCAAATCAACCCCGTGAATCTATTTCTCACTAAGCTCGATCTAGTATAGCGGAGTTTGGCACTTGCGACCATACAATGCTTCATACGGTCCCATCTTTATACTCGATTAAAAACTATTTTTATAAGAAAATTTGACAAACGGAAGATATTTCTCCCAACTACCTTGGAACTCTAAAACACAATAGTGAAGCATATCTCTGAGAATTTGGATCACTCTCTCAGATTGACCGTCGATTTGTAGATGAAATGCCGTACTAAAATTCAACTTTGTACCCAACACTTCTTGCAATTTCTTCCAAAATTGCGATGTGAACCTCGGATCTCTATCCAAAATAATAAAAGTAGGCACCACGTGCAATCTAACAATCTCAGCAATATACAATTCAGCTAGTTTATCAAGTGAATAATTGGTATGTACTGGAATGAAATGAGCTGATTTCATCAACCTATCAACAACAACCCAAACAGCATCTTTCTTATTCAGAGTCAGGGTTAATCCCAATACGAAGTCCATCGTAACTCTATCCCATTTCCACTCGGGTATCATCGCAGGCTGAAGTGAACCTGAAGGCACCTGATGTCCTGCTTTTACTTGTTGACAAATCAAACATCTCGATACAAACTCTAAAATGTCTCCTTTCATGCCCGACCACTAATATAATTGTTTCAAATCATTATACATCTTTGTAGTCCCCAGATGAATAGATAAACAACCACTGTGTGCTTCGTGAAGTATTTTCTGAATCAGTTCAGTATCCCTCGTACACAAATCCTACCTCGGAACATCAGACAATTCTCGGATCCAATCTGATAGTCTGAATCGCTATTCGATTCTCACAGAAATCTTTTAGCTTGTAATTCATTATCACATTTCTAAGCTTCAAAAATCTGTTAAAGAAATACTGGTTTAGCTTTCAACTAAGCCAAAATCGATCCATCATCAGAAAAGGTTAGTCGCATATTCATCGTTCTCAAAGGAAACATAGACTTTCTACTTAAGGCTTCTGCGACTATGTTCGCTTTCCCTTGGTGATAGTCGATCTCTAATTCATAATCTTTCAACGACTTGAGCCATCTTCGTTGTCGCAAATTCAAATCTTTGTGAGTCATTAAATACTTTAAACTCTTGTGAACAGTAAAGACGTGACACTTCTTATAGAATAAATGGTGTCTTCAAATTATTAAAGCAAACACAATAGCATCCAATTCCAAGTCGTGCATTGGATAATTCTTTTCATGCAGTTTTAATTATCTCGAGGCATAAGCTATCACTTTACCCTCTTGCATCAACACACGACCTAAACCATTCAATGACGCATCACTAAAAATCAAAAGGTCTTTTCCCGACTCAGGTTGTACTAATACTGGTGCCTCAGTTAACAATGCTTTTAGCTGCTCGAAACTCTGTTGACATTTCTCGGACCACTCAAATTTCGCGTCTTTTTGTAACAATCTGGTCACAGGTGTGGCAATCATCGAGAATCCTTTAACAGAACACCAATAGTAACCAGCCAAACCCAAAAAGCTTCTAACTTCAGATACATTTCTCGATGGTTTCCAATCAACAATTGCTGAAATCTTACTCGGATCAACCCGTATACCTTCTGCTGAAACAATGTATCCCAAAAATTCGACTTCTCAAAGCCAAAATTCCTTTTGTTGAATTTAGCAAACAATTGTTTGTCTCTCAAGGTCTGCAATACAATTCTTAAATGCCCAGCATGTTCAGACTCATCTTGTGAATAAATCAAAATGTCATCAACAAAAACAACCACAAATTTATCTAAATACGGTCTGAAGATTCGATTCATCAAGTCCATAAAAATTGCAGGAGCATTAGCTAATCCAAAAGGCATAACAAGAAATTTATAATGCTTGTACTCGTTCTGAATCTGAATCCTTAACTCTCAGCTAATAATAACAAGATCTCAAATCTATCTTCGAGAACACGGTTGCCCCTTTCAACTGGTCAAACAGATCATCAATTCTTGGTAAAGGATACTTGTTCTTTATCGTAACCTTGTTAAGTTGGTGATAATCTATACACAGTTTCCTGGATCCGTCTTTCTTCGTGACAAATAACACTGGTGCACCCTAGGCCGAAAAACTCAGTCTCACAAAACCCTTATCTGTCAACTCTTGCACCTGAGATTTCAATTCTTTCAATTCGGTCAGAGCAATTCTATACGGAGCTATCGATATCGGTGAAGTCCCTGATATTAAATCAATATCAAACTTGACTTCTTTGATCAGTGGCAACCCAGGCAACTCTTCCAAAAACACATCCGAGTATTCACAAACTACCGGCGCAGATTCAATCTGCAATTCAGACACTTTTGTATTTAGTACATAAGCAAGATAAGCTTCACAACCTTTTCTTACATACCTATGAGTTGACATCGACAAAATCACAATAAGCAACTCACCCGACTCATCTGATTCAATCCGAAGAATTTCATTATCTTGACATTTCGATTCAATAATCTTTCGTCCACAATTCACTATGACATCATGTAGAGTCAACCAATCCGTTCCAAGAATTACATCGAACTCATCAAATGTTAAAAGCATTAAGTCAGCCGGAAAACAGTGACCCCGAATCATTAAAGGATAACTGTTGCAGACTTTATCAACTAAAACATATTTGCCTAAGGGTTTCGACACTTTAATCACATACTCAGTAATCTCAACAGGTGAATTCTTACTAGATACCAAATTCATGCAAATATAAGAATGAGTCGATCCAGGATCAACCACTGCAATTACATTAGTATTATAGAGAGAAAATGTATCAATGATAACATCAAGGGATGACGCATCTTTGCAAGCGCTGTAACACCCCTTACCCGTACCCGAGGTCGGGATACAATACGAGGCATTATCGAACACACACACAGTCGTTCATGCAAAAACAGACTATAAAATTTTTCTTCAAAACAACTTCATTCATACATACACAATTTGTCCTTAATACGAGCCTACGAGGCCCAAAACAACCATCGGAGAAGATTCAGGACTAAATCTAGGACTTTAGAAAATTTTGGGAAACTTTCCCTAATACAAAGCCACAGACTCATGTGCTCTTAACACGCCTGTGTCCTTCGACTGTGTAACTTTCTGACTATGACGTCAGCACCAATTTAGGATCACACGATTGTATCACACGCCCGTGTGGCCAGACCGTGTGGTCAATAAAAATTATATGATTTTTCATAGAAAAATGGTGCAGATTTCACACGACTAAAGTACACACCCATGAGGGTAGGCCGTGTCTCTCACAGGGCCAAGACACACACCCGTGTCTTAGCCCGTGTGTTTACTACTGAACATATTGACTTACAAAAATAGGGTGCAGGGGACACATGGCAGTTCAACACGCCCATGGGGCAGACCGTGTGTCACACATGGTTTAGACACATGCCCGTGTGTCTACCCGTGTGGACCATTTTATGGCTATTTTCAAAGCCAATTGTCACCCTAAATCATTCATTTACTCAAACATATTTCATAGCATGCAATGTGACCTATTTAGACACTTGAGGATTAAACATCATGGCACTCTCACATCTTCATAATGTCATCCTATTTCATATTCATTTAGTTACACCAGTTAGAAGCATTCCACACCAATTTCATGCATAATGAAATTTGTTACCATAACTTCAAATTATACATTCATGACTATAGTCATCTTAAGCCATTTATTCATCCCTTATCTTTTAGCATCTAGTCCATACTTTATCATACATTCACCAAGCAACAACATATCATATCATCAAGGCATTAACACATGCATGCATGAACAATTAGACATTACAACCCAATAATCAATTATGAGCCATATCACATGGCTATTACAAAATGAATCATCAACATCATAGACCTTTACAATTTGGCCAAATAGCATGACACTTATCACAAAATAACCAAGTCCCCTATACATGCCATACTCAAAATAACAATTTCACAATACCCAATATTCCTTTTATAGTGTGATCGAACACTCCGACAGCTTCCGATCCCCGAGCTAGCTTGGCGGAACTACAAAGGATGGAAAGTAAAGCGGGTAAGCATTAAAGCTTAGTAAGTCCACATGCAAATAATATGCAATGATAGTAAGCAATTAACATGCAAAGACATAATACCATATATATAAAGATTATTCATCATATAAACCTTTTGACTTACTTATCATATGTACACATATACTTTCTCATCACAAATCATTCTTTATCAAGGCTTTATTCATAAGTTTAGCATACATACCTGTACTCATCGTAGTATATCATATAACCATACCTCTTTAACATGCCCTCCTTGAGACTTTTATCATATCCATTGCATTACCCGTTGAACACTCAGAATACTATTGGATATGCGGAAAACTTACACATAAGTGCCACATATACCTACGTAGCCAAAGCTACCTCATAACATGTAACGCTCGCATGGAGCTACTCACGGGCTTGCTCATAAAAGCTATCAGTCAAGGTGTAGCTACATGGGCTGCTCACACAAGCTGTCAGGTATCCGACCAACTCAAGGATTACCTAGCCACCGGTAGGACACACAAGACCATTTCTCGGAACCCAATTACATGTATCACATCCATAATGAACTTAAACCAACTCAACAAGCCTAGATGCTTGCATCTATCATGAACTCGGACCAACTCAACGAGCTCGGATGCCTCATACATATCACGAACCCGGACCAACTCAATGAGTTCAAATTTCTAAATTCCTAGTGACATGTCACTTGTATCCTAGACTATTCCTAAGGTTCAAACGGGATTTTCGTCACTTGCACAAGGCATACATTGTCGTACTTGCTTGTGATGTCATGGATAACGACCAATATCATTCATACTTTCAAAGTTACCATAAGGTATAACATACATAATAAGGAATAAAATAATTATCACGTAATGTTAACACAACATAACATACCACATTGTCACATTATTTACATGTACTTACAGCGGTACAAAAATGATGGTAATCAATCCTAATCATCGTATACTTTATTCTTCCCTCGATCAAGGCCCAATTCACGTTTTTCTTAATCTAGAATGCCAAATTTAACTTGTTTATTAATCACATTACTCAAATCGATCCATAATTCATGCTTTGGTAAAATTACCTTTTTACCCCTATCTTTCCACTTATTTATGATTTAGTCCTTAGGCTCGTAAAATTAAATGCATGCATTATCTTGGTTGCCCAAGCCTAGTTGAACCTTTACTATGCTCATATTAGCCCATTTTTTCCTTTATTTCACATTTTTACTACCCACTTTTACACTTTTACAAACCCTTTTAGGTGTTTTCACTAAAAATCACCTAGTAAAAGATGTTTATCATGCATCAAGCATTCATATTCATCCATTAATCATCAAAATACATGCATGTTACACATGGATCAAATTTCATACATGAACCCTAGCTCAAAATATAGCTAGAAATGGGTAGAACATGCTTCAAAGACTTCAAAAATACAAAGAACATTAAAAACAAGGCTAGGGAGCACTTACAATCAAGCTTGGAAATGTTAAACAGAACCTAGCTATGGCTATTGGGAAATTCGGCTAGCACTTGAAGAAAATGGACACATTTTTTCTTTGGTTTTCCCTTTTTATTCTTTTAATTACCAAATGACCAAAATGCCCTTAGGGTTTTTCTTCAAATTTTTCCTATGCACGTCCATTTTTGTCCAAAATTATAGAAATTGGTCAAATTGCTAATTAGGACCCTATAGTTCATAATCTAAAGCAATTTCATGCTTAAAACTTCTAAAATGCAAGTTTTGCATCTTATTCAATTTGGTCCCTAAAGTTCAATTAGACATTTTATGCATAGAATTTCTTCATGAAACTTTCACATAAGCGTACATTCATATTATAGACCTCATAAAAAATCATAAAATAGTTATTTCTATCTCAGATTTATGGTCTCGACACCACTATTCTAACTAGGCCCTAATTTGGTATGTTACAAGCGTGAATAATGTAGGTTCTAGCAGGTGCTCTGACCTCTGATCTCGCAGTTAAATCTTTCATTACACCTCTGCTGCTGGTTCCATTTCCTGTGTTTCTTGGTGGCCTCCCTCTAGTGACAGTGTTACTTAGTCTTGCATTCTGAAACATATCTTTCTCAGCCATTTCAGGGCAATCTCGAATGAAGTGATCTTGGGAGCCACATTTAAAGTAAGCCACATTTAAAGCAAGCCTAGAATTACCAACGTTCGCTATTTACGTAATTTGGGCCTTCAAAACCGAATATTGCTTTTTGCAATCTCTGTTGGGATACCCAGCTAAAACATTCAAACGAGTATACAAATCCCTTGATTTCTTTGACAAAGATTGAAATGACTTATTAATCTGTCTTTTTCTCAAATCTCTAGCCTCAAACTCAGCTTTTCTCTTTTCTTTGCTCAACTCTTCAGCTCGATCGATGAGCACAACAAATTCTTTCAACTCTAGAATCCCTACTAGCAATCTGATATCCTCGTTCAACCCACCTTTGAATCTTTTGCACATGATAGCGTCGGTGGAAACACATTCCCAAGCATACTTACTAAGCCTAACAAACTCTCGTTCATATTTAGTCACAGACATATGGCCCTGTTTCAGCTCTAGAAACTCTTTACATTTCTGATCAATGAACCGTTGACTGATATATTTCTTTCTAAACTCATCTTGAAAGAATTCCCAGGTAACTCTTTCTCTCGGTACCACAGACACAAAAGTATTCCTCCACTGATATACCGAGTCCCTTAGAAGTGATATAGCACATTTCAAGCACTCATCCAATGTGCAAGAAAGCTCATCAAATACCCTGGTAGAGTTCTCAAGCCAAAACTCTTCTCTCTCGGGATCGTTGCCAACATTAGCTCTAAATTCTTTAGCCCCTTGTTTTCTAATTTTATCAACTAGAGGCTTATTCAATCTTAACAATTCCACACCATGAGGAGCTACGGGAAATGGTTAGGGGTTAAGTAGGGGTGGAGGATGATGAGCAACCGGATTTGTTTGAACAAACTCGGCAAACCACTCATTCATCCTTTGGAAGAAGGCTTCTCTAGCCTCTCTTCCCTAGCTAACTGTTACTGGTCTACTTTCAGATGGTACTGTCCCTTGGGTGGAAACCAACGTATTACTTTCAACATCATCAGCTACATCTCGGTCGGGATCCATTTACTATACGAAAATTCAATTTAAATTGTTAGGAGTCATCACACTATCACAAATTATATATATGGCATGTATAGCTAGACTCTCACACACGCTATGTTAGTTTGAGAATCGACTAAATTGTAGCTTTGATACCACTAAATGTAACACCCTTCACCTGTATTCAACGCTAAAACAGTGTTACGAGGCATTTCTAGACTTACATCGCAAACAAACATACATTTCCAAGTCATAAATTTGAACCAGATTTAAAACCATTTGCATTCAGTCATAAAGTCCCTAATACGAACCTACGAGGCCCAAATCATGCTTTGGAAGTGGTTCTGGAATAAACCAAGAACCTTGGAAATTTTTACAAAACTTAGAATTTTTTTTTGCATAAACAGAGGTCACAAGTCCGTGTGGTTTGGGACACGCCCGTGTGGTCACACACCTCCGTGTCCCTAACCTGTGTAACTCTCTATTTTTTAAGGTATGAACAAATTAAAGTCACACGGCCAAGCCACACACCTGTGTGCTAGGTCGTGTAGTTAATTAATTTTCATAAAATAGGTGCAGACTTCACACGGCCAAGATACACGCCCATGTCTAGGGTCGTGTCCCTCATACGACTGAGACACACGCCCGTGTCTCTGCCCGTGTGCTCAATTCTAAGCATTTTATTTCGCAAAAATTAAGGTGCAGGGGACACACGGCCAAAACACATGCCCATGGGTTAGGCCGTGTGTCTACCGGTGTGAACAAAGTAAAGGCTATTTACCAAGCCATTTGCCACCCTCATTCACCAATTCATTGGCCTAAATCATGGTATACTTAGGCAACCAAAACATCCATGATCATGGCCAATACATGTCAATGCAATACCATCATCTATCGTGCTCATGACATTTCATTATGGCAAATCAAATATACCAACTTCACATTCAGTAACACCACTAAGTCTACTTTCAAGTTGCATTAACTTATCAAGATCCACTAGCATACCAATGACCCAAACTCATCCATTTCACAACAAGTCATTAAGCCACAATCAACATTTAGCAAACCAATATAAACCATATCACCAAGAGGCATTGGTACATACATGCATATGTCTGTAGAAGCTTACAATTAATTTAATCAAATGAGCCAAATTACATGGCTAAATACCAAATCAAGCCTTTGACAATTACAAGCCAATACATTTGGCCAAAATCATAATGACACATATAACAAAATGACCAAGTCCCTATACATGCCATATACTCAAAATGTTTAAAATCATCGAAACCCAAAATGATAGTTTGATAGTATGATGCGATCTCCGACGACTTCCAACCCGAGCTAGCTTGGTAACACTATAAAACATGGAAAAAAACGGAGTAAGCTATATAGCTTGTAAGCTCGTATGAAGAAATAAGCAAATCTTACCATACATTTAACATTCAAGTAATTTAATATAAGATAATGTAATTTACCATAATCTCATGACTATAATTCATTCCATCACAAACTTACCTTGAAATCATCATTTCGTGAATTTAATAATCATTAACTTTGTGTACATACCTGTACCTTCTCGTAATAATTTCATACTTATTCTCATCGTTGACATACCTAATAAACCAATCAAAATAATAACATCAAATACTTGGGAAATCTTGCACACAAAGAGTCACATATGTAGTTATTGCTACCTCTATCTCATAACACATATATGCTCGCTCTCGACCCATCAACGAGCATGCTCACATAAGCTGTCAGTCAAGACGTAGCTACACAGTGCTGCTCACACAAGCTTCAAGTAACCACAACATATGCCGGTATCCTCAGCCACCGGTAAGACATACAAGACCAGCACCCGTATCACATAACCTAATACCCTAGTGACATGTCACTTGTATCCTAATCTATTCCTAAAGTTCAATTGGGATTTCTCACTTGCCAAAACGTCGTCGAATGTGTCCGTAGAGTCATTTACACAATTCATACAAAAATTAAAGCATTTTAAATAAAGTTATAATAAAGCTTATTCATATACGAACTTACCTCAGTTACAAAAATGGTGAACAGGATCTATTCGTTAATTATTTTATTTTTCCCCCGACCTAGATCCGAACTTTGTTTTTCTTGATCTATAATACCACATTTAACTCAATTAATCATCAAGCTATTCAATTCAGTCCAAAATCACATTATGGCAAAAATTACATTTTTACCCTTAATATTTCAACATTTTATAATTTAGTCCCTAAGCCCGTAAAATGAATTTCTTTTAATTTCTTCTCAACCCAAGCCTAGCTGAACCTTACCCATAGTCATAACAGCCCACATTTCTCATTTATTCACACTTGACCAGACACTTTACAACAATTTACAAATAAGTCCCTAGTTGACATTTTCATCAAAAATCACTTTACAAATGTTGATTATTTAACAAAAACCATGCATTTTCTATCATCAAACATCAAAATGCATGCATATTCAACATGGGTAAAATTTTAGACTTTAAATTTCTCTCAAATTTGTCCTTGAAATAGCTAGATCAAATTACCACGATCTCAAAAATATAGAAATCATTAAAAACGAGACAAAAATAGACTTACAATCAAGGTTGAAAGCTGGCCAAACTCTAGCTATGTTTCCCTTGAAAATTTCGGCTATGGGGGATGAAATTGAATAAGATGGACACTTTTATGTTAGTAAATTTTGTCTTTATTTACTAAATTACTAAAATACCCTTAATGCATAACTTTAAAATTTCACCTAACCATGTCCATTTTTGTCCACCCTAAAGTATAATGGTCTAATTATCATCTAAGGACCTCTAATTAAAATCTCATAGCAATTAACACCTTTAACTTATAGAATTCAAGTTTTACACCTATTGCAATTTGGCCCTTCTAGTCAAATTGAGCACTTCTTAACGAAATTTTCACACAATTATTCTATCATGCTGTAGACCTTAAAATAGTAATAAAATGAATATTTCTACTTCAAATTTGTGGTCTCAAAACCACTGTTCTAATTTGACCGAAAAAGGGGCTATTACACTTCCCATCAATAGCAACTTTTTAATTAGATACTTGAGTATCGCTTTTAGCATTATCAAAATTAGCTCAGTTGGAAAACATCTTTGTCTATAAGTGAAACAAATTTCATCAGAGTCAGGACGCATCACACTATCACAGGTTATATAATGACGTATATTTCTAGACTTCATACATGTTGCATTCAATCCAAGAACTGACTAAATTGTAGCTTTGATACCACTTAATGTAACACCCCTAGCCCATATACATCTCCAGAATAGGGTTACAGAGTATTACCATGAGAACGTAACTTTAAAACATACATTTCACATATAAACATAAACATGATATAAACCTTTCAATACATGCATATCGTCCCTTAAAAAAGCCCTCGAAGCCTTAGAAACACTTTAGAAACAATTCGAGACTAAATCAAAAACATTTGAAACATTTGTGAAAATGTTAGAAAAATTGAACTGTAAGGGTCACATGGTTGTATGACTCACATGGATGAGACACACGCTCATGTCTTAAGCCATGTAACAATTGAAAAGGGACGCACAGCCATGTCCTAGTGTTCATGCCCGTCTAACTCTCTGAGTTGGTCAACACGGCTAAGCCACACGCCTGTGTGCCAAGCCATATGCTAAGCCGTGTAACTACTTGACTTGAATGCCTTTAAAACCTACAAGGGAAACATGACCGTGTCGCAAGGCTGTGTTTCACTCATAGTTGAGACACATGCCCATGGAAACATTCAAAATCTTTAACAGTTTAAAAAACGAAGGCACGGACTAGCTTGACGTAATTGCAACAATCTCAAAAACATAAAAATTATTAGAAACGAACCTTAAAATCTCCCACATGCATCAAATATTGTTTGGCCAAAGCTCCCATACTCCAAAAATGGAGTTTTTATCGTTCAAAAAGAAGAAAATAACAATATATTTTTTTACCTTTCTTTTATTTTATTTATTACTTATTATAAAATTTATTAATATTAATATATATCATATAAAATAAATAATAATAATCACCAACCGTCCACTCATTTATAATATGGTTTACTTACCATATTAGTCTATGAATTTACTTTTTCATAGCTATTAGACACCTTTAGTTAGTAGAATTCAACTTTGACATTTTTTACAATTTAGTCCTTTTTGCTTAATTAACCATCTAAACATAAAATTTGTTAACAAAATCTTAATACAACCTTAATAATACTCCATAAATTTTTTATAAATATTTATGGCTTGGTTTATAGAAACGAGATCTCGATCCCTTATTTTCTAAAACCACTTGACTTTAGGGTCATACCACTTAAACCTAATTAAACGTTCATATAACATAAATTACCATATCCAAAACCTTTTTAAAACCATATTTGACTTGTAAACCTTAAATAATAATATTTACAAGCTTACTAATCGGATTTGTGGCCCCGAAACCACTGTTTCCAACACCACTATTTCCAACACCACTGAAAAACAAGCAGTTACAAGTTATGTCATTTTGGTCTTTTATGTGCATGCATATAAAGCTATTTTGGTATGGTTGAAATGTCTTGATAATAGTCACTTTTGGTATGTTTGGTAATTACTTAAACTATGCTATTGTGCTTGGAAATATGGAAATTTTTGACATGTTTAGGTAAATAATGCTTGGATGCAATTGTGGTGTCTTGAATGGCATATTGGTTAGGCAAATTAAGATGATTGAAATGGCATGTTTATGTATGTTTGAATGGTGTTTGAACCCCTTGAATCTATGCCTAAATGATTTCAATGATTAGGTATGGAACGGTTTGATTTTTAGGTTAATTTTGGGTTCACATGGCTTGGGACACGAGCTATCACACGACCATATGACACACACTCAATATTTACTTGTAACTTTATTACTTGTTGTGATTGTGTGCATTTGCACATTTTTCGTCGTTCCAAGTTTTTGGTGTCGTTGTCAGGGACTACTTTAAAAGTCATTATTTGTGAATTTGTTAATTTTGCATTTTGGTTTATTTTTTGGTTTAATTTTAATTCCATTATTTTTCTATGATTCTTTCAGGTGTTTATGAGTACTGATAGAATTATCAACTTACTCCCCGTAAACCCTGAGACTGAAAGGATTTTTCAACACAGAAGAAGATAAGAAAATAGAGAAGGACTGAAGAGATGAACTTTGGAAATCAAGGAAATGGAGCAAATCATGCTCAAAATCTTATCCTTATTGTTGATGATATGTAACACCCCGAATTTGGGCCTAGAAGTATTGGGCCTTGAGTGGGGGTCCGTAAGGAGGTTGTATATAGGTATTTAATTGTGCAATGAAATCAAACAATTAAATGTTTGCTTTAGTGGTTAATGGCTTTGAGAAGTGTTGGAGAAATCTTGGGTTCAAACTTGGGCTTTAGCAAAAATTTTGGTATTAAGCGAAAAAAACCTGGATGCTTGGATGAGGTTCTTTTAAATTATTGTGGTAACTAAATGACACAATGAAGCATGTAGTCTAGTGGTTGTGGCGTCATTAAGGTTGTATGGGAGCCTGGGTTCAAGTCTTGGCTCTTGCAATTTATTTTGTTTTTTTTTTAGGGAACCTGGACTTTGGCCTTTAGACCTTATAATTAATTGGGGATAAAATATGACACAAAAAGCCTTGTGGCTTAGTGGCAAGAAGTGTGTGGAGTATCTGAGGGGAGGCATGGGTTCGAATCCCATGGCAAGCAAGGAGCATTTATTTTGCTAACAGGGGGCGGCAAGAGTTGGTGTTGAATTTAAACTCTGATGTTGGAGGGATCCCACATCGGGAAGCTAACATAAGAGTGGATACAAAGCTGGCTTTAAATAGAGGGAACCATGGGGAGAGTAAAGGTACCTTTCTTGGCTGATCCCTTTCGTTGTATGGCGTGCTCGTTTGGGTTGGGCGTCGTCTAAGAGTGCTCGGAGCGTGGATTAACTGCAATCTCCTATCAGGTGTGTATTTCTCACTACTCTGGCTGTAGGAAGGCTACTTCGGGCCGCGATGGGCCGAAAGGGGCTATGTGGGCCCAATGGGCCCAATTGGATAAGTTGTTTGATTGTGTAGTAAATATTAGACTAGGCTAGGTGAATCTCATATCTGTGGCTAGATTTGGGCTAAAAGGGCCACACGAGCGTATGGGCCCATTTGGGCCGAGAATAGGCTTTAGGCCCATTTGTATTGTTATCCCTGTTTAGAATACTTTAGTTTATTAAAATTACCGAAATACACTTAGTTTGTAAAAATACTGAAATGCCCTCGATTTGTAAAATTACTGAAATACCTTCGACTTGTAAAATTACCAAAGTACCCCCGATTTACAGAATTACCATTTTACCCCGATTTTCATAATTACCATTTTAACCCCGATTTACATAATTACCGTTTTACCCTCAATTTATAGAATTACCGTTTTACCCTCGATTTACAGAATTATCATTTTACCCTCGATTTATAGAATTACTATTTTACCCTTGATTTACAGAATTACTGTTTTACCCTCGATCTACAAAATTACTAAAATACTCTTGGTTTGTAAAATTACCAAAATACCCCTAGTTTGTAAAATTACCAAAATACCCTTGGTTTGTGAAATTACCGAAATACCCTCAATTTGTAAAATTACCAAAATACCCCTGATTTACAAAGTTATAGAAATACCCTTGACTTTCTAAAAATTATAGAAATACCATTAGTTTACAAAATTACTGAAATACCCTTGGTTTGTAGATTTACCAAAACACCCTTGTAGGATGAAATGACTAAAATATCCCTATTAGGTAAAAAGACCGTAAAGCCCCTGTAAGGTAAAGTGACCGTAAAGCCCCTGTAGGGTAAAGTGATCGTAATACCCCTGTATGGTAAAATGACGAATATGCCCTTATGTTCCGTATGACTGATGTGCTTAGGATTTACATATATTGATATTGGATTAGTTAAGTTTGAGTGATAGGTGGTGGTTATCGTAGGCGATTGATTTTGGAAACGTTTCAACTTCAACCCGTAACAGGTGTGTACTAACCCTCGTAATAGCTTAGATTAATATTTGCTGAGAAGCCAAAATGCTAAAATACCAGTATTTTGGGAACTTGTAATGTTGCGTTTGGGTATAGATGCGATAAATACGATAAGATTGGTGTTTGGATCGATGGAACAGGTAAGAACTCAATTTTGTGCACGATGGTAAGTTGTGCCTCAATGGTCTGAAATTGGGCCCAATGGGCTTTCAGACCCATTTGGGTAGAATTGATAGAAAATGGAATTTGGAAAAGTTGCACGTTAACACGGTTAGTATTGTTGAAAAATTTGGGTTAAGTAGGCTAAATCAGCATTCGTAGGGCCCATTAGGGGTTTTGGGCCCAAAAGCCCGAATTTAATAAAGTGGGTTAAAGATCATTGTTTAAACACTCAGAAATATTGATAATTGTAATAAACATGAAAAACCCTAATATTTGGTAAAATTACGACAATACCCTTATAATGTGAAAAATGACTGTTGTGCCCTTGTGGGCAAGTGACTGACTTGGACTGTGTGGTTGACGGATTTGATTGTGAATATATGTTGGTGATATGAATGACTTGACTGTGATTGTTTAATTCAAATATAGGCATGACATTCTACATACATGACATGTTGCATTGGGTTGGGTTTTTATATGGATGGAGGAAGTGCAAAAGGGCTTATGCACTAGTTTACCGAAAAGGGCTTTGCCCCAGTTATTAAAGAGGCTAGGCCTCCAGATATATGATAAAACAGCTATGCTGCCAGTGGTGTGTTGGTTGGGTGGGTTGAGTTATTCCCCACATGGTGTGTTGGAGAGTAGCGGATGGTGGGTTGAGTAGTCTCCCCAAATGGGCTTGCATACATTCATTGGTATTTCATGTGATACTGAAATGGGCTTGCATACATCCATTGACATTACATGTGATATTGAAATGGGCCTATAGGCCATACCGTTTACAGTAAAAGCTTCAGCCCAGTGAAATGATTTATGAAAAGGCTTTGGCCCAGTGATATGATTTATGAAAAGGCTTCGGCCCAGTAACCGTTAAACGAAAGGCTTCGGCCCAGTAACCATTAAACGAAAGGCTTCGGCCCAGTATATGTCAAGACTAAATAGGGCTTTGACCCAGATTGTACTGATACTATGTTTTCACTGTTTGTTTGTTATTGGGATTACACACTGAGTTTTCGTAAACTCACCCCGTTTCTAACTGTGCAGGTAATCCCTAAGCTTAGATGGTTTGGAGCTACGAGGGACTCGGAGATGGCCACACTACTGTTTCTGTTTCTTTTAATTGCAATAAGTAGCCGATTTATTTCTTTATAAGTTTTATCTTATTAATATTATTGTTTGGTTTTGGGTTGTAATAAGGCCATTTTAATTATTTTTCTGGGATGATTTTATTTTTAATAACTTTAATCTGTTTGTTAATAAATGGGCTAGACTTAGGATGTGTTTTCAAAATGATAATTGTTTTCAAAATAACACCACGCCACGATTACCCGATTTATCAAATATTTCAACTTAAATAAATTACAACTCGATTAAACCAAGTGTGGCAATGGTTGTGGGCATGTCTAGGATTGGATCCATTAGAAGAGCTTGGTACTTAAGCAGCCTTCATGGCTCACCTCCTCTGTTACGGATTCCTACCTGGTGCCCAGCTCCCATTCACTTTGTTAGCTTAACAAAAGTCAGTTTTTAAAGTACTAAAATGAAACATGGGTTTTCAACTTCAATGTGGCACATCAGATTCGGCCATAACGTCTGGGCCGGGTTTGGGGTGTTACATGATAGGGATAGAGCTCTAAGATAGAATGTCGTGCTAGTGTTTCATGATCTTAATCCGAGTATTCGAAGACTCAAAATCGAGTAACAAAAATTTGGTCTAAAGCTAGTCATGTTTCAGATGCTTCAAACAGTGGGCCAATTCAGTGGAATGCCTACCGAAGATCCTCACCTTCACATAAGATTGTTTATGGAGGTGGATGATTCTTTCAAATTAGCTAACGTACCATAAGATGCATTAAGATTAAAGTTATTCCCATATTCACTTAAGGATGGAGCTCGAGCCTGTTTGAACTCATTGCCATCAAATTCCATTACCACATGGCAAGAGTTAGCAGAATGATTCCTTATGAAGTACTTCTGTGACAGCCCTAAAGTGACCCTAGTCGGAAAGCGGTTTCGGGACCGCTAAACCGAGTCACCAAAGTATTCGAATATGATATTTATTGTCTAAAATATGTGAATATGAATGTGTGAAAGTTTTAAGCTTCGATTTAGTCGATTGCATGTGAATTTAGTAATAGGACTTATGTGTGACACTTTTGAAATGTGATAGGTTAATCTATAAGGACCTATTAATGCATGTTGTATAAATGATGGGTTTGCATGTCAAATTAGCCAAAAATCTAGATGGTCGCCGGCCATGCTATGGGTTAAAACATATTATAAATATGTTATGTTAACATTTTTGTGTGGGAAATAATAAAATAAAGAACATGGATAATAAAATAATAGTGGTTAGTAGAAGGAGAACAAAAAAAAAGTTAGCTAGGTTGCTCCTTCATTGCCGTAACTAGAGGAAGAAAAAGAAGGGAAGTTCGGCCAAGGTGGTTCTTTAGATTAAGGTATGTTCAGTGTTGCTTTTAGAGGTTTATACATCCTTTGTATGATTAGCCTAATTCTATCTATCTCATGGATGAAATTGGGGTTGTTGGAGAGTTAGGATTCGGCTAAGAGGCTTCAAAATTTTAGTTGGTGCCTTGATACTACTAGCATGTTAGCTACATGGATGTGTTAAGTTACTTGAAATGTTAGATAAATTTTAACTCCCTACCAAATTCTTTAGGCAACCCATGTTAGAAATTTCGGTATTGAGATGTCTAGATCTTTCGGCCATTGTAGCTATGGAGGAATAAGGTTTTTGTTTCTTGTTAAGTTGGATGAATCTTGTTGTATGAGTGCTTGAACAAACTATGATTAAATGGATGCATGGATTCAAAGTGGGAAGAATTGGCTATTATATTTGATGCTAATGCCGAATATGAAGATGTTGTACTTGAGTAATGTATGTGGTTTGAGCTAATAAAATGAAAGGAATGCTTAAATGTGTTATAATCGATTAGGTGCTAAATTAAAAATTTCAAAAAAAATTTCCATGTCTCTAGCCAAATATGCGTTTGATTTAGAAGGAATTTGTTGAAAAATGTAGGTGAACATGACAAGTGTATTCGGCTTAGGGCATAAAGGATATGAAAATTTTGGTATTTATTTTTGATTATGGGTATGTATGACCAAGTATATTTGGCCACATAAATAAGATAATTACATGATGTTATATTATGATTTTTGAGCTTAAGTATGTGGGTGCATGTATATCTAGTAACCTAATGACATTTGGTTTTGATAGCCGATTGATAAGTTATTACTTTAATTACAAGAGCATTTGGTGGAAGTAACATTTGTGCATGAACATATATTAGTTATGAAATCGGTAGGTTTAAGACTAATCGTGGTAATGATAATATATTAAAATGAGATGGATATTTGATTACCGAACGTGAATGATAGGTAAACACTATTGATCAAAATATTAAACATCTCTATTTATACTTATATAGCTCAAGAGCAAGTGGGGTCAAAGTTGGATAAGGGAAAGGAAATGTGATCGAATAGCCGTTGAAATCGTTCGACAACATCCGAGGTAAGTCTTTGAGTAATGAAATTTAGCTTACAATTTAATAAGGCAATTATTTGTCTATGAGCATAATAATTAACTCGTGACTTGACGATTCTACTCGAATTACATGATAAAATAAATAAGTAAGGTATTTACTTGTAGCCGAATGATTATAGAAATCTTGTGGATTAACAAAAAGGGGTTATGTTATTTGTGTGGAATTAATGAATCGAACGATGTGTGGTTAGTAAACATGCTGTAATTGTATTCGAGTATTAGGAATGATATCCAGATGTGATATGATATATTTATATGCATATATGTGTGAATGCTAATCGGGGTCTAAATCCGAGCTTGGTCTCGAAGGGCTTTTGAGCCAGTGCTAATAGTCGAGCTTAGTTTCGAAGGGCTTTTTAGAGCCAGTGTCATAACCGGACTTAGTTCCGAAGGGCCTTCGAGCGAGTGGTCTAATACGAGCTTGGTCTCGAAGGGCTTTTGAGCCGGTACTAAGAGTCGGACTTTATTCCGAAGGATGTTGCACCAGCATAATATTTGAGGGTGAAAACTCGTAAGTGTTCTTACGAGAAATCATATAATACATGCTGGAATAATTTTAATCACATGCGCTACTTACTGTAAGACAACCAGGTAAGTAATTTACTCTTGTTGAGAATATGAATATACTTCAATTATGACTTTGGAATTCGATGGGAATGCTTACCACATTATTTAAATCATTCGAACGTTTATGATCTGATTATGATGTATGAGTTCCGAATTAGAGAGTTCAATGTCATAGTTATGAAATGTGTGTGTATATGCATGAAATGGACATGGACATTGAGATGAGAGCATTCGGTTGTGGATTTGATTTGGCCGGATAAATTGGTTTCCCCTTTGTGATTTTAATGATAAAAATGATATCTCAGTTATGTTTCTATTCGGCCAAGGGATGACACAAACAAACTTGACATTATTATGCCATTCTTTTAAATGATTTCATTACTTAAAACTTATTAAGCATCGAAATGCTTATTCTCTGCTTTAATTCTCTGTTTTATAGATTTTGTTCGTCAGCTATCGGACTCGGGGGTGTCAAGGTCGAAGTCATCCACACTATCTGAACCACTTTTTGGTACTCTTTTAGTTCAATTTTGAAAATGGCATGTATAGGGCTGACCCTTGTTAATTAAGTACCCTTTGGTAATGTGTATTCGTATAGCCATGCGAAAATGGCTCGTATATTTTGAAGTATAACATTATGGTCTTGTGATATGGTTATTAAGTGGTGTGGAAATATTTGGTAATGACTAGCCATTGGAATGGCCAATCATGGTCCTATTGGTGCTACGCACGTTATGGCTAATCGGGATTACCCTTGATAATAATGTATGTCAATTTGCTATTTGATTCATGGAAAATTATGAAATAGGTAAAAATTTACCTTAAAATAGATGCTGACAGCAGCAGTGACGTAGGTTGGAAAAATCACTAAAAATAGTAGGAATGGAATTAAATAGTGAATAAATTATGTAATTGAATCTTGATGAGCCTATTTTCATATGAAAGAAACGAAACGACCATATGAGCTGTATTTTATGAGATGTTTAAGTTTTCGTGAAATAGGGCCAGAGCGTTTTCTAGATCCCCTGTTCTGATTTTGAAAATTTAACATAAATTAACAAGATACAATTAGAAGTGATGATTTACATGTATAGATTCCTTTTTGAGTCTAGTTTTATTAGAAACAAACGGCATAAGTATTGAAGCCCTGTACAGGGAGATATCTAAGTCGTAATGAATAAAGGTCAGAGTAGTCAAACCCTGAAACAGGGGAGATTTTAACTAATAAACTGTACTAATTGGCACGACCAAAAATTCTTGAAAAAAATTTGTAGATGGATATATGTGTCTAGTTTCAGGGAAAATTTACAGAATCAGTTTTCGAGTTTTGGAGCTCGAGATATGATTTTTAAGGTGACAATGATGCAGTTAGCCAATTTGTCTGGAAATTTTAAAATGAACCATGTAAATAAATGAATTAAGTCCGTTAACACCTCGTGTTCAACTCCGGCAACGGTCTCGGGTACGGGGCGTTGCAATTTTATTGGTATCAGAGCTACGGTTTAGTCAATTCTAGGACTACCGTAATACGTCCGGGTCTAGCTATACATGCCATTATGTGTTTATTTGATAGTGTGGAGATTTCTGACAGTTAAAAATGTGTTTATTTATAGTAATGGATCCCGATCCCAACCGAGCGGTAGCTGATGATCTTGAGAGTGTAGCGCCTACTCCCGCATAAGGGACAGCGCCGGTGGACTCTCAACCTATTGCTAGTAATCAGAATGATGAAGCTAGACAGGCTTTTTATAGCGTGATGAATGATTGGTTTAACCAATACATTCGAACTAATACGGCTGTTCCACAACCCCCATTCCCGACTAATACAACCCCTGCACCTGCGATACCTCCGGTAACTGACCAGATAAGGTTAAATAAGCCCCCAGTTGATAGAATCCGAAAACACGGGGCTACTGAATTTAAAGCTACAGATAGCGACGATGCCGAGCAAGCTGAATTTTGGTTGGACAACACTATTCGGGTACTTGATGAACTATCTTGCACACCCGATGAATGCCTAAAGTGTACTATCTCCTTGCTACGAGATTCCGCCTACTATTGGTGGAATACGTTGGTTTCTGTTGTGCCCAGAGAGCAAGTAACTTGGGAGTTTTTCCAAACTGAGTTTCGAAAAAAGTATATCAGCCAGAGATTCATCGATCAAAAACGGAAGGAATTTCTTGAACTTAAACAAGGTTCCATGTCGGTTACTGACTATGAACGAAAGTTTGTAAGGCTTAGCCGGTACGCGCGAGAATGCATTTCTTCAGAAGCTGTGATGTGTAAACGTTTCGAAGATAGACTGAACAATGATATAAAGCTGTATGTTGGCATTTTAGAAATCAGAGAATTTGTGGTACTTGTCGAGCGAGCTTGCAAAGCCGAAGAGCTCAGTAAGGAGAAAAGAAAAGCTGATATGGGAGCAAAGGAGTTTCGTAAGAGATCTTCGGGAAAGCCCTTTCAACAGTCATCGAAGAAATTTAGAGATGATTTAGGCCGATCTAGAGACACTTCGGGCATTTCTAGACGAGATCGTAATCGACCCCCTGTGAGTACACGAGTCACTTCAGTCGCCAGTGTTGGAAATGATCGTCAAGACAGAACAGAGTGCCAGTATTGTGGTAAATGGCATTTGGGGAGTTGTAGATTCCATGATCGCTCCTGTTACAAGTGCGGATCAGTTGACCACTTTATTAAAGATTACCCGAGATTGTCTGAACAGAATGTAAATCAGAGTGGGAAACCGGGTGCTACTACTACTCGAGGTAGACCATCTAGAAATACGAGAAATCCTAGTGGCGGTCAGAGAGGATCTAGAGACGCTACAACCAGATCTGAGGCTCGTGCTCCTGCTAGAGCTTATGCTATACGTGCACACGAGGATGCTTCTTCGCCTGATGTTATTACCGGTACTTTCACTCTCTTTGATACTAATGTGATTGCTTTGATTGACCCTGGGTCTACTCATTCTTATGTATGTGAGACTTTAGCATCCAGTAAGACTTTACCTATTGAGTCTACTGAGTTCGTTATTAGAGTGTCGAATCCTTTGGGTCGTTATGTACTTGTTGACAAAGTGTGTAAGAAATGTCCCCTAGTAATCCGAGGTTCCTATTTTCCGGCCGATTTGATGCTTTTACCGTTTGATGAATTTGATGTTATTCTCGGTTTGGATTGGTTGAGCGTACATGATGCAGTTGTGAATTGCAAAAGTAAGACTATTGATTTGAGGTGTGCAAATAATGAGATAATCCGAGTTGAATCTACTGTTTTGAATGGATTGCCAACAATAATATCCTCGATGTTAGCTCAAAAATATGTGAGAAAGGGGTGTGAAGCGTACCTTGCATACGTACTTGATAATAAAGAGCCAAAAAAGAGACTTGAATCGGTACCAGTGGTTTGTGAATATCCGAATGTTTTTCTCGAAGAATTACCGGGGTTACCACCTGTTCAGGAGGTAGAGTTTGGCATCGAACTTGTACCTGGGACTACACCGATTTCAATAGCTCCGTATCGTATGGCACCAACGGAATTGAAAGAGTTGAAGACTCAGTTGCAAGAGTTGATGGATAGAGGTTTCGCTCGACCAAGTTTCTCACCTTGGGGTGCACCAGTATTGTTTGTGAAAAAGAAGGACGGAACCATGAGGTTATGCATCGACTATCGTCAACTGAATAAAGTGACAATAAAGAATAAATATCTGTTACCGCGTATTGATGATTTGTTTGATCAACTAAATGGAGCCTCAGTGTTTTCAAAGATAGATTTGAGATCGGGTTATTATCAGTTGCGAATTCGAGATTCGGATATACCAAAAACTGCTTTCAGAACGAGATACGGTCACTACGAGTTTTTAGTGATGCCGTTTGGGCTCACTAATACCCCGGCTGTATTTATGGATTTGATGAATCGGATCTTCAGACCGTATTTGGATCGGTTTGTAGTTGTGTTTATCGATGATATTTTGGTCTATTCGGAAAATGAAACCGAACATGCTGAGCACCTAAGATTAGTGTTGCAGATTTTATGGGATAAACAGTTATATGCTAAGTTCAGTAAATGTGAGTTCTGGTTGAGAGAAGTTAGCTTTTTGGGACATGTGGTACCTGCATCGGGTATTCGAGTTGATCCGAGCAAAATTTCAGCCATACTTAACTGGAAGCCCCCGAGAAATATTACTGAGGTTCAGAGCTTTTTGGGACTTGCCGGTTACTACAGACGGTTTGTAAAAGGGTTTCTCAATGATAGCCACACCAATAACGAAACTGCTTCAGAAAGATGTTAAGTTTGAATGGACAGAAAAATGTCAGAAAAGTTTTGATCAATTGAAAACTTATTTGACTGAAGCTCCAGTACTAGTGCAGCCCGAATCAGGCAAGGAGTTTGTCATTTACAGTGATGCATCCTTACTTGGGTTGGGTTGTGTATTGATGCTAGAAGGTCGAGTTGTAGCTTATGCGTCGAGACAATTGAAGCCACATGAGAAAAATTATCCAACCCATGATCTCGAACTGGCTGCCATCGTATTCGCCTTGAAAACATGGCGACATTACTTATTCGGTGAGAAGTGCCATGTATATTCAGATCACAAAAGTCTCAAATATTTGATGACTCAAAGAGACTTGAATCTGCGACAAAGGCGTTGGCTTGAGTTGTTGAAAGATTATGAGCTTGTCATTGACTATCACCCGGGAAAGGCTAATGTGGTTGCGGATGCTTTAAGTCGTAAATCACTGTTTGCTTTACGAGGGATGAATGTACACCTGTCTATTCTATCCGACAATGTGTTAGTAGCTGAATTAAAGGCCAAACCATTGTTGATTCATCAAATTTGTGAAGCTCAGAAAGTCGATGATGAATTGGTTGCAAAACGGGCTGAATGTGTTTTGAATATGGAATCAGAGTTTCAAATTGACAATGACGATTGTTCGAGGTTCCGAAGTTGTTTGTGTGTTCCAAGAAATTCAGAACTTATTTCGATGATTCTGAACGAAGCTCATTGTAGCCGAATGTCAATTCACCCGGGGAGTACGAAAATGTACAATGATCTGAGACATCAGTTTTGGTGGCATGGTATGAAATGAGACATTTCCGATTTTGTGTCGAAGTGTTTAATATGTCAACAAGTGAAAGCGGAATACCAAGTGCCTACAGGTTTGCTTCAGCCGATCATGATACCTGAATGGAAATGGGATCGAGTCACAATGGATTTTGTATATGGGTTGCCATTGTCGGCAAGTAAGAAAGACGCGATTTGGGTTGTGGTTGATAGACTGACTAAGTCGACTCATTTTATTCCCGTACGTACGGATTATTCACTGGATAAACTAGCTGAATTGTATGTTTCTCAAATTGTAAGATTACACGGGGTACCTATTTCTATTGTGTCGGATAGAGATCCGAGATTCACCTCGCGATTTTGGAAGAAATTGCAAGAAGCTTTGGTTACCAAGTTGCATTTTAGCACCGCTTTTCATCCACAGACTGATGGTCAATCCGAACGGATAATTCAGATACTCGAGGATATGTTGAGATGTTGCATCCTTGAGTTTAGTGGTTCATGGGAGTGGTATTTACCTTTGATTGAATTCGCTTACAACAATAGTTTTCAATCAAGTATTAAGATGGTGCCTTACGAGGCTTTGTATGGTCGTAAATGCCGTACACCGTTGTTTTGGACCGAGCTCGGTGAAAGTAAAATTTTCGGAGTTGATTTGATTAAAGATGCTAAGCAGAAAGTAAAAATAATTCACGAAAGTCTGAAGGCAGCATCAGATCGTCAGAAGTTGTACGCGGATTTAAAACGAAGAGATATTGAGTATCAGGTGGGAGACAAAGTATTTCTTAAAGTTTCACCTTGGAAAAAGATACTCAGATTTGGCCGTAAGGACAAACTGAGTCCGAGGTTCACAGGGCCGTATGAAATATCCGAACGAGTTGGTCCAGTGGCATATAGATTGATTTTACCCCCTGATCTTGAGAAGATTCACAATGTTTTTCATGTTTCGATGCTTCGACGTTACAGATCTGATCCTTCGCACATAATAAATCCCTCCGAGGTTGAAATTCAAGCCGATATGAGTTATGAAGAAGAACCGATTCGTATCCTAGCTCGTGAAGTGAAAGAGTTGCGAAACAAAAGGGTTTCGTTAGTAAAGGTGTTATGGCTCAAACACGGAATCGAAGAAGCTACATGGGAAATCAAGAACTCTATGAAAGAACGATACCCAAACCTATTTACCGGTAAGATTTTCGGGGACAAAAATTTCTTAAGTGGGGGAGAGTTGTGACAGCCCTAAAGTGACCCTAGTCGGAAAGCGGTTTCGGGACCGCTAAACCGAGTCACCAATGTATTTGAATATGATATTTATTGTTTAAAATATGTGAATATGAATGTGTGAAAGTTTTAAGCTTCGATTTAGTCGATTGCATATGAATTTAGTAATAGGACTTATGTGTGACACTTTTGAAATGTGATAGGTTAATCTATAAGGACCTATTAATGCATGTTGTATAAATGATGGGTTTGCATGACAAATTAGCCAAAAATCTAGATGGTGGCCGGCCAAGCTATGGGTTAAAACATATTATAAATATGTTATGTTAACATTTTTGTGTGGGAAATAATAAAATAAAGAACATGGATAATAAAATAATAGTGGTTAGTAGGAGGAGAACAAAAAAAAAGTTAGCTAGGTTGCTCCTTCATTGCCGTAACTAGAGGAAGAAGAAGAAGGGAAGTTCGGCCAAGGTGGTTCTTTAGATTAAGGTATGTTCAATGTTGCTTTTGGAGGTTTATACATCCTTTGGATGATTAGCCTAATTCTATCTATCTCATGGATGAAATTGGGGTTGTTGGAGAGTTAGGATTCGGCTAAGAGGCTTCAAAATTTTAGTTGGTGCCTTGATACTACTAGCATGTTAGCTACATGGATGTGTTAAGTTACTTGAAATGTTAGATAAATTTTAACTCCCTACCAAATTCTTTAGGCAACCCATGTTAGAAATTTCGGTATTGAGATGTCTAGATCTTTCGGCCATTGTAGCTATGGAGGAATAAGGTTTTTGTTTCTTGTTAAGTTGGATGAATCTTGTTGTATGAGTGCTTGAACAAACTATGATTAAATGGATGCATGGATTCAAAGTGGGAAGAATTGGCTATTATATTTGATGCTAATGTCGAATATGAAGATGTTGTACTTGAGTATTGTATGTGGTTTGAGCTAATAAAATGAAAGGAATGCTTAAATGTGTTATAATCGATTAGGTGCTAAATTAAAAATTTCAAAAAAAAATTCCATGTTTCTAGCCAAATATGCGTTTGATTAAGAAGGAATCTGTTGAAAAATGTAGGTGAACATGACAAGTGTATTCAGCTTAGGGCATAAAGGGTATGAAAATTTTGGTATTTATTTTTGATTATGGGTATGTATGACCAAGTATATTCGGCCACATAAATAAGATAATTACATGATGTTATATTATGATTTTTGAGCTTAAGTATGTGGGTGCGTGTATATCTAGTAACCTAATGACATTTGGTTTTGATAGCCGATTGATAAGTTATTACTTTAATTACAAAAGCATTTGGTGGAAGTAACATTTGTGCATGAACATATATTAGTTATGAAATCGGTAGGTTTAAGACTAATCGTGGTAATGATAATATATTAAAATGAGATGGGTATTTGATTACCGAACGTGAATGATAGGTAAACACTATTGATCAAAATATTAAACATCTCTATTTATACTTATATAGCTCAAGAGCAAGTGGGGTCAAAGTTGGATAAGGGAAAGGAAAAAGTGATCGAATAGCCGTTGAAATCGTTCGACAACATCCGAGGTAAGTCTTTGAGTAATGAAATTTAGCTTACGATTTAATAAGGCAATTATTTGTCTATGAGCATAATAATTAACTCGTGACTTGACGATTCTACTCGAATTACATGATAAAATAAATAAGTAAGGTATTTACTTGTAGCCGAGTGGTTATAGAAATCTTGTGGATTAACAAAAAGGGGTTATGTTATTTGTGTGGAATTAATGAATCGAACGATGTGTGGTTAGTAAACATGCTGTAATTGTATTCGAGTATCAGGAATGATATCCAGATGTGATATGATATATTTATATGCATATATGTGTGAATGCTAATCGGGGTCTAAATCCGAGCTTGGTCTCGGAGGGCTTTTGAGCCAGTGCTAATAGCCGAGCTTAGTTTTGAAGGGCTTTTTAGAGCCAGTGTCATAACCGGACTTAGTTCCGAAGGGCCTTCGAGCCAGTGGTCTAATCCGAGCTTGGTCTCGAAGGGCTTTTGAGCCGGTACTAAGAGTCGGACTTTATTCCGAAGGATGTTGCACCAGCATAATATTTGAGGGTGAAAACCCGTAAGTGTTCTTACGAGAAATCATATAATACATGCTGGAATAATTTTAATCACATGCGCTACTTACTGTAAGACAACCAGGTAAGTAATTTACTCTTGTTGAGAATATGAATATACTTCAATTATGACTTTGGAATTCGATGGGAATGCTTAGCACATTATTTAAATCATCCGAACGTTTATGATCTGATTATGATGTATGAGTTCCGAATTAGAGAGTTCAATGTCATAGTTATGAAATGTGTGTATATGCATGAAATGGACATGGACATTAAGATGAGAGCATTCGGTTGTGGATTTGATTTGGCCGGATAAATTGGTTTCACCTTTGTGATTTTACTGATAAAAATGATATCTCGGTTATGTTTCTATTCGGCCAAGGGATGACACAAACAAACTTGACATTATTATGCCATTCTTTTAAATGATTTCATTACTTAAAACTTACTAAGCATCGAAATGCTTATTCTCTGCTTTAATTCTCTGTTTTATAGATTTTGTTCGTCAGCTATCGGACTTGGGGGTGTCAAGGTCTAAGTCATCCACACTATCTGAACCACTTTTTGGTACTCTTTTAGTTCAATTTTGAAAATGGCATGTATAGGGCTGACCCTTGTTGTTAATTAAGTACCCTTTGGTAATGTGTATTCGTATAACCATGCGAAAATGGCTCGTATATTTTGAAGTATAACATTATGGTCTTGTGATATGGTTATTAAGTGGTGTGGAAATGTTTGGTAATGACTAGCCATCGGAATGGCCAATCATGGTCCTATTGGTGCTACGCACGTTATGGCTAATCGGGATTACCCTTGATAATAATGTATGTCAATTTGCTATTTCATTCATGGAAAATTATGAAATAGGTAAAAATTTACCTTAAAATAGATGCTGACAGCAGCAGTGACGTAGGTTGGAAAAATCACTAAAAATAGTAGGAATGGAATTAAATAGTGAATAAATTATGTAATCGAATCTTGATGAGATATTTTCATATGAAAGAAACGAAATGACCATATAAGCCGTATTTTATGAGATGTTTAAGTTTTCGTGAAATAGGGCCAGAGCGTTTTCTGGATCCCCTGTTTTGATTTTGAAAATTTAACTTAAATTAACCAGAGACAATTAGAAGTCATGCTTTACATGTATAGATTCATTTTTGAGTCTAGTTTCATTAGAAACAAACGGCATAAGTATTGAAGCCCTGTACAGGGAGATATCTAAGTCGTAATGAATGAAGGTCAGAGTAGTCGAACCCTGAAACAGGGGAGACTTTAACTAATAAACTGTACTAATTGGCATGACCAAAAATTCTAGAAAAAAATTTGTAGATTGATATATGTGTCTAGTTTCAGGGAAAATTTACGGAATCAGTTTTCGAGTTTTGGAACTCGAGATATGATTTTTAAGGTGACAATGATGCAGTTAGCCAGCTTGTCTGGAAATTTTAAAATGAACTGTGTAAATAAATGAATTAAGTCCGTTAACACCTCGTGTTTGACTCCGGCAACGGTCTCGGGTACGGGGCGTTACAACTTCTCACATAGCAAGAATGCTAAGTTGAGGAATGAGATCACTACCTTCCAACAGAAGGATGATGAGTCCTTGTATGAGGCACGGGAAAGGTTCAATGAACTATTAGGAAGATGCCCTCGTCATGGAATCCTTCATTGCATCCAATTAGAAACATTCTATAATGGTATCAATGCTCACACGAGGATGGCAGTGGATGCTTCTGCTAACGATGCTCTCCTTTCTATGTCTTATAATAAGGCTTTTGAAATCATCGAAAGGATTGCCAACAATAATTACCAATGACCAACCAATCGAGTAGCATTTGGAAGACAATTCGCTGGAGTACATGAAGTGCATGCTTTCACTTCACTTGCATCTCAAGTATCTTTTGTAACAGCTCAAATTTTAGTGAAATCAGAACAGTGGTTTCGAGACAACAAATTTGAGCCGAAAATAAAATTTATTTTTATTTTTTTATATAGTTCATAATATTATAAAAATGTCATGTGAAAATTTTGATAAGAAAATTTTGTCGATTATGTGCTTAATTACGAGAAGGACCAAATCGTATAAAATACAAAAGTTGAATTCTAGTCACTATAAGGATTAAATAGCTATGAAATTCAAAACTTGAGGTCCTTATATGGTAATTAAACATTAATAAAAAGTTAGTAGATATTTTTGGATGATTCATCCATGGAAAATTAGAAAAAGGCTAAGGGCTAAATTGGAAATCAAAAATATTAAAAGATTATAAATTATTAAAAAGAAATAAAAATTATTTTTATCATCCTCTTCTCCAAAAATATATATGAAAACCCTAGGAGAGAGAAAAATTCCATGGCCAAATTGGGTAAGTTTCCTTTGCCAGTTTTTAGTAATTTTGATATATTTGAAACCAGGATAGCTTAATCTAATCTATTGTGGGGATCAATTTGAGAAGTTATTAAAGTTTGAAAAATGGTTCATGGATGTATTATGCTGAAAATTAGAATTTTATGGTAGAAAATGAAATATTGTTGATAGATAAACAACTTTTACAAAGTGATTTTTTATGAAAACATGATTTAGGGACTAAAATGTAAAGTTGTGAAATTTGATGAAAAATTCTGAAACTTTACGATTACATGTGCAGTAAATTTTGTAATGGGATTTTGGTTAGGCTTGGAATAGGAAGTAAATTACACAAGTTTCATTTTACGAGCCTAGGGACGAAATCGAAATTTATGGAAAAGTTAGAGACAAACTGGTAATTTTCCCTGGAGCGTAAATTGATTCCACCTAAATATGAAATATGATAAATTGATGTTAAATTTACTTGTATAGATCTGGATAGACCAAATTCGGAGCTAAAATAAGGAAAGGAGGAAAATGTCGGATTAGTAGATTAATGTACACGAACATTTGTCGAGGTAAGTTCATGTAACTAAATTGTATATATTTTTATGCTTGAATTTAATGTTGCGTTTTTGAATTGTATAAATGTCATAAATATGTGAAATGATCACATACTCGTTATAGCCTGATAAATGAAAGTGGCCGATCAATAATAATGCTCGATAAATGGTAAATGATAAAAATATTATTTATATGCTTGAAATGAATGTGGAATGTGTCTATTTGAATTATATGTATGATTTAGATGTAGGAAATAATTAGATGCTTGTTAATGCCTGGGAAATGTTAAATCTTGCTTGAATAAAGGAGGAATCGATGGATATGTGCTTTCTCGAAATGAATGAGGTCCAGCATTTGTTGCTGACGGGATTTGTAACACCCCGAACCCGAGTCCGACACCGGAGTCGAACACGAGGTGTTAACAAACTTTGAAAAATTTCCAGACACTGCCCAATCTGTGTACTAGTCGCTTTAAAAATCATATCTTGAGCTTCACAACTCGAAAATCAGTTTCGTGATTTTTCCCTAAAATTAGACTCATATGCCCATCTACATAATTTTTTTTAGAATTTTTGATCGGCCCAATTAGTACAGTTTATTAGTTAAAGTCTCCCATGTTAAAGGGATCGACTACCCTGACCGTTGCGCACTACGACTTGGATATCTCCTTGTACAGGGCTCCAATACTGATGCTGTTTGTTTCTATAGAAACTAGACTCAGAGATGAATCTATACATATATGGTATGACTCCTAATTATCTCTGGTTAATTTATAATAAATTTCCAAAGTCGGAACAAGGAATCCAGAACCCGTTCTGGCCCTATCTCACGAGAACCTGAATATCTCTTAACATACTGTCCATATGATTGTTTCGTTACTTTCCTATGAAAGTAGATTCTTCAAGGTTTGTTTACATAATTTATTCACTATTTAATTCCATTCCTACTATTTTTAGTGATTTTCCAAATCTACGTCACTGATGCTGTCAGCATCTACCTTTAAGGTAGGCTTTACCTATTTCATGGTTCAACTAGCCCTTTTTGCATACATAGCACAATTTATGAAAGTGATTAACCATCCCCGTGGCCAATCCTTGTCAAGCATATCCACACCAAATGATTATAACATTATACTCAAACACATATAAGCCATTTTCGCATGGCTATCCAAAACTTACACATCACATAAAGTACTCGAAAAACAACAATGGGTCGTCCTATACATGCCATATCAAAATTCAACCAAAAGAGTACCCAAAAGAGCCTTTGATAGTGTGGGCGACTTCGACTTCAAGATCCCGAGTCCGATAGCTGAAGAACCAAAAATCTATAAAACAGAGGAGCAATGGAACGAAGTAAGCAATTTATGCTTAGTAAGTTTTGAGCAAGAAATTCCAGCATAACGAAAGCATAGCACACATTTAGCTAAACAGAATATTTCATAATACACAATTTTTCCGATATCAAACTTACTTCACAACGTTAACCCTTATGTACATACACAAAAGACCAACTTAGCCGAAGGCCGGTAGCTCGTTCATCAACTGAGCGAATATTTATTTGTAAGGGCTCGATTAAATTCAACACATACGTAACATATCCCAATATTGGGATGTTTTTCGAGTATTAGCTGGAATTTTACAGCAAGCTCATTCATTACCAAAATCACGTACCTTCGGAATTTAACCGGATATAGCTCCTCGTTCAAGTGCCTTCGGGACATAGCCCGGTTATAGTAACTCATACAATGCCTTCGGGACTTAACCCGGATTTTAAAACTCGCACGAATGCCTTCGGGACTTAACCCGGAATTAGTATCTCGCACAAAGGCCTTCGGGACTTAACCCGGAATTAATAACTCGCACAAATGCCTTCGGATCTTAGTCCGGATATAGTCACTTAGCACAAAGCCTTCGGGACTTAGCCCGGACAGCATTCAATTAATCATGCACATCTAACAATAATTCATGGCACATTCGTATTTCTTTTTCATTAGCAAAACTCAAACACAAGGCACATACCATCCTTGCACATTCGGCTCAATAGCCACACATAGAGCATGATTTTAATTTGCTTAAAACATGATTTAATCACATCGTAATTTAAGCTCTCTTACTCAAGAACTTACCTCGGGTGTTGTCGAACGATCCCGCTAACTATTCGACCACTTTTTCCTTCCCTTTATCGGATTTATTTCCCCTTTGCTCTTGAGCTTAATTAAACAAATAAATTAATTTCATCATTTGGGCATCAAAAAAAAGATGAACACGAAGCACTTAGCCCATATTTATACATTAGACATTAAAGTCACATACATGTGAAATCATGCATCAACACAACATATTAGCTAATTTTTCCCCCTTGGCCGAATATGCATGTCTATTTTTGGGGTCGATTTCAACACTTAATACACACATATACACACTAGTAAAGCATCCTCCCCCTTTCCATCAATTTAACACATGCATTGCTCATTAACATGCAAGGTTACATTCGACCTTAGCACACAACTTGCTAGCCGATTCTTCTCCATTTAGCAACCAATGCACATATGTGCTCACACAAAAATGCTAAAAAGGAAGTTCAAGAATCATCAAGTCATCATCACATGCATCATTAACAAACTTCATATTTAGCATGCAATGGCATTAACACAACCTCCACCTAGGCTGAATTTTAACTCATCCTCTTGCCTCATCACCACCACATCAAACATCAACCAAGAATGATGCATCCATGGTCAAATGTCATTTCCATCACATAGCAAGATTTAGACCATGGGCTAGGTAGAACTCAAGCTAACAACTAAAACATGCATGCATCTCATGGAACATCATCAAACATACCTTCGCCTAGCTACATGCATGGCCGAACCTCTTCACCTTTCTTCTTCCTTCCTCCTTAAAATTATTGGCCAAGGATGAACCAAAGGATGAGAAATTTTTTTCTTTATTTTTCTTTCTAGTTTCGGCAAGTATGAAGATGAGAAAAGGATGAACAAAAATTTCCTCCTTTCTTTTCTTTAGCTCACGGAAAAGGGGGGGGAAGAAAACAACTACACACATTTTTCTTTTTTTTTTGTATTCACCATACTCCTTTTCATTATTTAATTTCCATGCCCATTATTTTATTTTTTCCACCCATGATGCACCAACAAGACATGTCTATGACATGTCTTGGCCATCAAACTTGGTCTACCATGCTTGTCATGGCCGGCCACTACTAGTAGGGGGGGAATTTGACATGCAAGTCCCCCCTTTGTCCACATGCACTAATAGGTCCTCACACATTGACCTATCACATTTTAGAATTTTCTCACATAAGTCCTATTGACTAAATTCACATGCAATCAACCAAATCGAAGCTTGAAATTTTCACACATTCATAATTACATATTCTAGACAATAAGTATCACATTCAAACATTTCGGTGACTCGGTTTAGCGGTCCCGAAACCACTTCCCGACTAGGGTCAACTTTGGGCTGTCACAGGATTTAGCTTTGACGAGTAATCCTATTGACCTCATTATAGAAGGGATTTAGCCCAGATGGGTAATCCTGATATAATTCCTCTCGAGCATATCTTATAGATTGGATTTAGCCCGGATGAGTAATCTATATCAAACTCCTTAGAGCATATGTCATAAATAGGATTTAGCTTGGACTGGTAGTCCTATTGTATACATGTGTGGCTCGAGAGTGTAGCCTTTGATATAGTACCTTATGGGTACCATTGGACATGATTTGATGGATCCTGATTCGTACAACTCGAGTGTATTACCTGCGTATCCATTGATATTCTGAATAAATTCAACGAGTGACAATTCCAGACATGAGAAGTTATGAATGATAAAATGAGTTATTACATGTATCCATCTGAAATACAAGTAAATGATGATACATGACAAATAATATATGAAAACACGAGATGGAAATATTTGTACATGGACTTTATTTGATGAATATATGTTCATTCTTAATTATAGACTTGTACACCTTGAGTTTGCTAATCGTGACCTTGATATTTTGAGTAATATGAGTAAAGTTCTGATATGAAATGATCTAAACTCGAAATGAACTATTATGAAATTATACTTGAAATAATGAGATGAATTATGCATGTTGAATGAATATATGTTGTGTAACACCTTAAACTCAGCCTAGACGTTACGACCAAATCTGGCGATGTCACACTAGAGTGTATTTCATAAAATGCGATGTCGTTGAAAAACTCATTCTATAATTAATCTCTTATTAATCTTGATGAAGGTTTATAGATGTGTCGATCCTTTCCAAAATGTAAGTTGTTTAGCAAAGAATTAGTCATATTAAATCGCCATTTATTTGAAAACATTATTTATTGCGGAAACTTTTAAAACATGATGTGTAAAAGTGGTGTCTTGGGAAAAACATTTAGCTTTTTTAAAAACACGCGTCTTTTCCTACTGCTAGCAGTTATAAACCAAGGCAAATAAAACCCAATTTAAAGTTAAAATCCATAGAGGCCTTATTACAGTAAAAATACCCAAATTAAAATTACTTATAAATTAAAAGTCGAATAAGGAAGCATGAGCGGTTGTGTGGCCACCTTCAGTCCCTCGCAGCACCGATTTGCCTAAGGATTAGTTGCACAGATAAGCAGAAGGGTGAGCTTATGAAAACTCAGTGTGTAATCCCATATAAACAAACGGTCAGAAAACAAACACAGTCTGGGCCTAAGCCCTTTTTGGTAACATTAAGAATATTAGTTTTGGCTTTAGCCCATCTCAATACAGAAACAATCATGTGTTTGGGCCTTGGCCCATTACAGTAGCCATAAACAATGTAGTAACAGTAATCAGTGTAGTAACAGTTTCAACAATATGCAGGTGCTACCCATCCAGCCTCTACACTCCATCTCCACCCATCCCTACACTCCAGAATTAGCACCGGTTGCGACACTAAACAGTATTTCAATAGAGCTACCAGTATAATAGGCTAAGAGCCATCAGTGATTTGCAACAGAGCTGCCAGTACAGTACACTTCCTTAAATCATATAAAGACCCATCCACATGCAATTCACCATGCAACTAGTGATGTCATATCATAATATTATACATGTACTCAATATAGTTACAAATTGCGTGCTCAAGTATAAACATACATCAGATAGGGGCATATCAGTCATCTTACCATATAAGGGCAAAACAGTCATTTTACCTCATAAGGGCAAATCAATCATTTTACTTCATAAGGGCAAAACAATCATTTTACCCTATAAGGGCAAAACAGTCATTTTACCACATAAGGGCAAAATAGTCATTTTATCTCATAAGGGCAAATCAGTCATTTTACCTCATAAGGACAAAACAATCATTTTATCCCATAAGGGCAAAGCAGTCATTTTACTACATAGGGGAAAAATAGTCATTTTATCGATTAAGGGTCCAAGTACGCTTACCGACCCAACAAAAGGTCTATAGTCATCTCAGGCGACCCGTGCAACCTTAACAGTCAAACAATGAAAATGGGCCCAAGGCCCATATTGAGGGCCCATGTGGGCCCACATAGCCTAAAAATGGCCCTGGCCATGTAGATTACACAACCTTGCCCAATATTCTTCAAACGTTTGTATGGTTTACCCGTGTGGGGCCCACATGTACGTGGGGCCCACACAGCCCATGTCAGCCTAACATGGCCCAAAATAGCCTAAGCCCACAAAGTCGCTCATGGTGGTTTCTACGATCAAACGCCCACGTTTATGCGTTCGATTTACCACACGAGTGAGCGTACGCCTGTGTAGCGATAATAGTCACATTTGCTGGTTTTTGCCGAGTTACAAATAGGGGTAGTGTTTTACACACCTTATTTACAGAGAACACAACCACGAATACCCTAACACCTAGAATGCACGATAATAATTTCCTTACTTCTTCAGCACCACTCAAATCACTACAGACGATTATCAATTACCTAAACACAATTTAGGCCTCCATTAGAAATAGATCATTAAATATAAAGATAGTGTCCCCTCCAACCATCCCTAGAAAAACATAAAAAGAGGAGACCATAAGCCAAAATCCCGAAACATTACCTTCACTGCACCAATAGGTTTCGTATAACACTCACGACGATTAGAGATCACCAGTCTTCTGAAAAGAACCCATCGCCAACAAAAGAACTAACAGTCACTTCTACAACTGAATGATTATAATCTAACTTAAATAGCCGAAGAAGTCAACACGAAACAACATCAACCTACAATGGTACTTACGAACCCATGATATCATATTAATAAAAACAATCCATAATGAATTCGCATCAAGGTTAACCCAAAAGTGAATAACCTTCCACCTTCAAAATATGGACTGATTCTTGCACCCAAATAAATCTTCGATTAATGCCCACGAGTGTTTGAACGCTTCTCCCTAGTGTCATGGACGAGACACATCAAAGGGAAGTCATCAAAAGAAAGGAGCTACTTACAAAGACTTACCAAAACTTTGTTTTCAGCAAAACCTTAAGCAATGGAACGATAAGGAGAAAAGAACAAAGACAGAAAAAGAGAACTAGAAGAAAGAACTCAGTGCAACTTCGGCAAAAGAAAGCAGCAAAATGATAAGCAGTAGAATGAGAGGCAGAAAAACTATCGCCAATTTTTTTCCTGGAAGTAAGAGGAGCCAAATTTCTTTGAAGGGAGATTAGAAAAGAAAAAGAAAAAGAAAATCCTTCTAAATCTTCCTAAAAATCAACAACTTCATCCCCTACACTTCTCAACCACTCCAAACGCCCACTAGTATTAGAATTTCACTAACACACAACCACTTACACGGCCACAAGTAAAAATATATCCTTCGCTTACGTAGAGACTCGAACTCTTGACCCTTTGCAACAATAACACTCCACTTAACCACTAGACCAGCAAGCCCATTCTGACATATCTTTATCCATATTTATTTATAAGCCTACTGGCTAAAGGTAAGGGTTTACTCCTTAAAAATAAAACTTTTTGTACATGCCCAAGCTTAAACCCAGGACCTCATGCACACACCTAGAACACTTAACCACTAAAGCAGATACACATTTGTGTCACTTTCTTGCACAACTAAACATTTATGTGTAGTCACCTAATTGTTCCCATGCTCAAAATCTAATACTTTTAGGCCCAAATTTAGGGCATTACATGTTGTGGAAAGCATATCTTCTTGGAAACTTGATTATTGTTGAGCCCATATATGATTTGATGTTATCATGGAATATATGACTAACAAGGGCAATGAGAATGTGTGTAGGGCTTGAAGTCAAAATGATTGATTATACCTTACATAGTTACCTCAAAATAGAATGAATGGTAAGTTAGTACCATGTTATACGAACTTAATAAGCATTTATGCTTACTTAGTTTTTTTTCCCTATTTTAGAGTAAACCGGAAGCTCGTTGGATTGGCAGCTTGGCGAAGATCACTCACACTATCCATCGACCCATGTCGGCACAATATGGTAAATCAATTATGGTTGTAATGGCATGTATAGGATATATTGGCCATATTGGCATGTAAATGTAAATGAAGCTTGTAATTTAGCCATTGGGATGGCTAGTAATGGTTTGTTTTAATATACTTGTAATGTCAAACTATGATAGCTACATATATGTTAAGTAGTTGATCAAACTATGTCTAACTTGAGGACTTAATTAAGGTAAGATTATAGACATGTATGCATGAAATGATATGCCATGATGAATGATGGAATTTACTTATTTGAATGCTTGAAATGGTTGGTATTTGGATGTGGGATTCAAGTGCAGGTCATGAGGGTGATTTTGGTTGAGAAATGAAGCTAGGAATGGTTTTATTTTGTCCACATAAGCAGACACACGAGCATGTGTCTAGACTGTGTGTAACACATTGCCTGGTACACGAGTGTGTGGTTAGGCCGTGTTTCCCTGCACCTTAATTTCAAGAAAACAAAATGCTTAGAATTGAGGACACGGGTAGAGACACAGGCATGTGTCTTGGCCATGTGAAATGTAACATCTCAATTTTGGGCCTAGTCGAAACAGTGGTTTTGAAACCACAAATCTGAGATCGGAGAAATTATTTTTGATATTATTTTATGTGTTATAGCATGATTTTATAAATATTTGAAAAGTTTGGTGAATTAATTTTAGCAAATGCATGCTTAATTTCAAAAAAGGGATTAAATCGCATAAAGAGTGAAAATTATGTTCTACTAGTAAAAAGTGACATGTAGCTAATGAAATTAGATGTGGAGGTCCTTTTTGAGTAAATAAACCACTAACAATGAGTGGTGGATGTACATGGAGACAAAAAAATTAAAATGGTCAAAGTTGGTGGCTTTAAGTGACTTAATAGGTAGAATAATAGTAAAATAAAAAGAAAAGCTATTATCTTTTTACTTCTCTTTCTTCTCCACCAATTCTTACCCAAGGAAATGGTCATGGAAGCTTGAAAATTTCAGCAACTTCTAACCCTCACAAGTAAGTGATTTTGATGGTCATTTTTTTGATGATTTTTGTATTTTTGGAACCCTTGTAGCTTAATGTAGCTAATGAGGGGACTATTTTGCAAAATGATTGAAACTCTAGGGTTTTTCCATATGAATATTGGTTGTTAAATAAACAACATTTGTTAAATGATTTTCATGAAAACACCTAAAATGGGCCATTTTGTAAAAGTTGTAAAATAGGTGGTAAATGTGTGAAATAATGGAAAATGTGGGCTGCCCTAAGCATGAAAAAGGTTTGGCTATGCATGGGTGGTAAAGAAATTGAACACATTTCATTCTACGAGCCTAAGGGGAAAAAGTGTAAATATGACAAACTATAGGGGTAAAAATGTAATTTTACCAAAAATATGAAATTGGGCTAATTTGAGTAGCATGATGAATAAATAAATTAAATGTGTTTTTATAGATCAAGGAAGAGGAATTTCAGAATTAGATCGGGGGGAAAAGTAAGATAATCGAGTAATTGACTTATTTTGTCGTTTCATACCGAGGTAAGTTCGTATGTTAATAAGCATTAAATTTTATATGTTTAAATGCTTAATCGATATCATGTATTATTTTGTATGCTATTATTGGATCATGAATAATATAAAAAAATGAGATCGTATTGAAAGATCAAATTAAGAGAAATGTAGGGTTGAGCATGATCGAATTATGACATGTTATGAATTGATGGTAAAGACCATGGTTGGACCATGGCAATATGTGCTCTAGTATAAGACCATGTCTGGAACATGGAATCGGCATCGTTATGTGAGCTAGTGTGAGACCATGTCTAGGACATGGCATCGGCATCGTTATGTGATCCAGTGTAAGACCATGTCTAGGACATGGCATCGGCATTGTTATGTGAGCTAGTGTAAGACTATGTCTGGGACATGGCGTCGGCATCGTTATGTGAGACAGTGTATGACCATGTCTGGGACATAGCATCAGTATTGTTATGTGAGCTAGTGTAAGACCATGTCTAGGACATGGCATCAGCATCGTTATGTGAGCCAGAGTAAGACCATGTCTGGGACATGGCATCGGCATGAGGCATCGTGTAAGACCATAGCTGGGCTATTGACATAGATATGAGATTTCCATGTAAGAGCATGTCTAGGACATGGCACTGGTACGATACATCATGTACGAGTTTTCCCGAGTATCTTTGGTATCCCAAGAGGTTCAACGGGTAAACCCAAAGATTTTGTCAAAGAAATGACAAGGTATGATCATGTTGAAAGGGTAAAGGTATGAACACCAAATTCATGAGTAATGAATTCGATGTAAATGAGTAAGTCCTACCTATGAAAACAATCTTGTGATGACCTTGTGATTATAAGACTATACTTATGATGTATAAATAGGTGGTAAATTTGATTCATGATCATGTGTGAGGCTTTTAGGCCAAATTAAATTGAGACATGATAAGTTTAAGTTTTGTTATTGATGTATAGGTTAAATTGGCCAATGAATGGCATGTAGATATTTGAAAATGACTAGCTATTGGAATGGCTAGTTAAGGATATGCTTTGGTGTTATCTATGATAAAATGGATGTTAATACAAAGAAATCATGAAAGAGTAAACTTAGCAGTAAAACAATTCTAGACAGGAGCAATTGTATAAATTTAAAAAATCACCAAAAATTGTGCAAATTGATTTAGAGGTTGAATAAGAGATGAAATTAAATCTTATTTAGTCTAGTTTCACATAGAAGAAACAGCATAAGCAAAATAATTTCATATTATGAGATGTTTGAATTTTTGTGGGACAGGGTCAGGATGAATTTGGAATCCCCTATTCTGACTTTGGAAAATCATTAAAAATAGTATAAAAATAATTACAAGTTATAATTTATATTTTTAGAATTTTTATTTAATTTATTTTTAGTAGAATCAAACAAGAACATCATCCATGCCCTGTACGAAGAGATAATTAATTTTTAGTGAAGAAGAATCGAAACTGTCGGACAATAGAACAGGGACGAATATAAAGAATACACTTTATTTATTGGCTAAAGAAAAATTTCTGGAAATTTTATGGTAAGGAAATATGTGAGTCTAGTTTCAGGAAAAATTAGTGGAACTTAATTTGGAGTTCTGTATCCCAAGATATAAATGATTTAGTGACTATAACTCGCGTAGACAGCTTGATATGAACATAAGTGAATGGTGGAACTTTGTATAGTTATGATTGCATTATTTTGGGAGTATATTATGAGGATTGTTAAAAGCATGTTAATAAATTGTTTATTATCTACATACCTACTTACTAAGCTATATGCTTACTCTCTCTTCCTTTCCTTTTTCCTATAGTGTCACAAATGCTAACTCGAGTTGGAGGTCGTCGGAGATCCTATTACACTAACAAGCTATTGATGGGTATTAATGATTTTCTAACATTTTAAGTGTATGGAACGTATAGGGATTTGGTTATTGTGTACATGATATTATGAGTTGGCCTAGAACATTGGCCTATGCTAATTGAAGGTCATTGTTGTATAAGGCCATTTAGTGTGGCCAATATTTGCTATGTTATAAGTTTATGATGAAGCATTACATAGATGTGCATGCTTGTTTGGGTTCAATGAATGAATGTGTGATAATTATGTGTGGCAAATACTCAATGCGAAAGGTTGAGTAAGTTACATGTTATAATTAGTTAAGTGTGTGTGGTTGTGCATGTTGAATGTGATTTATAAATAGTGTGTGAATGCCATGATGTGGTTATTGGGATGCTTAAAAATGCCATGTTGTGTGTTGATAAACTGAGTATGGGTGTGCAAGTGGTTTTGGCTGGAAAAAGGCTTGGTAAATAGCCTAACTATCATCCATGCGGATGGCCACACGGCCTAGCACACAGGCATGTGACATGGCCGTGTGACCATAAATGAGTGATGACGTCATAAGTAGAGAGATACACGGGTGGAGGACACGGGCGTGTCCAAAGCCATAAAGGCGTGTGTGACCACACGGCTTGCCCACACAGGCGTGTGACTCTCCAAAATATGAAAATTTTCTTAGTGTCTCAAAAGTTTCAGAAGTTCTCAGTTTAGTCCCTAATCACCTCCAATGTATGTTTTGGGCCTCGTAGGCATAAAGGACTTTAAGATAGAAATTGAAAAGTTTTAAATTTAAACGAAATTTTATGACCTGGAAATGTTTGTATGCAAGCGTTTGAGTTTGGTAACTCCTTGTACCCTATTTCGACAACTGACGTGGGTAAGGGGTGTTATACAACCTAGCACACGAGCGTCTGGCATGGCCATGTGCACAAGTCAGAGAGTTACACGGGGTTGAACACGGCCAATAGCACAGGCGTGTCCTAGGGTCACACAAGTGTCTCCCTCGGACCACAGGGGTGTGTGAGCCCTGCACCTTGGAAAATTTTTGAAAGTTCGCGAAAAATTCTTAGAGTTCTCGATTAAGTCCCGACTCAACTCGAATGCTCGTATTAGGCCTCAAGGGTCTAATTAAGTGATGCTTTGAATAATCTCGGTTTATAAATAGTGAATAACATGAAATGTCTGTAAATGTTTTAAAAATCTCCGGTAATGCTCTGTAACCCTGTTCCGGCAGCGGATACAGGATAAGGGTGTTACATCTTTGATATCCTCAATGCTTAAAAACTTTACTAATAATGGGTTTAATAATTTTGTAGCTCAGCCACCGAATCAATTTGAGACTGTAGCCTGTGTTTATTGTGGGGAAGGGCACTTGTTCGAAGAATGTCCATAAAACCCAGAATTCGTGTATTACATGGATAACCAAAACTAAAACTGAATAAAGCAAGGACTATAATCCAATTTGTATAAGCCATCTTGGCGAAACCACTCTAATTTTTCTTGGAGTAACCAAGGGCCTGAAACTAGTAACACTAATGCATAACCTAGACCGGCCCAGCCACCTGTTTTTACCCAACAAGTTCAGAAACCAACTCAAGCTAAGCCTTTCAATGGCTTAGAGAACCTATTGAAGGCATATATGGCAAAGAATGACGCCACTTTAAGGAATTTGGAGAATCAAGTGGATCAACTTGTTATTGAACTTAGGAACTGACCACAAGATGCTCTTCCTAGTGATATGAAAAATCCAAGAAATCTAAAGAAAGAGCATTGTAAAGCATTAACATTGAAGAGTGGAAAGACATTAAAGCCCATCACTATCAAACTTGAAGAGGAGCCAACTGATGCTCAAGATCCAGTGGAAGTTCAACCAAGTGTTGAAATCCCAGCTTCACCGGAACCAGAATTTACAAAACCCGATAAGGTAACTTCTAAACTAGCCAATTCTGACAAGTTAACAACTTTGTTAGATGAAGAATTGCCACAAAAGACAAATTATCCAGTTCAAGTTAAAAATCATCCACCACCTTACCCTTAAAGACTTCAAAGTAGAAGCAAGAAGTCAAGTTCAAGAAATTCCTAGACGTACTCAAGCAACTTCATATCAACATTCTATTGGCATAAACACTTGAGTAGATGCCTAATTAGTCATATTCATGAAGGATATCCAGTCCAAGAAATGGAGACTTGGAAATTTTGATACGGTAGCTCTGACAAAGGAATGCAATGCATACCTTCAAAATAAACTACCCCCAAAGATAGACCCTGGATGTTTTACCATACCTTGCAACATTGGAGCAACTTATTGTGGTAAGGCACAATGTGATTTGGGTGCAAGCATCAACTTAATGCCCATGTCCATATTTAAGAAGTTAGGGATAGGTAAAGTTAGACCTACTATGATTACACTTCAATTAGCAGATCGATATTTAGAACATCCAATGTAAGACCCCTAACCCGTATCCTTCACCAGACTAGGGTCACGAGGCATTACAGAACATAAGCACAGTTCCAAACATTCTCATATTATTAAAAGTCATATTCTTATATACATGTAGAGCATATAACTATTTACATATAAAACATATTGCATATACAAATCACAGGTTAATTTCTTTAATGATAAGTAAATGCCAGGATAAAATTAAACATTTAAGTTATACCAACTCCATCCCTCCAACTTAAGTTAGAAAGTTTACTGAATGTACATCCGCAATCAAATATACACTTGTTACTTATTAACTAACCATTTTACTAACAATACATACCTAACACCTACTTAATATTTAGCTTCATCAATTATACCTATTCTAAAAATCATATAAGCATAATATATGCATATATATTTCCAAATCAAATCGAAACATAATGACAAGTATCATTCGATTATACACATATACCAACCATAGTATAAGCGCAAATATACATATACATATATAAGTTCAATTAACAAAGCATAACTGGTTAAATTAGCTCATATCTTTTACTATAACGAAAAAATCATGAATTATACATATCATTGTTCGAAACCATCAGGGAATATCGAATATACCTCTTGCATGTATCTTAATAGTTACCTAACAAGTATATGATATACTTAGCTCATTTAACAACCATTATATATATCATGTAGCCAAGACACATAAATAACTTCATAAACATCATATACCTTGGATATACTCTCAAAGTAAGCTTATTCCAAGACCAAATATTAACACAACCCTTAAAATTATAAACTACCACAATTTACAGGAAAAATATATATGTGTCGAACTAATAATCAATTATATTCATTATCTCTTCTTATCATTTAACCGAATATACTTGTCAACCAAATGAGACTATTACTATTATTACAAGTCCCAACCGAAACATTTTAGCCAAGAGTAATATAACAATTATAATTTTATACCTACAAGTATATCATGACCGAATCATTTGAACCACATCCAATTCACCAATCAACTTCAATGCACAAAGCACATATCACAAATATCATTCATCCATACCAACTAATATTATAACCAAAATGAACACAAACCATAATCAGACATAACCGATTTCAAACAAGGTAGTTATGCCATTTTGCATGGCTTATATTATATATAACCAAAACCCAACATTTCAAAAGTATGTTCCAGCCTATACATGCCATAATTCAAGTTCAACTTATTAAATACCGAAGTAGTAGATAGTGTGATGAACTTTGCTGACAATCCCCAAGCTTGTAACTTGATCCAAAATCTATAAAACATGGTCAAACCAACACAGAGAGTAAGCTTTTATAGCTTAGTAAGTCATAAGCAAGTAAACATCCCAATAATATAATCAACTCAATTAAATTAAACCAAATTATGTCTTCATTACCACATTTAGTCTCAAAGTTATAAATTTCATAAATAATACATTTTCATACACAAATACTACGTTGGCCGAATGCTCATATAGTTAATTTAACATATTATTATTCAACTTCTAAAGCCAAATAGTCATTATAAAACCTAATCCACATACACATAAATACATAAGCTTATGTATCAAAATATAACTTCATATACATATTCTAGTTATGTGGCCGAATATACCAAATCATGTATGCACATAGTTAAGAGTCATCCCAATAATACCCAAATTATTTATTCACAAGGTCGAATACACATACCATATTCACATATATTCTTCATTTGCATCACACATAATTTGAACAAATATCAAGTTACTTACTTACCTTATTTCAAATAGGTAATAAGCTAATTCATACCTGGTCATTTAACTCATTTCACATATTCATTCACAACATACCATTACCCGATGAACCATTCAGAATTGGATAGGACACTCGGATCATCACACATATATCGTACAATGCCAACGTCCCAGACGTGGTCTTACATGTAATCACATATTGATGCCACTATCTCGAACAGGGTCTTACTCGCACACATATATCGGAGTCACATATCGATCCCATGGTCTTTCTTGTACACATATATAGGAATCATATGTCATGACATATGTATCCTAGTTATTACTAAGGTTTATATGGGGCTTTCGGATGTCATAACTCAGTTGAAACAAATTCAGAAGTATAATAGCCAAGCTTTTGTACATTTGGCTATTGTAAATATAAATTCATATATTTCATTCAGCATATATGTAACACCCCTTACCCGTACCCGAGACTCGGACCAGGTACGAGGCATTACTAGACACACACTCAGACATTTTCAAAAAATATGGGTTATAAAATTTCGTTCTAAATTATAACCAATCAAAAAACATCTTAGTGTCCCTATTATGGGCCTGCGAGACCCAAAACATACATTGGGGATGGTCCGGGACTAAACCGAGAACCTAAGAAAATTTTGGGAAAATTTTCTAGGTTAAGCCTTACACGCCCATGTCCCTAACCCGTGTGGAATTAATTGAATTTATTTTCTATTTCGAACCTACAAGGGTTTTCACACAGAAAAGCACACGCTCGTGTCCCTGGCCCTTGTCTTTCACACGGCCTAGACACACCTGTGTGGTTTCCAGTGTCTAAAAACCCGAACATTCTGTTTATGACGTTAGCATGTATTTTGGGGCACACGACCAAGGTAAGCGCCCATGTGCTAGGCCGTGCCCTCCACACGGTTGAGACACACGGCCGTGTCTCTTCCCGTGTTTTTACTACCAAGCATTCTAACTAAAGAAATTTTAGGTGCAGGGGACACACAGCCGTACCACACGCCCATGGGGCTGACCGTGTGCCTCACACGCCCGTGTGTCTACCCGTGTGGACCCTTGTTAGGCTATAATTTCAATCCAATGGCCACCCTCATCATTTCTTCACATATAAGAACCCCAAATACAATTAACATGACCTAGATATACTCAATTATCCTCTTTTTAAAATAAGGATTTCTATCCTATTGAAACATATTTAGGCTTGGCTCATTATTACAATTCATTGCCAATAATGGCCTAACCATTTACAAATGTTTTGACCATATTACGAATGCTTATTTATGAAATACCACATTTAATCATCACAAGAATAGTTCTAACATAAACATGCATGGTTGGTATGTCATAACCTACAACGAAATGAGCCATGTCTTAAGGCCATAAACCAAAAAGAATAAGTTCAACATTTAAGCCTTTACATTGGCAAACCAATGACATATAACACCAAGTAACTACAAACCTATACATGCCATTGTAACAAAATAGAAGTATCTATATACCAAAATAGGACAAATAGATAGTGTTGAGAATACTTCAACCATCTTCCAATCTCCACGAGTCCTCGAGCTTTGTAAGACAGGGAAAAGAGAAAGGCAAGCATTTACATGCTTAGTAAGCCCGAATAACTGGTAAGTAAACTTACTGATTAATTAGCATACAACCATGTTAGACAAACAATCCAATAAATAGAGGATAGCCTCCTATTACATGCACTCAAACACCAAGTTAGTCCCACAATAATTCATCATGTAATTTGTCTTAGATGAACTCATCATCCAACATTTTCATTTTTATACCTCATGTTAATCCCATTGAGTAGCTCGGAAGTCTCGATGGATTATCCATTTACCGCCAAGTCATAAGAGTGATCTCCTCAAGTACGCACTCCTGCGAACCTCACATCTTACGGTGGGATTACCAGTCCAGGCTAAATCCCCTGTAATACAAACTCATGGAGTGTTGTCATGATTACCAATCCAAGTTAAACCCCTTATAGTGCAAACACCCACACTGAGCTCGGATCTGAATTACCAGTCTAGGCTAAATTCAGGATCTAATCGGATTACCCGTCTGGGCTAAATCCTTAATGCACACATATTCTTCGGGAAGCTCAGTCACTCAAGGAACACCCATCCGGGCTAGATCCTTCCTATATTTGAGATCAACGGATTACCTGTCTGGGCTAAATTCTTTTCTGCAACACATGCAGGATCTCACGTCACGTAAGCCATGGTTTATCCATTGAATTTCCCTTTTAACTTCAACTGGGACATTTATCATCTTGTCACTATTATTATTAACACATTTCATGGACTTTCATACCATCATTATATACAACTATCACACATTCATAAAACATGCATTTAGCCATACTATGGGTTTACCTTAAGTTATTCAAACTTACCTGGTATTTGTGTTGGTTTTCGAGTTTCGGTTATTTTGAAACCTTTCGTTTTCCACGATTGACCTCCGAAATTTGTTCCTCGGGGTCTATAACAATAAAAATGAATTATCAATATCTCACATTATTCTTTTCGAGCCTAAATTTCACCCTGGACAAAATGACCGTTTTGCCCCTAACCTTTCACATTATTTATGATTTAATTCCTAGGCTCGTAAAATGATATACATGAAATTCCTTGGCTACCCAAACCTAGCCAAATGCATTATAAACTCATACTAGCCCACATTTTTCTCTACTTCACATTTCTATCACATACCTTTAGGGGCTTTTCATGAAAATCACCTAGGAAAAGATGTTTAACACACATCTAGCTTTCATATTCTCCAATAAAACATCAAAGAACAAACATGTCACACATGGGTCACTTTGCATACATGAACCCTAGCTTAAAATATAGGTAGAAATGGAGAGAACATGTTACAAGGATCTCAAAAATACAAAGAACAGTAAAAACGGGGCTAGGAGTCAATTACTATTAAGCTTGGAAATATTGAAAACCCTAGCTATGGAGGGCTTGAGAATTTCAACTGGTATAAGAGAGAAGATGGCTGATTTTTTGCCTTTATTTTCCTTTTTTATTGATTTTATTACCAAATGACCAAAATGCCCCTCCTTACTACCAAAATTTTCCGTGCATGCCCATTTTTGTCCAAAAACTAAGAAATTGGGAAAATTGCTCTTTAAGACTTTATAATTAATAATCTAAAGCTATTTCATGCAAATTGCTTCTAGAATCCAAGTTTTGCAATTTATTCAATTTGGTCCTTATTTACCATTTGGACACCTTACTAATAGAATTTCTTCATGAAACTTTAACACATGCATATTTTCATATTCTAGGCCTCATAATAATCATAAAAAATATTTCAACATCGGATTTGTGGTCTTGAAATCACTGTTCTGACTGGGCCCTATTTCGGGATGTTACATTTCTCCCCCTTAGGGACTTTCTTTCTCAAAAGTCTTACCAGTAAACAGGTTCGGATAATAGCTTCTCATGGTTTCTTCTGGCTCCCATGTAACCTCTTCCATGCCATGTCGATGCCATAAAAATTTCACTAAAGCCATATCTTTATTTCTCAGCTGTTTAACCTCACGAGCCAAAATCTTAAAAAGTTCTTCACCATAAGTCATGTCCAGTCTAATTTCAATCTCTACCAGTGAAATCACATGAGAGGGGTCTAATCGATATTGCCATAACATAGATACATGGAACACATCGTGAATCTTTTCCAGTTCCGGTGGCAATGCCAAACAATAGGCTAATGGTCCAACTCTTTCAGTGATCTCATATAGTCCAATAAATCGCGGACTCAGTTTGCCTTTTCAGCCAAATCTCAATACCTTTTTCCATGGAGATACTTTCAAAAATACCATATCTCCAACTTGAAATTTGACCTCTTTCCTTTTTAAATCAACATGTGACTTTTGCCTATCCGACGTCGCTTTTTAGTAGTCACGTATCACTTTAACCTTTTTTTCAGTTTCCTTAATCAGATCAACTCCGTGAATCTGACTCTCTTTGAGTTCTATCCAATACAATGGAGTTCGACACTTTCTGCCATACAAGGCCTCATAAGTCGCCATCTTCAAACTCGTTTGAAAACTATTGTTGTAGGCAAACTCTACCAATGACAGGTATTTTTCCCAACTGCCTTGAAATTCGAGAATGCAACATCGTAACATATCCTTAAGAATCTGAATCATCCGCACAGACTGGCCATCAGTTTGCGGGTGAAAAGCTCTACTAAAACTCAACCTAGTACCCAAGGCTTCTTGTAGCTTCTTCCAGAATCTCGAAGTGAATCTCAGGTCTCTGTCTGAAATAATCGATAGCGATACCCCGTGTAATCTCACAATGTTAGATATATATAAGTCGGCCAACTTATCAAGTGAATAATCTATCCTTACCGGGATAAAATGAGCCGACTTTGTCAACTTATCCACCACAACCCATATAGCATCTTTCGTTTTTAGGGTCAATGGTAATCCTCTCACGAAGTCCATTGTAATTCTGTCCCACTTTCATTTCGGGACCATCACAGGCTATAACAAACCTAAAGGTACTTGATGTTTGACTTTGACTTGTTGACATATCAAGCATTTTGATACAAATTCGGAGATGTCTCTTTTAATGCCATTCCACTAGTACATTTTTTTTTCAAATCATTATACATTTTGGTACTTCCAGGATGAATAGACAAATGGCTATCATGTGCCTCTTGCAAAATTCTCCGAATAATTTCATCGTTCCTCGGTGCACATATTCTGTCTCTAAACATTAAACATCCATCAGAACCAATCTAAATATTTGATTCGATGCCCGACTCACATTGAGTTCTTTTAGCTTGCAGGTCACTATCATTAGTCTGAGCATCATAAATTTCCTAAAGAAATGTCGGCCTAGCTTTTAGCTCTTCCAAGACCGATCCAACATCAAGCAATGCCAATCGGACATTCATGGCCCTCAATGCAAACAAACATTTTCTGCTTAGCGCGTCGGCGACCACAGTCGCATTTCCCGAGTTGTAACCGATGATCAACTCGTAATCCTTAATTACAACTCGTAATACTTAATTAATTCTAACCATCTTCATTGTCTCAGATTCAATTCTTTTTGAGTCATCAAATACTTCAAACTCTTGTGATCTGTGAATATACGACAAGTCTCACCATATAAATAATGCCTCCAAATTTTCAAGGCAAAAACAATGGCGGCAAGCTTTAAGTCGTGTGTCGGATAATTCTTCTCGTGTGGCTTCAACTGTCGTGAAGCATAAGCTATCACCTTGCCATTTTGCATAAGCACACAACGCATTCCATTTAAGGAGACATCGCTATAGTCTACAAACTCTTTTCCTGACTCAGGTAATACTAGGACCGGAGCTTCAGTCAATAATGTCTTCAACTTCTTGAAACTCTACTGACACTTTTCTAACCATTAAAACTTAACGTCTTCCTATAGCACCTCGCGATTGGAGTTACTATCATTGAGAATCCTTTCACAAATCTTCAGTAGTAACCGGCTAAGCCCAAAAAGCTTCTAACTTTGGTTACATTTTTAGGTGGTTTCCATTCAACGATAGTAGATATCTTACTTGATCAACTCGAATGTCATCATCCGAAACAATAGGACCCAAAACCCTACCTCTTGAAGCCAAAACTCACTCTTGCTAAACTTAGCATACAATTATTTTTCCCGTAAGGTCTGCAACACAATCTTCAGATGGTTCGCATGCTCTGTCTCATCCTTGGAATAAATCAAAATGTCATCAATGAACACAATGACAAACTTGTCCAAGTATGGCCAAAAGATCCTATTCATTAGGCCCATAAATACGGCTGGTGCATTCGTCAACCCAAATGGCATGACAAGAAATTCATAGTGGCCGTACCTCGTTCTGAAAGCTGCCTTAGGCACATCCAATTCCTTAACTCACAACTGTTAATAGCCGGATCTCAGGTCTATCTTAGAGAATACAGCGGCTCCCCTCAACTGGTCAAACAAATCATCCATCCTTGGCAAAGGATACTTATTTTTGATAGTTACCTTATTTAGTTTCCGATAATCTATACATAACCTCATTGACCCATCTTTCTTCTTACAAACAGTATGGGAGCACCCCAAGGTGAAAAGCTTGGCCTTGCAAAACCTTTATCTGTCAGTTCTTGCAACTGTACTTTTAACTTTTTCAGCTCGATTGGTTCCATCCTATACGGAGTAATAGAGATAGGAGTTGTTCCTGGCATCAGTTCAATACCAAACTCTATCTTTCTATCGGAAGGTAATCTGGGTAATTCCTCTGGGAACACGTCTGGATATTCACATACTATTGGTACGAACTCAATCTTCAGCTCTATTTCCTTAGTGTTCAGTACGAAAGTAAAGTAGGCTTCTTACCCTTTTCTCACATCATTGATGTAATTACAACCGGCGGTGTGCCCAATTCTCTTGAATCAACTCATAAAACCTCACCATATGGGTACTTCAATTCAATATACTTCTACCACAGTTTACAATTACATCATGCAGGGTTAACCAATCCATGCCAAGTATTACATCAAACTCATCAAATGGCAACAACATAAGGTTAGCTGGAAAAGAATGACCCTGAATCGTCAAAGAACAATTCTTACAAACCTTATCAACCAGGACTGACTTGCCTAATGGGTTCGACACTCTAATTATAAATTCTATAGGTTCAATGGATATATTCATACTAGACACCAATCTCATGCAAATGTATGAATGCGTTGATCTTGGATCAATTCGGACAACAACACAAGTGTTAAAAAGAAAAAAGGTACCCGTGATGACGTCAAGAGCAGAGGCTTCCTCTCAAGTGTGTATTGCATACGTTCTTCCCAGGGTTCGAGCCTCTGACTTTGTAGTGCCTTTGGCCATAAATCGACTACCACTAGCACTTCCAGGATATCTCAGAGGTCTACCTCATGAAATAGGAGCACTCGACTTTGGGGCTAATTCCACCTCTTTATCGGTTCACTCTAGGCAGTCTCTAAGGAAGTGGTCAAGAGAACCACATATATAGCATACACCACTCTTCATTTGGTACTCTCCAAAGTGAAATTTATTGTAGCTTTTACACTTTGGCTTTTGGTCATCTACACGCCCACACTGGTCACCATCGGGGAGGAAGATTTCTGGTTACATCATTTGGAGCTTCTCGCTCTAGCCGAATATCCTACCGATGAAGTGGAGCGTTCATGTTGGCTCATTGATTTCTTAGTGGGAAATGAGAGTGTCTTACCACTGGACCACTTGCTCAAAACCCGAGCTTCTCTCTTTGCTTGCTTCCTTTCTTATTGAGTTCCTCGGGCTTCTTGGCCCGATCAGCTAAAACAGCAAACTCTCGAATCTCAAGGATCCCAATTAACAGCTTGATTTCCTCATTCAGACATTCCTCAAAGCGTTTACACATTTCTGACTCTGTTTGAACCCATTCAGTCGCATATTGACTTAATATTACAAATTCCCTTTCGTATTCTAATACCGTCTTATTTCCTTGTTTGAGTTCCAGGAACTCCTTTCGCTTCGATTCTAAGAACCTTTGACTGATGTATTTCTTCTTAAACTCTGTTTGGAAAAATTCCCAAGTGATGTTTTCCTTTGGCACCACTGAAGATAAAGTCTTCCACCAGTGGTATACAGTATCCTTTAGAAGAGATATAGCATAGTTTAAACACTCCTCAGGCGTACATGATAACTCGTCTAATACTCGTGTAGTGTTCTCGAGCCAAAACTCAGCTCGTTCAACATCATCATCAATCTTAGCTCTAAATTCTTCAGCCCCATACTTCCTAAGCTTATCCACCGAGGCTTTGCCAATTCTTACAGGTGACATACCTAGTGGCACTTCCTCATCAGGTCGGTTAGGGGGCGGGGGAGGTCGCGATATATTGGGGCGATTTTTCAAATAATCTCTAAACCACTCATCCATCATGTCGAAGAAGGCGGCTTTGGCCTCTTCCCGACATTCAAACATAGGCCTTCTACAAATACTAGAAACAGCTCGTTGTACGGAAGTTGGAGCATGGCTTTCGGCTCCCTAGGACTCATCTTGTGCTTGATTGGAAGATATTCACTATATCCAAAGACAATTAAACAGTTAGGAGATGTTACACTATCAACATTAGTATAATAGCATCGTTACCTAAACTCAATACGCCCTACGGTAGTCCTAGAACAGACTAAACCGTAGCTCTAATACCACTAAATGTAACACCCCTTACCCGTACCCAAGACCGAGACCGGTACGAGGCGTTACCAGGCACATACTTGGACATTTTCAAAAAATACGGGTTATAAAATTTCGTTCCAAATTAAAACTGATCAGACAATATCTTAGTGTCCCTATTATGGGCCTGCGAGACCAAAAACATACTTTGAAGATGGTCCGAGACTAAACTAAGAACCTAAGAAAATTTTAGGAAACTTTTCTAGGTTAAGCCTCACACGCCCTTGTGGAGACAATACACACGTCCGTGTGCTTTGGGACACGCCCATGTCCCTAATCCGTGTGGAATTAATTGAATTTATTTTCTATTTCGAACTTACAAGGGTTTTCACACGGCAAAGCACACGCCCATGTCCTTGGCCCGTGTCTTTCACACGGCCTAGACACACCTGTGTGGTCGCCCATGTCTAAAAACCCGGACATTATGTTTATGACATCATCATGTATTCAGGGGCACATAGCCAAGACACATGCCCGTGTGCTAGGCCGTGCCCTCCACAGGGTTGAGACACACGGTCTTGTCTCTTCCCGTGTTTTTACTACCATGCATTCTGACTAAATAAATTTTAGGTGCAGGGGACACACGGTCGTACCACACGCCCATGGGGCTGACCGTGTGTCGTACACGCCCATGTGTCGCCCATGTGTCTACCTGTGTGGACCCTTTTTAGGCTATAATTTCAAGCCAATGGTCACCCTCATCATTTCCTCACATATAAGAACCCCAAATACAATTAACATGACCTAGATATACTCAATTATCCTCTTTTTATAATAAGGATTTCTATCCCATTGAAACATATTTAGGCTTGGCTCATTATTACAATTCATTGCCAATTATGGCCTAACCATTTCCAAATGTTTTGACCATATTACGAATGCTTATTTATGAAATACCACATTTAATCATCACAAGAACATTTCTAAAATAAACATGCATGGTTGGTAGGTTATAACCTACAATGAAATGAGCCATGTCTTATGGCCATATACCAAAAAGAATAAGTTTAACATTTAAGCCTTTACATTGGCCAACCAATGACATATAACACCAAGTAACCACAAACCTATACATGCATTGTAACAAAATAAAAGTATCTATATACCAAAATAGGAAAAATAGATAGTGTTGACAATACTCCAACCGTCTTCCAGTCTCTATGAGTCCTCGAGCTCTGTAAGATAGGGAAAAGAGAGGGGTAAGCATTTACATGCTTAGTAAGCCTGAATAACTAGAAAGTAAACTTACCATTAATTAGCATACAATCATGTTAGACAACCAATCCAATAAATAGAGGATAGCCTCCTATAACATGCACTCAAACATCAAGTTAGTCTCACAATAATTCATATGTAATTTGTCTTAGATGAGCTCATCATCCAACATTTTCATTTTTATACCTCATGTTAATCTCGTTCAGTACCTCAGAAATCTCGATGGATTATCCATTTACCGTCAAGTCATAAGAGTGATATTCTCAAGTACGCACTCCCGTGAACCTCATATCTTACGGTGGGATTACTAGTCCAGGCTAAATCCTTCGTAATATAAACTCATGGAGTGTTGTCAAGATTCCTAGCCCAGCTTAAACCCCTTATAGTGATAAACGCCCTCACTGAGCTCAAATCTGAATTACCAGTCCAGGCGAAATTCATACCGTAATTGGATTACCCGTCCAAGCTAAATCCTTAATGCACACATATTCTTCGGGAAGCTCAGTCACTCAAGGAACACCCATCCGGGCTAGATCCTTCCTATTTTTGAGATCAACGGATTACCCGTCTGGGCTAAATTCTTTTCTGCAACACATGCAGGATCTCACATCACATAAGCCATGGTTTATCCGTCGAATTTCCCTTTTAACTTCAACTGGGACATTTATCATCTTATCACTATTATTATTAACACATTTCATGGAATTTCATACCATCATTATATACAATTATCACACATTCATAAAACATGCATTTAGCTATATTATGGGTTTACCTTAAGTTATTCGAACTTATCTGGTATTTGTGTCAGTTTTAGAGTTTCGGTTATTCCAAAACCTTTTGTTTTCCTTGATCGACCTTCGGAATTTGTTCTTCTGGGTCTATAATAATAAAAATGAATTATCAATATCTCACATTATTCTTTTCGAACCTAAATTTTACCCGAGACAAAATGACCATTTTTCCCTAACCTTTCACATTATTTACGATTTAATCCCTAGGCTCGTAAAATGATATACATGAAATTCCTTAGTTACCCAAGCCTAGTCAATGCATTATAAACTCATACTAGCCCATATTTTCCTTTACTTCACATTTCTATCACATCACTTTAGGGGCTTTTCATGAAAATCACTTAGGAAAAGATGTTTAACACACATCTAACTTTCATATCCTCCCATAAAACATCAAAGAAAAAACATGTCACACATGGGTCACTTTGCATACATGAACCCTAGCTTAAAATATACGTAGAAATGGAGAGAACATGTTACAAGGAATCACTTACTATTGAGGTTGAAAATGTTGAAAACCCTAGCTATGGAGGGCTTGAGAATTTTGGGTGGTACAAGGGAGAGGATGGCTGATTTTTTCCTTCATTTTCCCTTTTTATTGATTTTATTACCAAATGACCAAAATGCCCCTCCTTACTAAACTTGCAAAATTTTCCATGCACGCCTATTTTTGTCCAAAAACATAGAAATGGGGAAATTTTCTCTTTAAGACCTTATAATTAATAATCTAAAGTAATTTCATGCAAATTGCTTCTAGAATCGAAGTTTTGCAATTTATTCAATTTGGTCTTAATTTTCCAATTGGACACCTTACTAATAGAAGTTCTTCATGAAACTTTAACACATGCATATTTTCATATTCTAAACCTCATAATAATCATAAAACAAATATTTCAACGTCAGATTTGTGGTCCCAAAATCACTATTCTGACTAGGGCCTATTTCGAGATGTTACAATATATTAGTTACGTTTAATTAAAATTAAGTACGTCTATTTGCTTATAAACTTACCTCGGACGATGTAATACGAAACAGGATAGCTAGTCGACAACTTTTGTTTTCCCCCGATCCAAATCCGATTTCTTTGGTTCTTGATCTAAACATATTCAAATTAAGCTCATTCAAACATATTTTCAGTCAATTTAGTCCAAAAATACAAATGGGTAAATTACCATTTTACCCCTACTATTTAGACTTTTTACAATTTAGTCCCTATTGCGTAAAACACAAAATATACAAAATTTCACTATACCCATGTTAGGCTGAATTTTACCCATATTCATACAAGTCCATATTTTTCATTTCTTTCACATTTTAGTCCCTCAAATTATTATTTTTGCAATTTAGTCCTAATTACTCAAAATCGTCAAAAACTCCAATACAAAACATATTAACCCAAAACATATCTTTCATATTTCATTATCAAACAAAAAAAATCACAAGCCCTCCACATTGGCATAACTCAGAATATTCATCAAAATAAAAAAATTCAAGCATGGGTCTTGAAGATAACTTAGCAACAATCTCAAAAACGTAAAAATTATCAAAAACCGAGCTAGAACTTACCTTGAATCAAGTTGAGAAATGGCCGAACCCTAGCTTCTTCTCTTTTCCTTTCTTATTTTGTTTTCAGTCAAGAGAAAATAAAATGAACATGGCTTATTTTATGATATGTTTATATTATATTAATTTATTTTATTAATTTACCATATTAACCTTAGTTAAAAATATTATATTATCACATATATATGTCCTTTGCTATCCACCTATATTAATAGTAGCTCAATTTCAACATAAAGACTTCATATTAAAAAGACATTAACAATTCGGCCCTCACACATTAAGCTATCAAGTTTTCATTTTATTAAATCGGGCACCTAAACGACAAAAATAAATCACAAAAATTTCACACACACAAATTCACACATAATAAATACAGAAAATAATTTTTAAATTTTTTTGACTCGGATTCGTGGTCCCAAAACCACCATTCCGACTAGGGTCTAAATCGGGCTGTTACATCCAAAAGGAAAAATTGAGGATGTTTTAGTACGTGTAGGCAAATTTATTTTTCCTGCTGACTTTAATATTTTAGACTTTGAAGTAGATAAAGAGGTGTCAATCATCTTAGGAAGGTCTTTCCTAGAAACTGGAAGGACCCTTATTGATGTGCAGAAGGGCGAGCTTACTATGCGTGTTCAGGACGATCAAGTAACTTTTAATGTTTTTAAGTCTATGTGATTCCCTGACATGGTTGATAAATATTCTATAGTATCTGAGTTAAAGGATTTAGCGAAAGAATAGGACTCAGCTCTGTTGAGGACTCATTGAAACAAGTTTTGATGTCAAACCCTCCAAGTGATGTAGAGGGGGAGGGAAACCTACCTTTGCTAGAAGCTAAAGAGAAGGGATTTAGTCCACAATCCCGTTTTGAATCTTTGGAATTAGAAAAAAGGGATTATGTTCAACCAAAAGTGCCAATCGAGGAGCCACCTACATCAAAACTTAAGGTACTTCCCTCACACTTAAAATGTTTATTTAGGTAATGCTTCTACTTTGCCTATGATTATTTCAGTAAAGTTTACTGAAGAGTAGAAAGAGAAACTCATTTTAGTGTTGAAACAATTCAAGAAGGCTATCGGCTGGACCATAGTCAATATTTGTGATATTAGCCCATCCATTCGCATGCATAAAATTATCATAGATGATGACGAGAAAGGGGCGATTGATGGAAAATGAATAATAAACCCCATTACGAAGGATATGGTAAACAAAGAGATCATAAAATAGATAGATGCGGGTATAATTTATTCCATCTTAGGCAGTTCATGGGTAAGTCTAGTCTAGTGCATGCCAAAGAAATAAGGTATTACGGTCGTTAAGAACAAAAAATTAATATCCACTAGAAAAGTTACAGGATGGAGAATTTGTATAGATTACCGAAAGTTGAACAATGCGACTAGGAAAGATCATTTTCATTTGCCGTTCTTGGACCAGATACTGGATAAACTTCCGGGGTGAGACTCTTACTCTTTTCTTGATGGTTACTCAGGATACAATTAGATTACAGTAGCACTAGAGCATCAATACAAAATAATATACACATGCCCGTACGGTACATTTGCACTTAAATGCATACCATTTGGTTTATGTAATGTTCTTGCTACATTTCAAAGATGTTTGATAGCTATTTTTACTGACATGGTTGAAAAGTATTTGGAAGTTTTTATGGATGATTTTTTAGTGTTTGGAGACACTTATGATTATTGGTTAGCCAATCTAGCCAAGGTACTAAGGCGGTGTGAAGAAACAAACCTCGTACTCAATTGGAAAAAAGTGTCATTTCATGGTACGTAATATATTATTCTAGGGAACCGAAAAACGAGACATAGAATCAAGGTAGATAAACCAAAGGTAGATGTTATTGAGAAACTCCCACCTCCAACATCTGTCAAGGTGTTAGGAGCTTTTTGGGACATACCGGATTCTATCAAAGATTTATCAAGGACTTCTACAAAATCGCTAAATCCTTATACAAATAATTAGAGAAGGACACGATATTCAATTTTGACGAAAAATGTTTGAAAGCTTTTAATAATCTAAAGAATCGGTTACTCTCAGCACCTATTATCGTCACACCGGATTAGGATTCTCCATTTGAGTTGATGTGTGACACAGGTGACTTTGCGATAGGACCTGTGATGGGCCAGCGAAGGAACAAATTTTTTCATCCCATCTACTATTCAAGTCGACCTCTGACAGAAGCTTAATTGAATTATATGGTAATAGAGAAAGTGTTACTTGCTATTGTACTTTCTTTTGACAAGTTTTGATCTTATCTTATAGGTACCAAAGTGACTGTCTATATGGATCATTTGGTAATTAAATATTTACTTGCCCAGGAAGATACCAAGCCGAGATTGATTCGATGGGTACTTCTACTCTAAGAGTTTGATCTAGAAATTCAATATCGAAAAAGGGTAGAAAATTAAATAGTAGATCATTTATCCAGATTGGAGCCTCAAGAAGGAAATTCTCCACTTATAACCATTCAGGAGACATTTCCAGATGAGTGCATACTTAAGGTAAATCATGTCCATAATACCCCTTGGTTTGCTGATTTTGCTAACTATTTAGCTTATAGTTTGATGCCGATTGATATTACTTATCAACAAAAGAAAAAGATTCTTTATGATGTGAAGTACTATTTCTGGGAAGAGCCATACTTGTTAAAAAATGTGCAGATCAAATGACCAGGAAATGCATGGAAGAAAATGCGATACAGTAGATTTTATATCATTGTCACATAGCTCCAAGTAGGGGGCACTTCGGAGATACACGTACTTCAGCCAAAGAATTGCAAGTCAAATCATTTTGGCCAACATTATTCAAAGATGCATATGAATGCATAAAGAGTTGTGATCGATGCTAGAGGGTTGGAAACATCACCAATAGAAATAAGATGCCTTGAACAAACATCATTGAGGTAGAATTATTCGATGTTTGGGGTATTGACTCTCTTGGGCCATTCCCACCTTCTTTTGGTCACAAATATATATTGGTAGTAGTAGACTACAAATCTATGTGGGTTGAGGCCAAGGCATATCTAATGAACAATGCCAAGGTTGTGATGAAGTTTTTGCAAAAACATGTCTTCACAAGGTTTGCAACTCCTAGGGCTTTCATCAATGATAAGAAGTCCCATTTTGTGAAAAAATGGTTGAAATTGTTACTCAATAAACATGGAGTGATGCACTAGGTTGCCATAGCTTACCATCCGCAGATGAATGGATAAGCTGAACTAGCAAATAAAGAGATAAAAGGTATACTTGAGATGGTAGTTTTTCCAAACCGACGAGACTGGTCCAAAAGACTAGATGACGCTTTATGAGCCTACAGGATAGCATACAAGATATCTTTAAGGATGTCTCCCTATCTGTTGGTCTTTGGGAAAGCCTATCATTTGTCCTTAAGGTTAGAACATAAAGCTTACTAGGCTCTACAACAGCTAAACTTAGATCCCAAGCTTATAAAAAAGAAACAGATGCTTCAAGTTAATGAGTTAGAAGAATTCTGAACTTTCGCATATGAAAATTCCAAGCTATTCATTGAGAGATTAAAGAGATGGCATGATAAGCACATCCAAATCCAAGAAATTAAAGTAGGTCAACAAGTTTTGTTGTTTAATTCCAGATTAAGGTTCCTTTTAGGTAAGTTCAAATCACATTGGTCCTATCCATTCACTATTCATCAAGTCTTCTCATACGGGGTTGTTGAACTTCACGATGAGGGAGGTAACTTCCAAGTTAATGCTTAACGCTTGAAACATTATTGAGGGGATAAAATTGAGCGGGATAAAGTCTCATTCATTTTATAGGATACTTAATTTTTCTCTTTCTCTTTTAAATAAATGACTTAAGGTATATTTTCTAGATTAGTATATTAAAATAAATTCTATCTAGGAGATTGGAACTTAAGCAAGACCATTTATGACCCCTCTAATCTTTCCTAGGAATTAATTTTAACATAATCTTTCAAGAAACTATTTCCTAAATGGCAAAATAAATTTTTTATTTCTCAAATAAAAGGGTAAATTTTTATCCAGGTTTTAATTGCAAGTCAATTTTCAAATTTTCTTTAAGTTTAGGTACTTAATTGAATTATTTGCAAAATTTGGTTGTTCTTTTTGTAAATATTGAAATTAGATGTCTCTTTTTCTAAATATCTTTAAAAGAAGCTAAAATAAAAGTTTTTAATTTAATTTTTAATAAAAATAATTATATTTTATATAATATATATTAATTCTTATCAACTTTACATAGGATTTGAATTGCTTTAATTTTTTTATTTAAGAGTTTTTATTTCAATAAATGAAATAATAGAAAATAATAAATTAATATACATTATATTATTTATTAATTGTTATTTACTTTATATGACATTAAGACTTATAATAATTTAGTATTATTTTTTTTAAGAATTTAAGTTAAACTCCTCCCTTCTATCACTTTAAATACTACCTTCATCCCTCATTTACACCACTCACCATCTATCAAACCAACCTCTCCATGCATCCTACCATCATCAGCAACTATCGACAGCATCACTAACAGCCATCATTTCACTCATCGCCCAACAGCTCCAGCCTACCTTGTTTGTGCCCTGCTATTCATGCCAGCCCTGCTCGCACGCCGCGACTAATGAAGACCGCAAGTTATTACTGTAATGCCTTAAAAGTCTCTTATATTTATTTTTGTGTGTTTTTGATAAAAACCTATATCTGCTTCAATGGTTATGTGTGCTAGGGGTGTTTGAGAAGTCTTAGGTTCAAGCCTTGTCTTGAACTAAAATTTTGTTTTAATTGAATAAAGCCTACTTCTATTCAGTAGGCTTATAGTTAAAAGTTTGTAAAAACATGTTAGAATTGGCCTACTAGTCTGGTGGGTGAGTGGTGTGTTAAAAACGCTAGAGGTCTTGGGTTCGAGCTATACTTGGGTATTTTTTTTGCTGCTTGTGGCATGTAGGAGTTTGAGTTGTGGTAAAATACTGAGTGTTTGAGGTGTGTGGGGTAATAGTGGACGGTTATGGAGTGTTTGGGGGGTGTGGGGAAGTGTGGGAGCGAATTTAGGGATAAGTGGGAGGAAATTAGGGAATTATGGGGGAAAATATCAAAAATATTATCATTTTCTTTTCTTTTTGAAAAAAATGAGTCAGATTTCTCTCCATCTTCCAGACGATTTGTTTCCCCATCTTTACCATTTTCTTTCCTCAATTCCTCCCCTTGCTGCCAAATTCTGCTTCTCCTCCCCCACCCTTGGTGTTTCTTTTTGTTTTCCTGGCTTCAATTGTTCGTTTGTGGCAACATTTGTTTTCGTCTGTTCGATAAGTGAAATAAAGTGGAATTGGTTTTCCTCTCAACTTTTGGTTTCTCCTCTTTTTACTGAAAGACTCTTGACATTTTTCCTTTTCTTTCCCTAGTCGAACCTTTGCTGGGCTTCTTCCCCTTTTCTGTTCATTTCATTTCTACTTTCTTCCTGCACATTATTTTCTTCACACTCTCAGTAATTTAGTCTTGAGCAAACTTTAAACTGGGATGTGGACAAGTGTTGATATGGATTCTTTTGGTGATTAGGGGTTTATCGAAGGGTTTTTTATCGCTCGTCAACATTTTGAAGGCAGGCTATTCCTGCTACTTGATTTAAGGTAATGGCTTACTGCTCAAAAGTGAATACCTTGTTTTGGGATTTGGATGTATTTGATAGTTTAATTGTTTAATCAAGTGCAAGTTTTCAATTTTAGGTTTCGGGAGTGCTCGGGAGTTTTATAAACAAGTGTGTAACTACAACACTGAAAATGGTAATCAGTAAATAGTTAAAAAATGAGGTTGTCGACGCCACACGAGCGTGTGGCCGCCTGTGTGGTAAGCTGTGTAATGGAACACGGATATGTGATCGATGAGACAGATCGTGTTCGATACATGAGTGGATTGAATTGTGCCGTGTGGGCCACACGGGTGAACCACACAAGAGTGTGGGATTTTTGTGACAAGCCGTGTGATCCACAAGGCCAAGGCCATTTTGGGCCGTGTGGGCCACACGGACGTGTGGGTCCACAAGGGGCGACAACATAGGCATGTGAGCCCATCTCCACTATTTTGTTGCTCAGGTTGCACGGGTCGCCCGAGACGACTTTAAACCTACTATAGGGTCGGTAAGCTTACCTAGACCCTTAATTGATCGAAATGACTGTATGACTAATATATAAATGATATATATACATGTTAGCGAGCATGGTGATATTTAATGAACTGGTATTGTATGCGCTGTTACCATGATATAGCATGTCATTATTATATGTTACATTGCATTAGGTTGGGGGTTGGTATTATTCGGAGGAAGTGTACTGAATGGCCTCGGGCCTAATTTACTGGCAGCTCAGCTACAAACCACTGTTTATTGTCGTATTCAGTACTTTTTGGAGTGTAGGGATGGGTGGGTTGATTATATCCCCACATAGAGTGTAGGGTTGGACGAAGATGATGTGTAGAGGCTGGCTTGGTAGGAATTTTGTGATTCTATATCTGTTACTGTACTAATTGCTGATACTGAAATGGGCTTAAGCCTAGACTGTGACTGCATTTTGTCTACTTGTTTTATATGGGGATTACACGCTGAGTTTTCATAAACTCACCCCTCTGATTTATCTATACAGGAAATCCCTAGGCGTGGGAGGATCAATGTGGCAAAGTACTCAATGGTGGCCACACAACCTTGTTTGACTCATTTTTACTTAATTATGACTTCAAATTTTGTTTAGGAATTTTATTGTAAATATGGCCTCTATGGATTTTTCTTAAATTTGGTATTTTTATTAGTTATGTGTTATAACTACTAGTTTTAGGAAAACTTGAGTTTTCAAAAGAACCAAACGTTTTGCAAACTGGTTTAAAAGCTTCTGCATAGAATAAATGTTTTGAAAGCTTTCGAATGATTAGTTAACACGATAATAAGATTAATAAGTGATAATGAAAAGACTCTAAATGGAAAATGTTTGAAGTAAAGTTACAGTGTTCAAACCAAGTTACGGTTTTCAAACACATTAACATGTGACACTGTCATATTCGACAGTAACGACCAGGCCGGGTTTGGGGTATTACATTTATTAGTATCAGAGCCAGGTTTCAAAACTCAGCTGTGGATATGGGTTTTTAAGACGTGATTTCTGAGAACTTATTTCTAAAGGATTTTACTGAAAGTGTGGTACACTGAGTCTCCGGTGCCGATCCAATAAGTTTTCTGAAACTGTGAATTAATTAAACTGAAACTGAAACTATTTTTGATAGTATATCCTGACACTGCTATAGGTATTATATACTAAGACTACTATAGATAGACTGTACTGAAAACACTTAAAATAGTATATACTAAGACTATCGTAAAACTGATAGACATTGATTAACACTACGATGTACGAAAAAAACTTCACACTTCTGATACTGTTTTCATAAAATATCTGTTAATAAACACTAGAACTGTAAACTAATGCATAAAAATTTAACACAGATAAAATGCAATTAGACAATGAACACCAGAGGTACTCACGGACGGGGTATAAGAGGCCATGGTAGAGGTCGTAGAGGTGCTCGAGCTGGGTATTCATCATCTGGCAATCTACCTAATTTGGATACTAGTGAGACACCAACTTCACCTGTGACTAAGATTGGATCTCATGATTGAACGGCTGGGGACGACATACTGTCCCAGGCCATGTTGAGGATTTTAGAGAAGGTCACTGGCCCAATACAGGAGCTGAAGGTCGTGGGTCGGTTACGGAACGACTCAGGTCTAACGGAGCTGAGCTTTTTAGGGGTATTACTAGAGTTGCCCCTAATGTGGTTGAGTACTAGATAGAGGCCACAGAGAGGATTATGGACGATCGAGACTACACTCCCGAGCAAAAATTAAAGGGCGTTGTATCGCTGCTACGTGATGAGGCATATCAGTGGTGCCTCACTATTAATGAGGGCTCTCAACCCGATCGACTGACTTGGGAGTTCTTTAAGACCGTCTTCTAGGGGAAATATGTGGGGGCCAGTTATGTGGATGCATGTAGGAGAGAGTTCCTAAATCTGAATTAGGAAGATAGATCAATGGCTGAGAATGAGGCCAAATTTTTTAGACTGAGCCGCTATGCACGAGGTATGGTGGCGACTGAGTATAAGCGATGTGTTCACTTCGAGGATGGCTTCAGGGATAATTTGAGGTTTCTGATAGCTCCGCAGAGGGAGCGAGACTTTGCTGCACTGGTTGATAAGGCAAAGATCGCCGAGGAAATAAAGTGCGCGGAGCTTCATAACCGAGAGAGATGTAGGAGCAAGAGGGATTCAAAGCCCTCGAGTTCTATTTAGAGGCCTAAAAAAAGGTCAAAGTTAATGGGCCGATTAGAGTTGGGGCTCCTATTGCTGCTACTTGACAGTCGTCGTGTACTGACTGTGGTAGACGGCATCAGGGCAGTGCTGGAAAAGAACTAGGGCTTGTCTAAGGTGTGGTTCATTAGAGCACTATATTAAAGAGTGTCCGTGAAGGTCCGATTAGATGCAAGCTCTGGGTACTGATACTGCACTGCCACCGAGAGCAGTTCAGTAGCCATCGAGAGGTTGTGGTCAGGCTAGAGGTGGTAATTGGTTGAGCCGTGTTCAGAGAGCACCGGGGAGAGGTGCTGGTCATACTAAGGCGAGGCAGCCGGCTTTGGTTTATGCTGCACGTCGCTGAGAAGATGGAGATGCTCTGAACGTTATCATGGGTACGTTCCTTTTTTATAATGTACCTTATACTGCACTGATAGATATAGGATCCACTCACTCCTATATAGCCTGTACTGTATCCGAGAACTTGGTTTTCTTGGTTGAGAGCACTGCGAGTAAGGTGACTGTACTAAGTCCACAGGGACAATTAGTAAGGGTAAATAAGTTTTTTAGAGACATTCCTTTAGAGGTTAAAGGGGCTATTTTTTTGGCTAATGTGATGGAACTGCCTTTTGGAGAGTTTGATCTGATACTGGGAATGGACTGGTGGGTTAAACACTAGATTGTGCCACAAAAAGGGTTGTACTGAGAACTGAGAAGGATAGCGAGGTATTCATAATTGGGGAACGTCAGAACGACTTATCGAATTTGGTTTCTACATTGAGAGTAGAAAATTAGGTTCATAAAGGATGTGAGGCGTATCTGGCCTACATCAGTGTTTCAGATTTAGGGGATTATTCGGTTAACGATATCAGGACGATTAAGGACTTTCTAGACATTTTTCCTGAAGAGCTACCTGGGTTATCTTCGAATCGTGAAGTAGAGTTCAGGATTGAGCTCCTTCTTGGAACAGCTCTGGTGTCTAGCATTTCGTATAGAATGGCACCGAAAGAGCCTGTGTGGTAGGCCGTGTAATGGAACACAGGTGTGTGATCGACAAAACAGGTCGTGTGTGATACACGGGCTGGACCGAATTGTGTCATGTGGGCCACACGGGTGAACCACACTGGCGTGTGAGATTTTTGGGTCAGGCCGTGTGATCCACATAGCTAAGGCTATTTTGGGCCAGTGGGCCACACGGGCGTGTGGGTCCACATAGGCTGAAAACATGAGCGTGTAAGCCCATCTCCACTATTTTGTTGGTAAAGTTGCATGGGTCACCCGAGATGACTGTGAACCTTCTGTAGGGTCGGTAAGCTTACTTAGACCCCTAATTGACCAAAATGAGTGTATGACTAATATATATATTTACATGTTAGCGAGCATGATGATATTTGAATGAACTGATATTGTATGCACTGTTGCCATGATATAACATGTCATCACTGTAAGTTACATTGCATTGGGTTAGGGGTTGGTATTGTTCGAAGGAAGTGTACTAAAAGGCCTCGGGCCTAATTTATTGGCAGCTCAGCTGCAAACCACTATTTAGTGCTACATTCGGTACTTTTTGGAGTGTAGGGATGGGTGGGTTAATCTATCCCCACATGGAGTGTAGGGTTGGATGGAGATGGTGTGTAGAGGCTGGCTGGGTAAGAATTTTGTGATTGTATATATATTACTAAAATGATTTATCTAATACTAAAAGGGCTTAAGCCTAGACTGTGACTACATTTTGTCTGTTTGTTTTATATGGGGATTACACACTGAGTTTTTGTAAACTCACCCCTTTGATTTATCTATACAGGAAATCCCTAGGCGTGGGTGGATCAATGCCGCGGAGGACTTAGTGGTAGCCACACAATCTTGTTTGACTGTGTTTCATACTTAATTATGATTTTAAATTTTGTTTGGGAATTTTATTATAAATATAGCCTCTATCAATTTTTCTTAAATTTGGGATTTTTATTAGTTATGGATTATAACTATTAGTTTTAGGAAAACTCGAGTTTTCAAAAGAACCAAACATTTTAACAAATTACTCACAAATACGCAAACTGGTTTAAAAGCTTCCGCATAGAATAAACATTTTGAAAGCTTTCAAATGATTAATTAATACGATAATAGGATTAATAAGTAATAATGAAAAGATTCTAAACGGAAAATGTTTGAAGTAAAGTTACGATTTTCAACCCAGTTACGGTTTTCAAACACATTAAATGTAACATTGTCAGATTCAACCATAACGACCAGGCTGGGTTTAGGGTGTTACACTTACTGCTTCTTGCCCCTAGCCGACGAACAAGCTCCAGCCTTCACATGTTGCTGCTGGCCTCAAGCCTTTGTGTGCTATTGTTGCTTCTCGCCTCAAGTCGTGCACACCTCTATATTAGCCACACGCCCCTTGTCACCCTTACACCACAACTTCGTCTCAATTTGCCATAACCTCAAGCAACAATTCGACCACCCTTTTTCCATAAACATTGCACCTCCTAGATTCACCAACCGATCACCCTCCAACCAACCCTCAACCGAAATCTTTTCCTTCAAATTTTATTTATTTTATTGAGCTCTTAATTTTTATACAAAGGTGGTAAGAAAAGTTTTCTCCTAAATTTCAATTTTTTTATTATTTGATCTTTCAATTTATTGAATTATTAATATTTTATGCACATTGATTTTTTGAGAAAATATTTGTCCATCTCATGTTTAGGTTAATCAAGCCTTATAAAAGAACTCATTCCTCTTTCCAAGTTGAAGAATCACAAAATAAATTCCACTGTGAAGAAGCCAAAGTGAGATACGATAGCATCTTCAAAAATCAACAAATGCTGCCAGAAAAAGGCTTTACACTGAAAGAAAACAACTATACTAATTCCATGGCGAGCATTCGACAAGTTGCTGAAGCTTTAAATTGGGAAGTGTTTTATGAGAAAAGACCAAGTGCAGATTAAGAGTTAGTTTATGAATTTTATATGAATTTGACCTCAAGCAAATTAACAGAAGTCTCTGTCTGAGGAATTAATGTACTAATAAATTCAAGCACTATTAATGAATTCTTTGATTTACCTGATTTTGAAGACGATAAACATTCTTCCTTAATAGAAAATATTGAGGCCAAAAAAATACAAGAAATTCTTGATGAACTTACAGTTCTGAGTTCTAAGTGGACTGTGTCAAAGCATGGAACTCACACTTGTCACAGAGAATATTTGACACCACTAGCGAAGGTATGGTTTTATTTCATTCAGTTCAACCTTTTCCTATTTCACATGTGAGCACATTTCATTATAATGAATGGTCTTGTTATACTCAATTTTAATTGCAAAGACCATTGAGGTGGGAGAAATCATTCTAAGGGAAATTTGAAATTGTTCCACTAGACATTCTAGACCAACATACTTTCCCTTTATGATAACAATTTTGTGCTTGAAAGCTAAAATTCTTGCAAATGTAAAAAAGACAGGTTATAGCCAAGGCACAATTATAGATTGGGACTTCTACCGAGTAGCCGAACATTCTATTCTATAGTAACGAGTTAATTTGAGTGAGAATCTCGAAGAAGAAGAAGAAGATCCCACAGATATCGAACCAATGCAGTCAACTAAAATCCCTGATAAGGCAAAACCAATTGAACCAATGATCAAACCTGACATTGTAACCTCAACATTCAGAACTTATTCCCCTCGCCCAGATCTTCAGAATGAGCTGTCAAAGTTGATGGACCTAATGCAACATATGTAGTGGCAGCAACAAGCTTACTAGAGATATTCAAAAATACAGGATGACTCAATGAGAAACACTTTTACAAAAATATTCCATGACCCGTTTATTTTTGTGCCTGGGTTTCTAGATTTTATATTTGAACCATGGAGTCCAATATTGAAGAGGGAACGAAGCGATTCATGCAAAAACAAATACGATGGAGCAAAAGATGAGTCAGATTCTGAGGGATCTGCAAATAAATAAAAGGGGGATCTTTACTTTATTTTATTTTCTTTATTAGGATATTCAAAGTTTTTAAGATTAGGTTCTATTAAGATTTGTATTTCTCACATAATAAACAAGAGGTAGAAATCATCAATAAAATTGAACAAATTGAAAAATAACAAGTGTGGCAATAGAAATGTACATGTCTAAGATTGGATTTTCCTTGGAAAAGCTTGGTATTTAAGCAGCCAAATTTGACTCACCTCCTTTTTTCCTAGGGTCTTACCTAGTGTACAGTATCTATTCACTTCTATATTTTCATTATCTCTATTGTTTTTAACAATAGGGACATGTTCATCTTAAGTAGAGTGACCAAAAATTAAAATTGTTTTTCAATATAAATTATTCTTATAATTATGATTAAGTTATATTTTTTAAAAAATTAAAATTTTATTAATTATGCTAACTTCTAATTATAAATAAAGTTCTATTATCTCAATAATTGCTATGTTAGATGAACTATGACATGATGTTACTCTCAATAAAGTTTGCAAATCATGCTATAAAATTTTTAATTCTTTAGGAGAGCTAGACATGCATGAAAGTTTAAGGCTCTAGGACTGACTTAGTAATTTCTTGAGGCGAAATCTTAAAAGCATGGAATTTTGAAAATGACTTAGGCAAACTTTTGTTTGGCCCGTTTGTGTAACAGCCTGTTTTCAGTGAAATTGGAACAGTGGTTTCAAGACCACAAATCCAATGTGAAAAAATTTACTTTGATATTATTTTAAAGTCTGCGGTATGATAATAGTGTCGTATAAAAATTTCGTTAAGAAATTTCGGCGTTTGCATGTTTAATTTAGTGGAAAGGTCTTAATCGTTAAAGGTGCAAAATTAGAGTTCTATAAGTTAAAGGTACTAAATGGCTATGAAATTAAATGGTTAAGGGATTTAAGTGGTAATTATACCATTGTTATATTGAGTGGACAAATATGGACATTAATTAAATGAATTTGTAGTTAAAAACAAAAGGTTATAAAAGTAATTAAATAAAAATATCATAATTGAGTTATACCATTGAAACTAAAGAAAAAGAAAGAACACTTAGGGCTTTCGGTTAACTCTTCCCTTGCATGTAAGTACAATGTCATCCTGTTTTTAATGATTTTTATGTTTTTTGAGACATAGCTTAATCTAGCTAGCCCATGGACTAATTTGCAAAACTATTAAAAGATTAGGTTTTTTCCATGAATGTGTTCATGTGATTTTTGGTTTTTGATGGAAGAAAATGCATCTTTATTAATAGATAAATAACTTTTGTAAAGTGAATTTTGTTAAAAATGTCAAATAGGGATTTATTTGTAAAATGTGTAAAATACATGGTGAAAATTGTGAAATCATGAATTGTATGAGTTGCTATGGACCGATATTGAATTCGGCTAGCTTGGGTAAGGATGACATTGCATGAATTTCAATTTACGAGCTTAAGGACTAAGTTGTAAAGAAATCAAAACAATAGGGGCAAAAGCATAATTTTGCAAAAAATGAATTTGGATTGAATTGAATACAATGGATATTAAATGGATTGAATTTATTTATTTAGATCAAGATAGACCTTGTACGACTTTAGATCGAGGTAAAGATAAAGTTCGGATTAGTCCACTCTGTTTCTACGCCTTTATTATCGAGGTAAGTTCGTGTAATTGTATAATGTTTTTATGTTTTATTTTGAGATATATGTAAATTGTGGATTGTTATGTAAATAATTAATGCAAATCCAACGATGTTACTATGACTATCGAGCCTCGTTTGAACCTTAGGAATTCGTAGGATACAAATGACATGTCATTAGGGCTTCCATGTTTTAGGTGCTGGTCTTGAATGTCCTACCGATGGTTGAGGTCTGACATGTATTGCGAATACTCCATAGCTCGTGTGAGCAGCATCATGTAGCTTACATTCCGATCCACAACTCGTGTGAGCAAGCCCATTTCACAGCTCGTGTGAGCAACGATGTAAAAGAAAGGAAAGGTTTTGATTATATGTTTAGCATACTTCGTGTGAGCTATCCCCTGTATCTGATGATATTCTAAATGGTTCAGTGGGCATGAATGTGAAAGGATATGGTAGATGTTCAATATGAACCAAGACATGTGTGTATGAAATACATTGAAATGGTAAGGTACAAAACATGTTATGTTATAATGGATGATAAGTACAATTGAATTATGCTCAAGTATAATTGTAATAGCCCATTTTTGGTAAAATTGGAACTGTGGTTTTGGGACCACAGATTCGAGTCCGGAAATAAAAATTATTTTAATACTATTTTACGAACTATAATATGATAATAATATTGTGTGAAAATTTTGTAAAGAAATTTTATTGATTACATGTTTAATTTGATAAAGGACCAAATTGCACAAAGTGCAAAAGTTGAGTTCTAATATCTAAAGGGATTAAATAGCAATAGAACTTTAAATTTGAGGTCTTTATACGGTAATTAGACCATTAATGAAAATTTAGTAGATATTTTTGGATGCTTCATCCATGGAAAATTAGAAAAAGGCTAAGGACTAAATTGAAAAGTGGTAAAATTAAAAGATGATAAATAATTAAATAGAAATAAAAATCATTTTATATCATCTTCTTCCCCAAATATTCCATGAAAACCCTAGGAAAAAGAAAGCAAGCTTTCTTGGCCAAATTAGGTAAGTATTCAAGTCACATTTTTAGTATTTTTTATATATTTAAAATCGGGATAGTTTAATCTATCTATTTGAGGGATTAATTTGAAAAGTTACCAAAGTATAGAAGTTATGTCGTGGATGAATATGCTGTAATTTGAAATCTATGGTAGAATATGAAAGGTTGTTGATAGATAAACAACTTTTACAAAGTGAATTTTGATGAAAACATGATTTAGGGGCTAAATTGTAAAATTGTGAAAATTGAAGAAAAATTCTGAATTTTATAGAATACATGTGCTGTAAATTTTATATTGATTTTTGGTTAGGCTTGGAATAAGGAGTAAATTGCATGAATTTTATTTTCCGAGCCTAGGGACGAAACTGTCATTAATTAAAAGTTTAGGGGCAAAATGATAATTTTGCGTAAGATGTAAATTGGACTGAGTTGAGTTTAAATTGTATTAAATTGATGTTAAATTTACTCGTATAGATCTGGATAGACCAAATTCAGAGTTAGAACGAGGAAAAAGGAAAGTGTCAGATTAGTAGAATTTACGTACACGAACATTTGTTGAGGTAAGTTCGTATAACTAAATTGTATATTTATATGATTGAATTTGATTTTGTGTATGTAATTTATATAAATATCATATCATATATATATATGACATTGAAGACATAACCGAAAAGGCCCGATAAATGATAAATGATAAATGATAAATGATAAATGATAAAAATGTTATTTTTATCTTGAAATGAATGTGGAATGTGTTTATTTGAATTATATGAATGTTATATATGTATGAAATAATCACATGCCTGATAATGCTTTAAAAATATTAAATCCTGTTTGACTAAATGAAAATCGATGGATAAATGTGATTTCCCTTATTGAATGAGGTCCTGCATTTGTTGCTGACAGGATTTAGCTTGGACAAGTAATCCTATTGTCCTCATTACAGAAAGGATTTCGCCTGGACTGGTAATCCTGATATAAGCCCTGTTGAGCATATGTACAAATAGGATTTAGCCTGGATGGGTAATCCTAATTAAGCTCTTGTGAGCATATGTTGAAAACAGGATTTAGCTTGTACAAGTAATCCTGTTATATGATATGTGGATCGATAATGTGCTTTCTGATTAAGTGCCCTAATGGGTACCCCTGAATATGAATTGACGGATCCTGCTTTGTACACCTCGAGTGTGCTACCTTAGTATCCATTGATATTTTGAATAAATTCAACGGGTAAAAATCCAGACTTGAGAAGATATGAATATAAAAAAATGAGTTATTACACGTATCTGCTTGAAATACATAAAAATGGTGCTACATGATAATTGATATATGAAAACATGAGATGATGATATTTGTAGATGGAATTTATTTGATGAATATGTTCATTCTTGATTATAGATTTGTATACCTTCAGTGTACTACTACTCGTGTGACATGAATATTTCGAATGATGTGAGTAAAGTTCTGACATGAAATAATCTGAACTCGAGATGAATTATTATGAAAATATACTTGAAATATAAAGATATGATTTATACATGTTATATAAATATGTGATATGGAAAGTATATATATATCTGGAAATCTGATTGTTATTGAGCTCATATATGTCTCTTGATGTTATATGGAATATATTACTAATAAGGGCAATGAGAATATGTGTAATGCTTGAGATCAAATTGATTGAATGTGCCTTACATGTTTATCTTGATATAAAATAAATGGTAAGTTAAGTACCATGTTATACGAACTTACTAAGCATTATATGCTTACTTAGTTTTATTTCCCTGTTTAATAGTAAATCGAAAGCTCGTTGGATTGGAAGCTTGGTGGAGATCACTCACACTATCCATCAGTTCATTTCGATATACATGGTAAATCAATTATGGTTATAATGGCATGTATAGGTTAAATTGGCCATATTGGAATGTAAATATAAATGATTATTGTAATCTAGCCATTGGAATGGCTAGTGATGATTATGTTTGGTATATGTATATATTAAGATTATTTTATGGTGATAACATAAGTGTTTATTATTGATTGATTGAGAAAGGTTAAACGAGTATGCTTCAAAAAGGTAAGATTAAAAGCATGAATGCATGTAATAATATATCATGTTAGATTAATAGAATTAACTTGGTTATGATGCTTGAATTGGTTGGTATATGAATGAAAGTTTTGGTGTAGGTCATTGGCAAAGTTTGGGTGAGAAATAAAGCTAGAAAATGGCATTATTTTGTCCACACGGGTAGACACATGTGCGTCTGTCTTGACCGTGTGTGACACACAGCCTGGCACATGGACATGTAGTTCGACCGTGTATTCCTTTTATCTTAAATTTGAGAAACAGAATGCTCAAAATTGAGCACACGGGCAGAGACACGGGCGTGTGTCTCAATTATGTGAGAGACACAGCCTAAAACACGGGCGTGTGTCTTGGCCGTGTGAAACCTGCACCTAATTGGTAAAAATTTAATTTCCCACAGAGCCTAGCACACGGGCATGTGGCAGGTCATGTGGCACAAGTCAAAGAGTTACACGGGGTCGAACATGACCTGCAGTACAGGCGTGTCCTAAGGTCACACTGGCTGTCCCTTGGACCACACGGGCGTGTGTGCCCTACATCCTACAAAATTTTAGAAATTTCGTGAAAAATTCTTTGAGTTCCCGATTTAGTCTCGACTCAAATCTACTACTTATATTGGGCCTCAAGGGTCCATTTAAGGGACGTTAAGAATAATCTTAGAAAATAAATAGTAATTGACATGAATTATCTATAAATGTTCTATAAACTTCAGTAATGCTCCGTAACCCAGTTCCGGCGACGGATATGGGTTAGGGGTGTTAAAATAATGGTTATCCATGTTAAATTCATATGAATTATGTTCAACTATGCTAACATATTTGTGTTGGTGCTTAGACTTGTGCCAAGCTAAAGGTTGGATTATGCCATGTTAAATTTTAATGTTATGAAATGAAATGGTAAGTTGTGTTTTATGTTGTACGAACTTACTAAGCATTATATGCTTACATAACCTCCTTTCCCATGTCTTGTAGATAATCGGAAGCTCATTTGGGTTGGAAGCTCATTGGAGACCTATCACACTATCCAACGGCTAAATCAGTAGCTTTTGATGTTTTGGTTATGGTTATAATGTCATGTATAAGTGGACTAGTATTAATGATCTAGTGATTATGTTTGGCATGTATATATGTGGTAACATGGTTTTTGGACTTTTGGCATTTTGGTGCTTAAATGGCTGGAATTGAAATAGTCAAGTAAAAGTATATGTTGGATGACCAATTTGGTATGTTTGGTTGTGTTTTGGTACATGGTAAATTATGCTATGACATGGTATGGAAATAGGTAGTTGTGTGTGGTTGATTTATGCCAAATGTGTTTATGTTTTGATTGATTTGATGATTTGTGATTGAGGTTCCTTTTGGCACATTGGTTGTATGGATAGTTACCATATTGAATTTGTAACAACCCGAGGTAAGGCCTAGTCAGAACAGTGGTTTTGAGACCACAAATTTGAGATAGAAATTGTAACACCCCTTACCCGTACCCGAGATCGGGACAAGGTACGAGGCGTTACCAGACACATACTCAGACATTTCGAAAAATATGGGTTATAAAATTTCATTCTAATTAAAACTAACTAAACAACATCATAGTATCTCGATTATGGACCTACAAGGTCCAAAACATACATTAAAAGCGATCCGAGACTAAACCGAGAACTATAGAAAATTTAAGAAAAATTACTAGGGTTATGCCTCACACGCCCGTGTGGAGGCAAAGTACACGCTCGTGTGTCCCACCTGTGTTGAATTATTTGGATTTATTTTTCATTTTGAACTTACAGGGATTTTCACACTACCGAGACACGCTCATGTCATCGCCCATGTCCAAAAACCCGGACATTTTGTTTATGACGTCATCATTCATTTTGAGGTACACGGCCAAGGCATACGCCTGTGGGCTAGGCCGGGTCCTCCACATAGTTGAGACACACAGCCGCATCTCTACCCGTGTGTTTACTACCATGCAAACTAACCTAAAATTTTTAAGTACAGGGACACACGGCCGGGCAACACATCCATGGGGACTGACCGTTTGTCACACACGGCCTAGACACATGCCCGTGTGTCTACCCCTGTGGACCTTTTTAGGGCTATTTTCCAAGCCTTTTGTCACCCTCTATCATCCATACACATTTAGAGAGTTCAATGGAATTTAACATGGCCTAATTATACTTTTAAACTTCAATGGAATTTAACATGGCCTAATTATACTTTTAAACAACCTTGACATAACTCATTGCATGTTAACCTCGTCTCATCGGTTTAGTACATGCTAAATTTTCTTTTTCGTATTAGGGATTAACAAAGCACATTTTACATTTTACCCTTAGGCCATATTATAAGCATATACCACTATGTGCTATGTCCACTCTCAAATTATTAGGTCTAATTTAAATCATTCATCTATGATAACCCTCATCATCATATCTTATGAAACATTTAAGCATAAACATGCATCATTAGTAGGTTAACAACCTACGTCAATATGAGCCATATCTCATGGCCATATACAAAAGAATAAGTATACCATTTAAGCCTTTACATTGGCTAGCCAAATGACACATATAACAAAATAACCAAAACCCAATACATGCCATTAGACAAAATAAAAGTATCTATATACCAAAGCAGGACAAGTCGATAGTGTGTTGATTCTCCAACCGTCTTCCAATCTTCACGAGTCCACAAGCTCTGTAAGACAGGGAAAAGTGAAGGGGGTAAGCATTTATATGCTTAGTAAGTCTGGATAACTGGAAAGTAAATTTACCGATTAATTAGCATACAACCATATTAGGCACTAATTCCAACAAGCATGAAATAGTTTCCCTATCACATGCACTCAATCATCAAGTTAGTCTCATAACAAATACATCTTGTCAATAGTCTTAGATGAGCTCATCAATTCAATATTTTCATTTCTATTTCTCCTGTTAATCCCATTAAATTTCTCAAAAATCTCGATGGATAGCCCAATTACCGTCAAGTTATACAAGTGATCATCTCTAGTACACACTCCCATGGACCTTATATCTTACGACGGGATTACCAGTCCAGGGTAAATCCCCTGTAGTATTAACCCATAGAGCAATGTCGAGATTACTAGTCCAGGCTAAATCTCTTTCGACGACAATTGCTCTCATATGCTGGTATCTAAATTGCCAGTCTAGGCTAAATTCAGTCATCAATCAGATTACCTGTCTAGGCTATATCCTTAATGCACCCATATTCTTCGGGAGGCTCGATGACTCAAAGAACACCCGTCCAAGCTAGATCCTTTCTATTTTGAGATCATCGGATTACCTATCCGGGCTAAACTCTTTTTTGCAACACATGCAGGATCTCATGTCATGTAAGCCATAATTTATCCGTCAGATTTCCCTTTTTATTTCAACTGAGACATTTATCATCTTTCATTCACACAAGCACATTACATAAATTATCATGCAATGAAAATCTAAACTTTCATACATTCAAGAACACGCATGTTTTAGTATATTAAGAGTTTACCTCGGGTTATACGAACTTACCTGGTAGTGGCTTCAGTTTCGTATTTCGGTTATTCCGAAACCTTTCGTTTTCCATGGTCAACCTCCGAAATTATTTCCTCGGGGTCTATATCAATAAAATTAGATTATTAATACGTCACATTATTTTTTTTAGGCCTAAATCTCGCCTTTAGGAAAAATGACCAATTTGCCCCTAATCTTTCACACTTTTACAATTTATTTCTAAGGCTCGTATAATGAAATGCATCAAATTTCTAAGTTACCCAAGCCTAGCCGAATATTTTCCTTGCCTACGATAGCCCACATTTTCTTTCATTTCACATTTTTCTACCCATTTTCACAACTTTTACAAAAATGGTCCCTTAAGCCATTTCCATGAAAAACTACTTAAAAGTTGTTTACTATCCTTTAAACTCTAATATTCCTCCATAAATCATCAAAACACAAACATATCATACATGGGTAAATTTTTGAATATGAACTCTAGCTTGAAATATGGGTAGAAATAGAAAGAACATGTTACGAGGATCTCAAAAATACGAAGAACGTTAAAAACGGGGCTAAGAAGCACTTACTATTGAGCTTGAAAATGTTGAAAACCCTAGCTATGGTGACCTTTTAATTTTCGGCAGCCATGGAGAAGAAATGGCTGAATTTTGCTTCCTTTTTCCTTTTTTATTAATTTTATTACCAAATGACCAAAATGCCCTTCTTTACTAAACCTTTAAACTTTTCTATGCATGCCCATTTTTGTCCAAAAACTTAAAAATTGGGAAAATTTCTCTTTAAGGACCTATAATTAACATTCCAAATCAATTTCATACAAATTTCTTCTAGAACCCAAGTTTTGCAACTTATTCAATTTGGTCCTTAATTTCCAATTAGACACCATACACATAGAATTTCTTCATGAAACTTTAACACATGCATATTTTCATATCCTAGACCTCATAATGATCATGAAATAAGTATTTTAACATCGGATTTGTGGTCCCAAAATCACTATTTCGACTAGGCCCTAATTCGAGATGTTACACTTCTCCCCCTTAGGGACTTTCGTCCTCGAAAGTCTTACCATTAAACAGGTTCAGATAATAACTTCTCATGGTTTCTTCAGGTTCCCATGTGGCCTCTTCTACTCCATGTCTATGTCATAAAACTTTTACCAAGGCTATATTCTTATTCCTCAATTGTTTGACTTCTCGAGCCAAAATCTTGACCGATTCTTCACCATAAGTCATGTCCGGTCTAATTTCAACTTCCGTAGGTGAAATCACATGGGAGGGGTCTGATCGATATCATCGCAACATGGATACATGGAATACATCATTAATCTTTTCCAATTCAGGTGGCAATGCTAAACAGTAGGCTAACGGTCCAACTTTCTTAGTAATCTCGTACGGTCCAATAAACCGTGGACTCAGTTTCCCTTTTCGACCAAATCTCAAGACCTTTTGCCATAGAGATACTTTCAAGAACACTTTGTCTCCAACTTGAAATTCAATCTCTTTTCTTTTCAAATCAGCATATGACTTTTGCCTATTCGATGTTGCTTTCAAACAATCACGTATCACTTTAACCTTTTATTCAGTTTCCTTAATCAAATCAACTCCATGAATCTGGTGCCCTATGAGTTTATCCAGTACAATGGTGTCTGACACTTTCAGCCATACAATGCCTCCTGAGGTGCCATTTTTAAACTCGTCTGGAAACTGTTGTTGTAGGAAAATTCCACCAATGGTAAATATTTTTCCCAACTGCCTTGAAGTTCAAGGACACAACACCCTAGCATGTCCTCGAGAGTCTGAATCGTCCATTCAGACTGACAATCTGTCTGTGGGTGGAATGTCGTACTAAAACTCAACTTTGTAACCAAGGCTTCTTGCAGCTTCCTTCAAAATTTCGAAGTGAATCTCGGGTCCCTATCTGAAATAATAGATAACGGTACCCCGTGTAATCTCACAATCTCGGATATGTAAAATTTGGCCAATCTGTCAAGAGAGAAATCTATCTGTACAGGAATAAAATGATCTGACTTCGTTAGTCTATCAACTATAACCCAAATGGCATCTTTCTTCTTCGGTGTTAACGGTAATCCTGTCACAAAATCCATAGTAATCCTGTCTCATTTCCATTCGGGAACCATCACAGGCTGTAATAAACCTGAAGGTACTTGGTGTTCAGCTTTGACTTGCTGACATATCAAGCATTTCAATTCAAATTTGGAGATGTCTCTTTTCATGCCATTCCACAAGTACATTTTCTTCAAATCATTGTACATCTTGGTACTTCCTGAATGAATATAGATAAACGACTATCATGCACCTATTGCAAAATTTTTCGAATAAGCTCATCGTCTCTCGGTACACAGATCCTGTCTCTGAACATCAAGCAACCGTCGGGACCAATCCAAAAATCTGATTCGGTGCCTGTCTCGTATTGAGTTCTCTTGGCTTGTAAATTTATTATCATTGATCTGAGCTGCACAAAATTCTTGTAGAAACGTTGGTCTGGCTCTTAACTCCACCAAAATCGAACCACCATCTAACAAGGTCAACTGCATGTTCAAGGCTCTCAAAGCAAACAAGGATTTTCTGCTTAGTGCATCTGCGACCACATTCGCCTTTCCTGGGTGGTAGTCAATGATTAGTTCATAATCTTTAATTAGTTCTAACCATCTTCGTTGTCTTAGATTCAATTTTTTTTGAGTCATCAAATATTTCAAGCTCTTGTGATCTATGAATATACGGCAAGTTTTACCATACAAATGGTGCCTCCAAATATTCAAGGCAAATACAATGGCAGCTAGCTCCAAGTCGTGTGTTGGATAAATTTTCTTGTGCGACTTTAGTTGCCTCGAAGCATATGCTATTACTTTGCCCTCTTGTATAAGCACGTAGCCCAGTCCATTTAAGGATGCGTCACTAAAGACCACGAATTCCTTTCCCTGCTTGGGTTGCACTAAAACTGGAGCTTCGGTTAGCAACGTCTTCAATTTCTCAAAACTCTGCTGACACTTCTCTGACCATTCGAACTTAACATCTTTTTGCAACAACCTTGTCAAAGGAGTTGCAATCATCGAAAACCCCTTCATGAAGCGTCGATAGTAACCGGCTAAGCCCAAAAAGCTTCTAACCTCAGTTACATTCTTCGGCGGCTTCCACTAAACAATAGTAGATATCTTATTTGGATCAACTCAGATGCCATCACCCGAAATAATGTGACCCAAAAATCCTACCTCTCGGAGCCAAAACTCACTCTTGCTAAATTTAGCATACAATTGTTTGTCTCGTAAGATCTGTAAAATCGTTCTCAAATGTTTCGCATGCTCAGTCTCGTCATTTGAATAAATCAGGATATCATCAATAAACACAATGACAAACTTGTCTAAGTACGGTCAAAAAACAAGATTCATTAGGTCCATAAACGCAGTTGGGGCGTTTGTTAGACCAAAAGGCAAGACCTGGAACTCGAAATGACCATACCTCGTCCTAAAAGCGGTCTCAGGCACATCCGACTCTTTAACTCGCAACTGGTAGTAGCCGGATCTTAGGTCTATCTTAGAAAACACAATGGCTCCCCTCAATTGATCAAACAGATCATCTATCCTTGGCAACGGATACTTGTTCTTGATAGTTACCTTTTTGAGTTGTCGGTAGTCTATACGTAGCCTCATAGAACCATATTTCTTCTTTACACATAATACCAGAGTACCCCAAGGCAAAAAAACTTGATCTTGTAAAACCTTTATCCTTCAGTTCTTACAACTGTGCTTTTAACTCTTTCAGCTCGGTTGGTGCCATCCTATACGGAGCTATAGAAATAGGAGTTGTCCCAGGCACCAGTTTAATACCAAACTCTACTTCTCTAACGGGAGGTAATTCGGGTAGCTCTTCCGGAAACACATCCGGATACTCACATACTATCGGTACGGATTCCAATTTCAACTTAGATTCTTTAGTATTTAATACAAAATTAATGTAGGCTTCATATCCTTTTCTCATATACCTTCGAGCCATCATTGAGGTAATCACAACTGGCGGAATATCCGACTCACTTGAATCAATCCGGAGAATCTCACCATCTGAGCATTTCAATTCAATATACTTGCTACCACAATTTACAATCACATCATACACAGCTAACAAATCCATGCCAAGTATTACATCAAACTCATCGAATCGCAATAACATAAGGTTAGCCAGAAAATAATGACCTTGAATCGTCAAGGGATAATTCTTACAGACTTTATCAACTAGGACTAACTTGCCTAGAGGATTTGATACCTTAATCACAAATTCTATAGGCTCCACAGACATGACACCAATTTCATGCAAATGTATGAATGGGTTGACCCTGGGTCAATTAAGGAAATGACACAAGTATTATAAATAGAAAATGTACCCGTGATGACATCGAAAGCAGAGGCTTCCTCCCAAGCATGTATTGTATAAGTTCTTGCGGGGCTCAAACCTCTAATTTTACAGTAGCATCCTTAGCAATAATTTGACTGCCACTTGCACTTCCGAGATGTCTCGGAGGTCTGCCTTGAGAGATAGGAGCATTCAGCTGCGGAGCTAATCCAACCTCTTCCTTAGCTCGCTCCGAGCAGTCTCTGAGAAAATGGTCAAGAGACCCACATCTAAAACACACACCACTCTTCATTCGGCACTCTTTGAAGTGGAATTTTTTACAACTTTTACACTTTGGCTTTTGATCATCTACGCTTCCCACACTAGTTACCACAGGGGAAGAAGACTTCGGGTTATGTCACTTGGAGCTTCTTGCTCTACCCGAATATCCTACTGATGAAGTGGAACATTCTTGGTGACTTCTCGATTTCTTTATAGGGAAGGAGTGTGCTCTACTGCTAGACCTCTTACTAGAAACTTGAGCTTCTCTCTTAGCTTGCTTTCTTTCATTATTTAGCTCTTCGACCTTCTTAGCCCGATCAGCTAATGCAGCAAATTCTCGTATCTCAAGGATTCCAATCAACAATTTAATTTCCTCATTCAGGCCTTCCTCGAAGTGCTTACACATTTCTATCTACGATTGGACCCACTCCAGTGCATACTGACTTAACCTTACGAATTCCCTTTCATACTCTGATACAATCTTATTTCCTTGTTTGAGTTCTAGGATCTCCTTTCGCTTCGAGTCTAAAAATTTGACAGATGTATTTCTTTTTAAACTCAACTTGGAAGAACTCCCATGTAATGTCTTCCTTCCGTATCACTGAGGATGTCGTCTTACACCAATGATATGTTGCATCTTTCAAAAGAGATACAGCACACTTCAAACATTCCTCAGGTGTACATGATAATTCATCCAAAACTCGTACAGTATTCTCGAGCCAGAACTCAACTCGTTCAGTATCATCCTCAACCTTAGCTCTAAACTCTTCAACCCTAAATTTTCTAAGTTTTTCCACTGGGGCTTTACCAATTCTCGCAGGTGTCATACCATGTGGCACTTCTCCCTCAAGCTGAGCAGAGGGCAGAGGAGGTCGTGGTATATTGGGGCGGTTTCTCAAATAATCCCCAAACCATTCATCCATCATCTCGAAGAAGTTAGCTCTTACCTCTTCCCGGCCTTCAGACGTAGGCCTTCTACTATTACTAGAAATAGCTCATTGTACGAAAGCTGGAGCATGGCTCTCGGCTCCCTCGGACTCATCTTGGGCTTGATTGGAACAAATACAATTAAAAATGGTTAGGAGATGTCACACTATCATAACTTGTATAATGGCATGCATGGCTATACTCAATACATGCTACGTTAGTTTGAGAATTGACTAAACCGTAGCTCTGATATCACTAGATGTAACACCCCTTACCCGTACAAGAGATCAAGACAAGGTACGAGGCATTACCGACACATACTCAGACATTTTAAAAATACGGGTTATAAAATTCAATTCTAATTAAAATCGACTAAACAACATCATAGTGTCCCGATTATGGACTTACAAGGTCCAAAACATACATTAAAAGCAATCTAGGACTAAACTGAGAACTATAGAAAATTTTAGAAAAATTACTAGGGTTATGCCTCACATGCCCGTGTGGAGGCAAAACACACGCCCATGTGCTTGGGGACACACCCGTGTGTCCCACCCGTGTTGAATTATTTGAATTTATTTTTTATTTCGAACCTACAGGGATTTTCACAAGTCCAAGCACACGCCCGTGTCATCACCCGTGCCCAAAAACCCAGACATTCTGTTTATGATGTCATCATTCATTTTGAGGCACACGGGCAAGGCACACGCCCCTGGGCTGGGTCGTGTCCTCCACAAAGTTGAGACACATACCCGTGTCTCTACCCGTGTGTTTACTACCATGCAAATTGACCAAAAATTTTTATGTACAGGGGACACACGGCCGGGCAACACACCCATGGGGGCTGACCGTGTGTAACACACGGCCTAGACACATGCCCGTGTGTCTACCTGTATGGACCTTTTTAAGGTTATTTTCCAAGCCTTTAGTCACCCTCTATCATCCATACATAGAGAGTTCAATGGTATTTAACATGGCCTAATTATACTCTTAAATAACCTTAACATAACTCATTGCATGTTAACCTCCTCTCATCGGTTTAATACATGCTAAATTATCCTTTTCGGTCTAGTACATAACCTCCCCTCATTGCATGATTGAATGATTTATGAATGCATGATGATTGCATTTATTATTAGCATGAAATATCATAGAAATGCACATTTGATAGTAACATGTGAAAAAGGTCTCGGATGAGGTTGACAAAGGGAATTCGATGGATAAACCCTTATTGATATGTGTAAGGAGATCTTGCATGTGTTGCAGTAAGGATTTAGCTCGGACGAGTAATCCATGATCTCAAGTATGAAAAGGATCTAGCCCGGACGGGTGTTCCTTGAATGATCAAGCCGCTCGAAGAATATGTGTGCATTATGGATTTAGCCCGGACGGGGAATCCAATTAGGGTCTGGATTTAGCCTGGACTGGTAATTCAGATTTGAGTTCATTAAGGGTGTTTGTTGATATAAGGGATTTAGCCTGAACTGGTAATCCTGATATCACCGTATGAGTTTATGATATGGGGGATTTAGCCTAGACTGATAATCCTTCCATAAGATGTGAAGTTTGCGGGAGTTCATATATATGAAATGATCATTCGTAAGAATTGACGGATAATAGGTATTCCATCGAGATTTCCTAGAAACTCAATGGGATTAATATGATGCATGTTAATAAGATGATGAATGATGAGCTCATCTACATAAATTACATGATGCTTTGTTATATGACTAACTCATTGATTGAGTGCATGCTATAGGTGTGACAGCCCAAAGTTGACCCTAGTCGGGAAGTGGTTTCGGGACCGCTAAACCGAGTCACCGAAATGTTTGAATGTGATACTTATTATCTAGAATATGTAATTATGAATGTGTGAAAATTTCAAGCTTCAATTTGGTTGATTTCATGTGAATTTAGTCAATAGGACTTATGTGAGAAAATTCTAAAATGTGATAGGTCAATGTGTGAGGACCTATTAGTGCATGTGGACAAAGGGGGGACTTGCATGTCAAATTCCCCCCCTAATGAGTAGTGGCCGGCCATGACAAGGAATGATGGGCAAAACATGTCATGAAACATGTTTTGTTAATGGAAGAATAAAATAAGGAGTATGGGTAATAAAGAAATGGAAACAAAAGAAAAAAAAATGTGTGGTTGCCCCCCATTGCCGTGAGCTAAAGAGAAGAAAGGAGAAAAATTTGTGTTCATCCTTTCTCATCTTCATGCTTGCCGAAACTAGAAAGAAAAAACAAAGAAAAATTTTCTCATCCTTTGGTTCATCCTTGGCCAAAAATTTTAAGGAGGAAAGAAGAAGAAAGGTGAAGAGATTCGGCCATGCATGTAGCTAGGCTAAGGTATGTTTGATGATGTTCCATGAGATGCATGCATGTTTTAGTTTTTAGCTTGAGTTCTACTTGGCCCACGGTCTAAATCTTGCTATGTGATGGAATTGGCACTTGACCATGGATGCATCATTCTTGGTTGATGTTTGATGTTGTGGTGATGAGGCATGAGGATGAGTTAAGATTCGGCCTAGGTGGAGGTCGTGTTAATGCCATTGCATGCAAAATATGAAGCTTGTTAATGATGCATGTGATGATGGCTTGATGATTCTTGAACCTCCTTTTTAGCATTTTTGTGTGAGCACATATGTGCATTGGTTGCTAAATGGAGAAGAATCGGCTAGCAAGATGTGTGCTAAGGCCGAATGTAACTTTGCATGTTAATGAGTAATGCATGTGTTAAATTGATGAAAAGGGGGAGGATGCTTTACTAGTGTGTATATGTGTGTATTAAGTGTTGAAATCGACCCCAAAAATAGACATGCATATTCGGCCAAGGGGAAAGAAATTAGCTAATATGTTGTGTTGGTGCATGATTTTTGCATGTATGAGACTTTAATGTCTAATGTATAAATATGGGCTAAGTGCCTTGTGTTCATCTTTTTGATGCCTAAATGATGAAATCAATTTATTTGTTTAATTAAGCTCAAGAGCAAAGGGGAAATAAATCCGATAAAGGGAAGGAAAAAGTGGTCGAATAGTTAGCGGAATCGTTCGACAACACCCGAGGTAAGTTCTTGAGTAAGAGAGCTTAAATTACGATGTGATTAAATCATGCTCTATGTGTGGCTATTGAGCCGAATTTGCAAGAATGATAAATGTCTTGTGTTTGAGTTTTGCTAACGAAAATGAAATATGAATGTGCATGATTAATTGAATGCTGTCCGGGCTAAGTCCCGAAGGCTTTGTGCTAAGTGAATATATCCGGACTAAGATCCGAAGGCATTTGTGCGAGATACAAATTCCGGGTTAAGATCCGAAGGCCTTTGTGCGAGATACTAAATCCGGGTTAAGTCCCGAAGGCATTCGTGCGAGTTATTAAATCCGGGTTAAGTCCCGAAGGCATTCGTGCGAGTTGTTAAATCCGGGTTATGTCCCGAAGGCATTGTGTGAGTTACTAAAACCGGGCTATGTCCCGAAGGCATTTGAACGAGGAGCTATATCCGGTTAAATCCCGAAGGTACGTGATTTGGTAATGAATGACCTTGCTGTAAAATTCCAGCGAATACTCGAAAAACATCCCAATATGGGGATATGTTACGTATGTGTTGAATTTAGTCGAGCCCTTACAAATAAATGTTCGCTCAGTTGATAAACGAGCTACCGGCCTTCGGCTAAGTTAGTCTATTGTGTATGTACATAAGGGTTGTTAATGTTGTGAAGCAAGTTTGATATCGGTAAATTGCGTATTATGAAATATTCCATTTAGCCAAATGTGTGTTATTCTTTGTTTATGCTGGAATTCCTTGCTCAAACTTACTAAGCATAAATTGCTTACTCGTTACACTGCTCCTCTGTTTTATAGATTTTTGGTTCTCCAGCTATCAGACTCGGGATCTTGAAGTCGAAGTTGCCCACACTATCAAAGGCTCTTTTGGGTACTATTTTGGTTGAATCTTGATATGGCATGTATAGGACTACCCATTGTTGTTTTTCGAGTACTTTATGAAATGTATGTGTACAGCCATGCGAAAATGGCTTGTAGAAGTGGAGTATGGCATTAGACCATTCGTGTTTATGAATGTATAGATGGTTTCATGATGTAACTATAGTTGGAATGGAAGTGTTGAGCAAATGATCAGCCACTGGAATGGCTAAGTATGATCATATGTGGGCTTATGTATGACAAGGCCCTAGTTGGTCCATGAAACCCCAAATTAGGTAAGGTTTACTTTGAAAACAGAAGCTGATAGCAGCAGTGGTGTGGATTGGAAAAATCACAAGAATTCGTAGGAGTGGAATTAAATAGTGAATAAATTATGTAATCGAACCTTGATGAATCTAATTTCATATGGAAGTAACGAAACAATCATAGGAACAGTACAGTAAGAGATATTCGGGTTCTTGTGGAACAGGGCCAGAACAGTTTCTGGATTCCCTGTTCCGCCTTTGGAAATTCACTATAAATTGACCAGAGATAATTAGGGGTCATACCATATATGTATGGATTCCTCTCTGAGTCTAGTTTCCATAGAAATAAACGGCATCAGTATTGAATCTCTGTGCAGAGAGATATCCAAGTCGTAATGGGAAAAGTTCAGTGTTGTCGACCCCTGTAACATGGGAGACTTTGACTAATAAACTGTACTAATTGGCCCGACCAAAAATTCTAGAAAAAATACATAGGTGGGGACATGAGTCTAGTTTCAGGGAAAAATCACAAAACTGATTTTCGAGTTGTGAAACTCAAGATATGATTTTTGAAGCGACTAGTACTCAGACTGGGCAGTGTCTGGAAAAATTTTTCAAAGTTTGTTAACATCTCGTGTCCGACTCCGGTGTCGGTCTCGGGTTCGGGGTGTTACATTTTATTGGTATCAGAGCTACGGTTTAGTCGATTCTAGTACTACCGTAATGTGTTGGGTCTAGCTATACATGCCATTTTATGTGATTACTTGATAGTGTGGTGACTTCTGACAATTGTAAATGTGTTTATAGTAATGGATCCCGATCGTGACAGAGAGGTAGCTGATGATCTTGAGAGTGTAGCGCCTGCTCCCGCACAAGGGACAGTGCCGGCAGACTCTCAACCTAATGCTAGTAATCCGAATGATGAAGCTAGACAAGCATTCTATAGCGTGATGAATGATTGGTTTAACCAATACATTCGAACTAATATGGCTGTTCCACAACCTCCATTCCCGACAAATACTACCCCCGCACCTACAATACCACCGGTAACGGACCAAATAAGGTCAAATAAGCCCCCAGTTGACAGAATCCGAAAACATGGGGCTACTGAATTTAAGGCTATGGATAGCGATGATGCCGAGCAAGCTGAATTTTGGCTGGACAACACTATCCGGGTACTCGATGAGCTATCTTGTACACCCGATGAATGCCTAAAGTGTGCTATCTCCTTGCTACGTGATTCTGCCTACTATTGGTGGAGTAATCTGACTTCTGTTGTGCCCCGAGAGCAAGTAACTTGGGAGTTTTTCCAAACTGAGTTTCGGAAAAAGTATATCAGTCAGAGATTTGTTGATCAAAAATGGAAGGAATTTCTTGAGCTTAAGCAAGGCTCCATGTCGGTTACTGATTACGAGCGAAAATTTGTTAGACTTAGCAAATACGCTCGGGAATGTGTTTCGTCCGAAGCTATTATGTGTAAACGCTTCGAGGATGGGCTGAATGAAGATATAAAAATGTTCGTTGGCGTTCTTGAAATACGAGAGTTCGTGGTACTTGTTGAACGAGCTTGTAAAGCCGAAGAGCTTAGAAAAGAAAAGCAAAGAGTTGATGAGGGAACTGGAGAGTTTCGTAAAAGATCCTCAGGAAGGTCTCTTCAACAGACATCGAAGAGATTTCGAGATGATACGGGCCAGTTTAGAGGCACTTCGGGCCTTTTTAGACGAGATCGTGATCGACCCCCTGTGGGTACACGAGGCACTTCGATCGCCAGTGTTGGGAATGAACGTCGAGATAGAACGAAGTGTCGATATTGCGGTAAATGGCATTCGGGGAGTTGTAGATTCCCTGACCGCTCCTGTTACAAGTGCGGATCAGTTGACCACTTCATTAAAGATTGCCCGAGGTTGTTTGAACAGAATGAAAATCAGAGTGGGAAACCGGGTGCTACCACTGCTCGAGGTAGACCATCTGGAAATACGGGCAATGCTAGTGGTGGTCAGAGAGGATCTAGAGATGATATAACCAGATCCGAAGCTCGTGCGCCTGCTAGAGCTTATGCTATACGTACCCGCGAGGATGCTTCTTCGCCTGATGTTATTACCGGTACATTCACTCTCTTTGATACTAATGTAATTGCTTTGATTGACCCCGGTTCTACTCATTCTTACATATGTGAAACCTTAGCATCCAGTAAGACTTTACCTATTGAGTCTACTGAGTTTGTAATTCGGGTGTCGAATCCCTTGGTCATTACATGCTTGTCGACAAAGTGTGTGAGAAATGTCCCCTGGAAATTCGAGGTTCCTGTTTTCCGGCGGACTTGATGCTTTTGCCGTTTGATGAATTTGATGTTATCCTTGGTTTGGATTGGTTGACCGCGCATGATGCGATTGTGAATTGCAAGAGCAAGACTATTGATTTGAGGTGCGCAAATAACGAAGTAGTCCCAATTGAGTCTGCGGACTTGGAGGGGATGCCAGCTGTAATATCAGCAATGTTGGCACAGAAATATGTAAGAAAAGGGTGCGAAGCATACCTTGCGTATGTACTTGATGACAAAGAATTAGAAAAGAAACCCGAATCTGTGCCGGTGGTTTGTGAATACCCGGATGTTTTTCCGGAAGAATTACCGGGTTTACCACCTGTTCGGGAGGTAGAGTTTGGTATTGAGCTTGTACCTGGGACTACGCCGATTTCGATAGCTCCGTATCGTATGGCACCAACCGAGTTAAAAGAGTTAAAAGCTCAGTTGCAAGAATTGACGGATAGAGGTTTTGCTCGACCAAGCTTCTCACCTTGGGGTGCACCAGTATTGTTCGTGAAAAAGGAAGGACGGAACCATGAGGTTGTGCATTGACTATCGTCAGCTGAATAAAGTGACGATAAAGAACAAGTATCCGTTGCCGAGCATCGATGATTTGTTCGACCAACTGAAGGGAGCCACAATGTTCTCGAAAATAGATTTGAGATCGGGCTATTATCAGTTGCGAATTCGAGAATCAGACATACCAAAAACTGCCTTCAGAACGAGATATGGTCACTATGAATTCTTAGTGATGCCGTTTGGGCTCACTAATGCCCCTGCGGTATTTATGGATTTGATGAATCGGATCTTCAGACCATATTTGGATCGGTTCGTAGTTGTGTTCATTGATGACATTTTGGTCTATTCAAGAGATGGGACCGAACATGCTGAGCATCTGAGGCTAGTGCTGCAAATTTTGCGGGAAAAGCAGTTATATGCTAAGTTTAGTAAGTGTGAGTTCTGGTTAAGAGAGGTTAGCTTCTTGGGTCATGTGGTATCCGCGTCGGGTATTCGAGTTGACCCGAACAAAATTTCAGCCATACTTGACTGGAAACCTTCGAGAAATATTACTGAAGTTCGGAGCTTTTTGGGACTCGCCAGTTATTACCGACGATTTGTGAAAGGTTTCTCGATGATAGCCACACCAATGACGAAGCTACTTCAAAAGGATGTTAAGTTCGAGTGGACGGAGAAATGTCAGAAAAGTTTCGACCAACTGAAAACTCATTTGACTGAAGCTCCAATCTTGGTGCAACCCGAATCAGGTAAAGAGTTTGTCATTTATAGTGACGCATCCCTACTTGGGTTGGGTTGCGTATTGATGCAAGAAGGTCGAGTCGTGGCCTATGCGTCAAGACAATTGAAGCCACACGAGAGGAATTATCCGACCCATGATCTCGAACTAGCTACCATCGTGTTTGCTTTAAAAATATGGCGACATTATCTGTTTGGTGAGAAGTGCCATGTATTTTCGGATCACAAAAGTCTCAAATATTTGATGACTCAACGAGACTTGAATCTGCGACAAAGACGTTGGCTTGAGTTGTTGAAAGATTACGAGCTTGTCATTGATTACCACTCGGGAAAGGCTAACGTGGTTGCGGACGCCTTAAGCCGGAAGTCATTGTTTGCTTTACGAGCGATGAACGTGCATTTGTCTGTTCTACAGACAATGTGTTAGTAGCTGAATTAAAAGCTAAACCATTATTGACTCACCAAATTCGTGAAGCTCAGAAAGTCGATGATGAATTGGTTGCAAAACGGGCTAAGTGTTTTCCGAACGAGGAATCGGAGTTTCAAATTGATGATGATGATTGTTTGAGGTTCAGAAATCGTTTGTGTGTTCCAAGGAATTCGGAACTCATTTCGATGATTCTGAACGAAGCCCATTGTAGCCAAATGTCAATTCACCCGGGGAGTACGAAAATGTACAACGATTTGAAACGTCAATTTTGGTGGCATGGTATGAAACGGGACATCTCCGACTTTGTTTCGAGATGTTTAATATGTCAACAAGTGAAAGCGGAACATCAAGTGCCTTCAGGATTACTCCAGCCGATCATGATACCCGAGTGGAAATGGGATCGAGTCACAATGGACTTTGTGTCCGGACTGCCCTTGTCAGCAAGTAAGAAGGATGCGATATGGGTTGTTGTTGATAGACTGACTAAGTCGGCTCATTTCATCCCCGTACGTACGGATTTTTCATTGGATAAACTAGCTGAATTGTACGTTTATCAAATTGTGAGATTACACGGGGTACCTGTTTCTATCGTGTCGGATAGAGATCCGAGATTCACCTCACGATTTTGGAAGAAATTGCAAGAAGCTCTGGGTACCAAGTTGCATTTAGCACTGCTTTCACCCCCAAACCGATGGTCAATCCGAGCGGATAATTCAGATACTTGAGGATATGTTGAGATGTTGCATCCTCGAGTTCAGTAGTTCATGGGAACGGTATTTACCTTTGATTGAATTCGCTTACAACAATAGTTTTCAATCAAGTATTAAGATGGCACCTTACGAGGCTTTGTACGGTCGTAAATGCCGTACACCATTGTTTTGGACCGAGCTCGGTGAAAGTAAAATTTTCGGAGTTGATTTGATTAAAGATGCTGAACAGAAAGTAAAGGTAATCCGTGAAAGTCTGAAGGTAGCCACGGATCGTCAGAAGTCGTACGCAGATTTGAAACGAAAAGACATCGAGTATCAGGTGGGAGACAAAGTGTTCCTTAAGGTTCACCTTGGAAAAAGATACTCAGGTTCGGCCGTAAGGGCAAGTTGAGCCCAAGATTCATTGGGCCGTACGAAATCTCCGAACGAGTTGGTCCGGTTGCGTATAGATTGATTTTGCCCCCGAAGCTTAAAAAGATTCATGACGTCTTTCATGTTTCGATGCTTCGACGCTATCGATCTGATCCATCGCATATAATTAGCCCATCAGAGGTTGAAATTCAAGTCGACATGAGCTATGAAGAAGAACCGATGCGTATCCTAGCTCGTGAAGTGAAGGAGTTGCGAAACAAAAGAGTTCCGCTAGTAAAGGTGTTATGGCTCAAACACGGGATCGAGGAAGCTACTTGGGAGACCGAGAGCTCGATGAAAGAACGATACCCAAACCTATTTACCGGTAAGATTTTCGGGGACAAAAATTTCTTAAGTGGGGAGAGTTGTGACAGCCCAAAGTTGACCCTAGTCGGGAAGTGGTTTCGGGACCGCTAAACCGAGTCACCGAAATGTTTGAATGTGATACTTATTATCTAGAATATGTAATTATGAATGTGTGAAAATTTCAAGCTTCAATTTGGTTGATTTCATGTGAATTTAGTCAATAGGACTTATGTGAGAAATTCTAAAATGTGATAGGTCAATGTGTGAGGACCTATTAGTGCATGTGGACAAAGGGGGACTTGCATGTCAAATTCCCCCCCTAATGAGTAGTGGCCGGCCATGACAAGGAATGATGGGCAAAACATGTCATGAAACATGTTTTGTTAATGGAAGAATAAAATAAGGAGTATGGGTAATAAAGAAATGGAAACAAAAGAAAAAAAAATGTGTGGTTGCCCCCCATTGCCGTGAGCTAAGAGAAGAAAGGAGAAAAATTTGTGTTCATCCTTTCTCATCTTCATGCTTGCCGAAACTAGAAAGAAAAACAAAGAAAAATTTTCTCATCCTTTGGTTCATCCTTGGCCAAAAATTTTAAGGAGGAAAGAGAAGAAAGGTGAAGAGATTCGGCCATGCATGTAGCTAGGCTAAGGTATGTTTGATGATGTTCCATGAGATGCATGCATGTTTTAGTTGTTAGCTTGAGTTCTACTTGGCCCACGGTCTAAATCTTGCTATGTGATGGAATTGGCACTTGACCATGGATGCATCATTCTTGGTTGATGTTTGATGTTGTGGTGATGAGGCATGAGGATGAGTTAAGATTCGGCCTAGTGGAGGTCGTGTTAATGCCATTGCATGCAAAATATGAAGCTTGTTAATGATGCATGTGATGATGCTTGATGATTCTTGAACCTCCTTTTTAGCATTTTTGTGTGAGCACATATGTGCATTGGTTGCTAAATGGAGAAGAATCGGCTAGCAAGATGTGTGCTAAGGCCGAATGTAACTTTGCATGTTAATGAGTAATGCATGTGTTAAATTGATGAAAAGGGGGAGGATGCTTTACTAGTGTGTATATGTGTGTATTAAGTGTTGAAATCGACCCCAAAAATAGACATGCATATTCGGCCAAGGGGAAAGAAATTAGCTAATATGTTGTGTTGGTGCATGATTTTTGCATGTATGAGACTTTAATGTCTAATGTATAAATATGGGCTAAGTGCCTTGTGTTCATCTTTTTGATGCCTAAATGATGAAATCAATTTATTTGTTTAATTAAGCTCAAGAGCAAAGGGGAAATAAATCTGATAAAGGGAAGGAAAAAGTGGTCGAATAGTTAGCGGAATCGTTCGACAACACCCGAGGTAAGTTCTTGAGTAAGAGAGCTTAAATTACGATGTGATTAAATCATGCTCTATGTGTGGCTATTGAGCCGAATTTGCAAGAATGATAAATGTCTTGGTTTGAGTTTTGCTAACGAAAATGAAATATGAATGTGCATGATTAATTGATGCTGTCCGGGCTAAGTCCGAGGCTTTGTGCTAAGTGAATATATCCGGACTAAGATCCGAAGGCATTTGTGCGAGATACAAATTCCGGGTTAAGATCCGAAGGCCTTTGTGCGAGATACTAAATCCGGGTAAGTCCCGAAGGCATTCGTGCGAGTTATTAAATCCGGGTTAAGTCCCGAAGGCATTCGTGCGAGTTGTTAAATCCGGGTTATGTCCCGAAGGCATTGTGTGAGTTACTAAACCGGGCTATGTCCCAAAGGCATTTGAACGAGGAGCTATATCCGGTTAATCCCGAAGGTACGTGATTGGTAATGAATGAGCTTGCTGTAAAATTCTAGCGAATACTCGAAAAACATCCCAATATGGGGATATGTTACGTATGTGTTGAATTTAATCGAGCCCTTACAAATAAATGTTCGCTCAGTTGATAAACGAGCTACCGGCCTTCGGCTAAGTTAGTCTATTGTGTATGTACATAAGGGTTGTTAATGTTGTGAAGCAAGTTTGATATCGGTAAATTGCGTATTATGAAATATTCCATTTAGCCAAATGTGTGTTATTCTTTGTTTATGCTGGAATTCCTTGCTCAAACTTACTAAGCATAAATTGCTTACTCGTTACACTGCTCCTCTGTTTTATAGATTTTTGGTTCTCCAGCTATCGGACTCGGGATCTTGAAGTCGAAGTTGCCCACACTATCAAAGGCTCTTTTGGGTACTATTTTGGTTGAATCTTGATATGGCATGTATAGGACTACCCATTGTTGTTTTTCGAGTACTTTATGAAATGTATAAGTGTACAGCCATGCGAAAATGGCTTGTAGAAGTGGAGTATGGCATTAGACCATTCGTGTTTATGAATGTATAGATGGTTTCATGATGTAACTATAGTTGGAATGGAAGTGTTGAGCAAATGATCAGCCACTGGAATGGCTAAGTATGATCATATGTGGGCTTATGTATGACAAGGCCCTAGTTGGTCCATGAACCCCAAATTAGGTAAGGTTTACTTTGAAACAGAAGCTGATAGCAGCAGTGGTGTGATTGGAAAATCACAAGAATTCGTAGGAGTGGAATTAAATAGTGAATAAATTATGTAATCGAACCTTGATGAATCTACTTTCATATGGAGTAACGAAACAATCATAGGAAACAGTACAGTAAGAGATATTCGGGTTCTTGTGGAACAGGGCCAGAACAGTTTCTGGATTCCCTGTTCCGCCTTTGGAAATTCACTATAAATTGACCAGAGATAATTAGGGGTCATACCATATATGTATGGATTCCTCTCTGAGTCTAGTTTCCATAGAAACAAACGGCATCAGTATTGAACTCTGTGCAGAGAGATATCCAAGTCGTAATGGGAAAAAGGTCAGTGTAGTCGACCCCTGGTAACATGGGAGACTTTGACTAATAAACTGTACTAATTGGCCCGACCAAAAATTCTAGAAAAAAATACATAGGTGGGGACATGAGTCTAGTTTCATGGAAAATTACAAACTGATTTTCGAGTTGTGAAACTCAAGATATGATTTTTGAAGCGACTAGTACTCAGACTGGGCAGTGTCTGGAAAAATTTTTCAAAGTTTGTTAACATCTCGTGTCGACTCCGGTGTCGGTCTCGGGTTCG